>NC_091469.1:91048885-91378052 GCF_036971445.1 Narcine bancroftii
TTAAATTTGTCCCGTGTCTTGAGCACAAAGTTACACAGGATGTCCAGTGATGTAACATGCATTGCTCACCTTTTCTAAATGACTTTTCTGCACTCAACATCTATGTGTTCCGTTCCTCACACATGGTCTTTGAATGACTTGTTCAAGCAGACATTAAGAGGTTACAATCTAGACACCTGGAATAACCTGTATGCAAGTTTTAAGTAGCGCTAATCTACTTTTAGTGTTCTCGTTTAAGTGGCTAGAAAACATGTTCCAGACCAGCAAATTCTGTTCTTTTCATAAACCGCCTGGCCGCCTATTCCACACATTGACTATCCATAGTTTTACACCATTTTCATCCATCCATCCTTTTTCATGAAAATGTACAAAAATACCTGCAGAGAATTTAATTTTCAGTTGAATTTTGCATTTGAAGGTTACCATGGGTCTTAACTATGTCCCATTGGCTATGCATGATGACATCATGGTAAACCTGGTCCTTTTGTGGCCTTTACAGTTTTAACACCTATCCATTCCACTCTTCTATTGCCTATCATTTTGAAATTCATGGGGCTTTCATCCACGTTTTCAATATTTGCCAATGCAAACTGGTGTTTCTGCTGGTTATGTATAATAAACTAATGAAAACTTAAAACTTTATGATCAACTTTCTGTGCAAGCTTTATTGGTATAATGCCAGATATTTCCTGTTCATGAAATGATGGCACCAGCCTAGTGTAGCGTCAACATCATCACTAAGGTTTGAGTGTGACTTGACTCACTGCAATGCAAATGTTCTTATTTTATTTTGGGTAACCATGTAACAATTTTGCCTCTGTTCATGTTCCCATTCTACAATATTGTTTACCCACTCTGGCCAACGAGTGACTCCTTTTCTCAAAGAACGATGCCTTTTTGTTACTTTTCTTATTCTCTTCTTTCTTCCTCAATGTCTCTTACCAACTTCTCATGCTCATCAAATGTTCTTACAGCAGTGCAGTTGTTGGTTTTCTTGGCATTTTTTTGTCAAATTCAGCTTAAAGCTCACCTCATAACTTTGTAGCGTGCTGCATTGTGTCAATGGACCCTCCATGATAGCAATCACCTTCAGCCAGTGCCCAGCAGATCAATTCACGTGATCTCTGGCGGTCGATGTATATGCCGGTCAATGGCCCATCTCAGGCATTGCGAGCTTTGTGTGTGTGTGTGTGTGTGTGTGTGTGTGTGTGTGTGTGTGTTGTGTCTGGTTGTATACCTGCATGTTTTACACCGAGGACAGGAGATTGCTGTTTCATTGGATTGCACCTGTGCAATCAGATGACAATAAACTTGACTTGGCTTGGTGTGGCAGACTGGATCACATCAACGTCATAGGCTACAATCATCTCTCATAGTTTTCTGGTTGCAATTTCCAATCAGTAAGAAGAGAAAACAGTACAGATTGGCATTGGGAGTTTCCAAAGAGATCATAACAGAGCATTTTCCATTGAATGTCTTAAAACTTCCTTTCCATCTTTAAATTTGCTATTTCAATTTGTTCCTGGATTTTATGAAGGATTATTGATTTGAAATATCAATCTTTCCCTCAGATGCTGCCACATCTGCTGAGTGTTTTTCTGCTATTTACTCAGATTTCTCACAACTTCAGTATTTTGCTCTGATTTTGCTCTGGAATTTTGGTCACCTAACTTCAGGAAAGATAATAATAAGATTAAAAGAGTGCGGAGAAGATTTACTAGGATGTTGTCAGGTCTTCAGGAACTGAGTTACAGGGAAAATGTAAACAGGTGAGGACTTAATTACCTGGAGGATAGAAGAATGAAAGGAGATTTGATACAAGTATTTAAAAATTATGAGAGGGACAGGCAGAGTAAATGTAGATAGGGTTTTTTTTTTCACTGAGGGTAGCTGAGATACAAACCAAAGGACATGGGATAGAGTGAAAGGGGAAAAGTTTATTTAGAGGGAATGTTAAGAGGAAAATCTTCACACAGGGAATGGTGAGGGTGTGGAATGAGCTGCCAGCTGAAGTAGTGAATGCGGGCTCAATTTTAAGATTTAAGAAAAATTTGAACAGGTACATGGATGGGAGGAGTTTGGAGGGTGATGTACGGGGTGCAGGTCAGTGAGACTCAGCAGAAAAATAGTTTGACACAGACTAGAAGGGCCAAAGGGCCTGTTTCTATACTGTAATGTTCTATATCTAAGGTCAGGGTTTTCACAGAGGGCCCACAACCTAGAACTTTGACTTTTTCTCTTTTTAGCTTATTTGCTGAGCATTTCCAACATTTTCTGTTTCCACTGCAGATTACATAAGCACTTTTTTTTGTATTTTCAAGGTGGATTTTAATTTGTTTTCAACTTGTTTTTTCTTAAGCATTGAATTCTGATCCCTCAACACCTCAACGACAATGTCCCAACTGAAACCCCATTTACCTTGGACATTAATTTCACTCTGGAATGTTTCATCTATCGATTAGTCTGAGATTGAAATCCTTTCAGTTTACAATTATCTTTAACAGCCATTGGAAAATATGCCAAGCTATATTTCAATTATATTCAAAGTACATGAACGTGAAAGCACTTTTTCATGTCAGAACTGAATTAAGAAGAAACATTCTGATAAAATCTCCAGATGGTTGAACAGGTGCTGGTCTGGATTTCATTTTCCTAAGGATGACTGTTTGCCCACTTTGAGACTCTGAGCTCATTTGCAAAGAAATGCCCAGAAGTAATCCCTGCCACAACCACTCTGCCCTTGTCTATACCACACATCATAACTACAGATTTTGTATGTGTCCTATGGAGACACATTATTTGCTGGGAATGATTACATTTGCAGTGTCACCTCGGGCAGAGCTTCTTCCCTATGGTTCTGGTGACCCAAATTCAATCCCGATCTCTGGTACTGTCTGTGTGGAATTGGCACTTTCTCGCCAATGACTGTGGGGTTTCCCTAGGGTACTCCAGTTTCCTCCCACATCCTAAACTTATGATTTTTTTTAATAAATAAATGGTCAATGCGAAATGCACAGCTGAGTAGAGTCATAAAGTGTTTATGAATTCCCCTCTAGCGCTCTAGCAGCCCCTGCAGCCTCACAGAGTCCAGTTCAAACCCTCTGCAGCCTGAGAAGCTACATTCAACAACACCTATCATTCCTGGATCTGTCATTTGATCCTTCCAATGACAGCTCCTATTCCTGAACAACATTATTCATGCTCAGAACTGATGGAAACTCCTGCAGTACGGCAATGCCAGTCCTATTCTGACTCTGGTCAATAGGCAGTCAAAATATGATGCAAAATGCTGTGCCAGAAGTGCATGGAGATATTCTGGTGAAAAGAGTGGAGGTCGGCAGAACCATTACAAATAGATCCCGAGCAAAGCAGCGGCAGTCTTTGCAATTGGCACTCCTTCTGCAATAATCTCAATCAACCTAAATTTTCATCAGTGAAGTCTCCATGGCAACCCAGAACATTCTACCTAGCCGATGCTGCCCTACATTTAACGGAAATGAAAATTTTATTTTCACTTTTGGAATACATTTTGCCAGCAATGAATGCTACAGGATACTCAACAAATGACCAAGGGTAGGGTGTGTGATATGCTAACAGCAAAGTTGAACAAAATGTGTTCCACAAAGTCAATAATCAATTGACCACTTGTCAATCTTCTCAGAAGGTTGAAGAGAATTGCTTATATTCTGCTCATCAGTATTTAATTTATATCCACTCCCAGAGCAATCCATTCAATTATCTGCTTAGATTTTTTTATCCAACAAATTGTGTGGTATTTGCTCTGACAAAAGAGCAACTGTAGTTCAAGAGCAAATAGTTGAAGAGAAAGTAACACAAGGCATGGAGAGGTTGCAAGAGGTTATGTTAAATTAAGTTCTTTCTTCCTTGTCATGGATGGCTGTGGTAGCCAAGTCTTGGGTATACATATTTATGACAGAGTTCTAAAACAGTTTCTTGATTTGGAAGGGAAAAAAAGGGTTATGGGGAGAAAGAAGGATAGGAAATCAGCGGGGCAGACTCAATGGGCCAAATGACCTAATTCCACTTCCATGTCTGTGGTCTTCCTTGTCAAATTAACATTCCATTGTGTTTCCTGTAGACCAAATGTCAAAATTTGGGCAAAGACGATGACACCATTGGGTGCTACCCAAATGAATAATGCATACAACACATTGACAATTCTTTGAAGTTCAAGTTTTTGGACGTTTTGCCTAGTCTGGCCAAACTGCAAAGTCTTTGAATCCTTCTGTTCAGCATCAGATCAGAGCTGACAATGCTTATCACACAGCTACCCCTCACAATAAACAGTTAAATTGTAATTACTTCACATACAAAGTGTGATTGTAATTATCTGCAGCCAGTTGAATGTACGTGTCAAAAATAAACTGTATGCGAATTAAGTTTCCATTGATTTTTGAACCTTGCTATCCAGTATGCTGTTTGCTGATTATCACATGCATCTTAAACACCAGACTCTCAGAAATAACATTAATGAGATCAAAACTGATGGCCAAAAACAAGATTTTTTAATTTTTAAAAATTGTTCATGCAATGAACCATATTAACCAAAATACACACAAACATTTCCCTCTTGAATATAGAGTGTCATATTCTCCCCTATTCCCCCCTCCCTTCCCTCCCTCCTTCCCACCCCCCACCAAACCCATTAAACATTCAACATATCCAATGCAATAAACCCATTAAACAATGTCATCACACAATGAAAATAAACAAGAAAATTGTGTCATCTACTTTTACACACTAGGTCAGTTCATTTCATCTTCTTCTCATTCTATCACTTTAGGCAGTGGAGGCCCGCGGTAGGCCCTCTCTGTTGTGTTTCATGTACGGTTCCCAAATTTGTTCAAATAATGTGACTTTATTTTTTTAATTATATGTTAATGTTTCCAATGGAATACATTTATTCATTTCTATGTACCATTGGTGTACTCTCAGGCTCTCTTCTGATTTACAAGTTGACATTATACATTTTTTTTGCTACAGCTAAGGCTATCATAATAAATCTTTTTTGTGCTTCATCCAGTTTGAGACCTAACTCTTTACTTCTTATATTACTTAGAAGAAAAATCTCTGGATTTTTTGGTATGTTGTTTATTGTGATTTTACTTAATATCTGATTTAGATCTTCCCAAAATATTTTCACTTTCTCACATGCCCAAATTGCATGTACTGTTGTTCCCGTTTCTTTCTTACGGCGAAAACATCTATCTGATACTGTTGGGTCCCATTTATTTAAATTTTGGGGCATGATATCCAATTATATTGTATCACGTGTAACCAATTATATTGTATCATGCGTAATCTCGTGTTTATTATATTTCTCATAGTTCTGGAGCATAGCTTTTCCCATATTTCATTTTTTATCTTTATGTTTAGATCTTGTTCCCACTTTTGTTTGGGTTTATAGCTTATTTCCTCATTCTCTTTCTCTTGCAGTTTGATGTACATGTTTGCTAAAAATCTTTTAATTATCATTGTGTCTGTAATCACATATTCAAAGCTGCTTCCTTCTGGTAACCTCAGCCTGCTTCGCAATTTGTCCTTTAAGTAGGTTTTTAGTTGGTGGTATGCAAATATTGTACCATGAGTTATTTCATATTTGTACTTCATTTGTTCAAATGATAATAAATTATTTCCCAAAAAGCAAATTTCTATTCTTTTAATTCCCTTTCTCTCCCATTTTCTAAAGGAAAGGTTATCTATTGTGAAAGGGATCAGTTGATTTCGTGACAATAATAATTTTGATATTTGGTAATTTGTTTTTTTTTCCTTTCTACATGAATCTTCTTCCAAATGTTGAGCAGATGGTGCAGTACTGGTGAACTTTTATATTGCACCAGTTTTTCATCCCACTTATAAAGTATATGTTCTGGTACCTTCTCCCCTATTTTATCTAGCTCTAATCTGGTCCAGTCTGGTTTTTCCCTTGTTTGATAAAAATCTGATAGGTATCTTAATTATGCTACATTATAATAATTCTTAAAGTTTGGTAGCTGCAAACCACCTTGTTTGTAACATTCTGTTAATTTATCTAATGCTATCTTTGGTTTCCCCCATTTCCATAAGAAATTTCCTTATTATTTTCTTTAGCTCATTGAAGAATTCCTCTGTTAAGAGAATTGGTAATGATTGAAATAGGTATTGTATCATTGGGAAGATATTCATTTTAATGCAATTTACCCTTCCTATCAGTGTTAGTGGTAAATCTTTCCAATGTTCTAATTCATCTTGTAATTTCTTCATTAATGGGTGATAATTTAATTTGTATAGATAGCCTAGATTATTATCTAGTCTAATGACTAGGTATGGGATTGCTTGTGTTTGCTATTTAAATGGTGATTCTTTTTAAAACTATTCACTTTTATTTGTGTTGATCTTGTACCCTAATATTTCTTCATATTCCTTCAATTTCTAATGTAATTCTTTTATTGATAATTCTGGTTCTGTTAAATATATTATGATGTCATCTGCAAATCGACAGATTTTATATTCCTTCACTTTTATTTTAATCCCTTTTATTTTATTTTCAGTTCTTATCAGTTCTGCCAATGGTTCTATTGCTAAAGCGAACATGAGGGAGATAGTGGACATCCCTGCCAAATGACCTGCTTTATTTAAATTGGTTTGATATATATCCATTTCCTGTTACCTTCGCCATTAGATCCTTATATAATGCTTTAATCCAATTAATATATTTCTCTGATAAGTTGATCCTCTGTAATACTTTGAATAAATAATTCCATTCTACCCTGTCAAAGGCTTTCTCTGCATCTAAAGCAACAGCCACTGTTGGTGTCTTACTTCCTTGTACTGCATGGATTAAGTTAATGAACTTACAGATATTGTCCATTGTTCGTCTTTACTTAATAAATCCAGTTTGATCTAGTTTTATTATTTTTGGTACACAGTCGGCCAATCTGTTTTCTAATAATTTTGCTATTATCTTAAAATCAGAGTTAAGTAGAGATATTGGTCTATACGATGCTGGTGTTAGTTGATCTTTCCCCATCTTTGGTATTACTGTAATTATTGCTGTTTTACATGAATCTGGCATGTTTTGTGTTTCTTCTATCATTACTTCCAGGAGAGGAGGAATTAATAAGTCTTTAAATGTTTTATAGAATTCTATTGGGAGTCCGTCCTCCCAAGGCATTTTATTGTTCGGTATCTTTTTTAATATATCCTGTATTTCCTCTATTTCAAATGGTTTTATCAATTTGTTTTGCTCCTCTTGCAATTTCTTAGTTCAATTTTAGCTAGAAACTCATCTATTTTGTCTTTGTTCCCTTCGTTCTCATTTCGATATAATTGCCCGTAGAATTCCTTGAAGTTTTAATTGATTTCTGTTGGGTTATATGTAATTTGTTTGTCCTTTTTCCTTGATGCCAATACCGTTCATTTAGCTTGTACTGTTTTAAGCTGCCAAGCCAGTATTTTGTGCATTTTTTTCTCCTAGCTCGTTATACTTCTGCTTTATTTTCATTATGTTCTTCTCCAATCAGTTTGTACTGATTTGTATTTTTTTTTGTCCGCCATTTCTCTTATTTTTGTTGTATCTTCCCTTGTGGCTAGTTCTTTTCTGTACTTACTATTTCCCTTTCCAGCTGTTCTATTTCCCTATTGTAGTCCTTTTTCATCTTAGTTACATAACTTATTATCTGCCCTCTGATGAAGGCTTTCATTGCATCCCATAATATAAATTTGTCTTTCACTGATTCCGTATTTATTTCAAAGTACATTTTAATTTGGCGCTCAATAAATTCTCTAAAATCCTGTCTTTCAAGTAGCATGGAGTTTAATCTCCATCTATACATTCTTGGTGGGATGTCCTCCAGTACTATTGCTAATAACAGGTGTGAGTGATCAGATAACAATCTAACTTTATATTCCGTTTTCCTAACTCTCTCTTGGATATGGACTGACAACAGGAACAGGTCAATCCTTGAGTATGTTGTATGTCTACTCGAATAATATGAGTATTTCTTCTCCTTTGGTGTTGCCTCCTCCATATATCCAAAAGTTGCATTTCCTGCATTGATGTAACCATACGCTACTTTGTTCTTTCTGCTAGTCTTTTGTCCAGTTTTATCCATCTTTGAATCCAAATTAAGGTTAAAGTCCCCTCCTATCAATATATTCCCCTGCATATCTACAATCTTCAAAAAAATATCTTGCATAAACTTTTGATCCTCTTCATTAGGTGCATATATATTGACCAAATTCCAGAGATCTGAATATATCTGACATTTTAACATTACGTATCTCTGTGCTGGATCTATTATTTCCTCCTCTATTTTGATTGGTACATTTTTATTGATTAATATAGCTACACCTCTGGCTTTTGAATTATATGAGGCCACCGTTATGTGCCCTACCCAGTCTCTCTTTAATTTCTTGTGTTCCACTTCAGTTAGATGCATTTCCTGCATGAATTCTATATCTTTTTTTTTACTTTTTCAGCAAATTTAATAGCCTCTTCCTTTTGATTTGTTTTTTTATTTCATAATATTTATAGTTATATAGTTCAATATGGCCATCTAATACTTTGTTTACATCTCATTTCTGCTTCCTCACTACCACCTTTCCCCTTTTCCCCATTTCCATTTCTCAGTTTTCTTTTTTTGAATGCACTGTATGACAACGCTTCTAAAACATAAAATATTTTAACCATTCCCACATCTAAAATTCCCTTAACCCCAAGTGTCCACTCCCCCCTCTCTGAGTCACCCCTTGTCCCTTGTCCCTTGCCGGGCAACCACAAGTCCCCTTTCCATTCGGACTGCGAACCTGTTTGCAAGTGTCAACTAATTTCGCAGTGACCGTTATTCTCTCCCACCCAACCTCCTCCAGAAAAGGCTTTTATCTTCACATTACAACAAAGCTCCCCCTCTTTTCTTCTCTTTTACTTTTTATTTTTATTTATTTATTATTATTATTTTTTAACCCCTCCTCTTTTTTCCCTCTTCTCCCTTAATTCCCTTTTCTTCCCTCCTTTAGTTCTTACTTATACATTATTTTTACTTTTTTATATGTAGTTTGCCATCATTCTTTGTTCTTGTTACATCTCTTCACATCTCCTTCTGTCCTGCGGGCGTTCTGCAAATTCTCGTGCTTTCTCCGGATCCAAGAACAGTCTGTTTTGCTCCCCCGGGATAACTATTTTAAGCACCGCTAGATATCGTAACATAAATTTATAGCCTTTCTTCCATAGGATCGATTTTGCTGCGTTAAACTCCTTCCTCTTTTTTAGGAGCTCAAAACCTATGTCTGGGTAGAAAAAAAAAATTTGACCTTTGTATTCCAGTGATTTTTTTGTATTCTCTAATTTTATTCATTGCCTTCTCCAATATATTTTCTCTTGTCGTGTATCTGAGAAATTTTACTAAAACAGATCTTTGTTTTTGTTGTGACTGTAGTTTTGGGGCTAATGTTCTGTGTGTCCTTTCTATTTGCATTCCTTCCTGCATTTCTGGCATTCCCAGGACTTTTGGGATCCATTCTTTCATATCTTTGCCTTCTTCATCTTCCTTAAGGCCGTTATGTGCCCTATCCAGTCTCTCTTTAATTTCTTGTGTTCCACTTCACTTAGATGTGTTTCCTGTACGAATTCTATATCTTTTTTTTACTATTTCCCTTTTCAGCTGTTCTATTTCTCTATTGTAGTCCTTTTTCATCTTAGTTACATAACTTATTATCTGCCCTCTGATGAAGGCTTTCATTGCATCCCATAATATAAATTTGTCTTTCACTGATTCCGTATTTATTTCAAAGTAAATTTTAACTTTGCGCTCAATAAAACTACTATAGTTTTCCATTATATCCATCTTCTGAGCTAACAACTCCTGTGTTTCTTTAACTTTTTTAAAAGTCGTTCACTTCCATTTCTACTGCAATTAAACATTCTTCCACATTTTCTAATCTTTTCCCTACATGTTATGACTAGCTCTATTCTACTCACTTTTTCTTCTGTACTTTTCATTTGTCTTTTCTTTTCACTAAATTCTAGTATCAGCCATTCTTTTAATGCTTTCATTTGTTCTTGAAAAGTTTTTTTTTCTGTGTACTGTCCATTCATTTTACCTCCTATTCCTCTGTGCAGAGCTTGGTGTTCTTCTTCTTCTTCTTCTGTGTCTGATCTTGGGTTTATGTCTTCTATTTCTCTTCCTTGTATCTGTGTCTCTTCTGACTTTCTTGTTGAGCTGCTTGTCTCAGTTTGTTGGGTATTTTTTTTCCCATGGTTTCTTGATGTTGGTCCTCTTCTTCTGGGCTGGTTATCTGTTGTGTCTCTAGTTTCCTTTTTTTCTTTCTCACCCTTCCCGTTCCCATTGCTTTCTTTATCTTCCAGCTGGGAGTCCTGCTGTCAGGCCTCTCTCAGCTGTTCATGCAGTGGAGGTTCACTCCACAGCTGGTCCTCCCTCCCATCGGTGTTCTCCTTGTCATGCGCATCATGCATACGTAATTCCTTGCGCAGTTGCGTACCCCTGTTTGGCTCTGTGAGCCATTTTTGCAGTCCTGTGGTCGGTAGGTCGTGACTCTGCGGGGTCTCCACTAACCTCGGGGAGCGGGATCCTCTCTCCACGGTGGGTCCCTGTTTTTTTGTGCAGGTAAGGCCTTCACCTTTCTCTTCTGGCATCTTTCTTTCTTCTTTTCATTTCATTGTATTTGGCTTTTTTTTCTTAGGTGCCATTTTCTCCACACCTTTATTTTTTATTTGTTGTGATTTGTGTGTCTGGGGTTTTGCTTTTTCTTCACTTTTTTCCTTCTTTTCTAGAGAGACCTGGTATTCTCCTGCCATCCACTACTCCATCACGTGATTTCTCCGGCCAAAAACAAGATGTAAATTGGAGCTATGATCTTTGAACCTCGCACTTGAGTTATACCTAGTGATTTCAGAGACTTTTACGGTTTATTTGACACAGTTCCCCTTTATATTATCTCTACTTTCAGGAACATTATTGATTCTTTGAATGCAAAGTTGGAGGAAAGGAGAACGAAGCAGGATAAGGAAAGAAGGGAGGGTAGGGGAGGGGGCTAACAAAAACCAGAGAAGTCAATGTTAATGCCATTTGCTTGGAAGGTGCCCAGACAGAATCTGAGTTGTTCTTCCTCAAATTTGCCGAAAGTCTCAGTTTGGAATGCTGTTCCTCCAAAAAATGTAACGACTGAAATTGTTCTCTCTTGTTTAATTTTGCAAATCTTAAACAATCACAAAATATTAGAACCCAATCCTTCTTTGCGTTAGTTACACCCAATTTTTTTCTGGCCTTGCTTATTAACTGTAGTCCCTAATGCCTATACAATTTCTGTAAATGTTTTCTCCATGTCACCAAAATCTCAATGTGTAACTCAGCTTAAATATCCTCCATCAGTGCACACCATGGCTGCACACACAACTGCAACTCCCCAAGTTTTCTTTACCTCCTAGATTTACTGCCACCATCACATGCAAGAAAAGGGAAGCAAAACCTGGGAATTGTTTTCACCAGGGAGTTTGATTCATACACCATGATCAGAATCAGAATTTATCATCATGGAATTTGATGTTTCATGGCAGCATCGTATGCAAACATTCATATTATAACCATCTTACAACATTACTATAAATAAAAAAATAGAGTGCACAAAATATAAGGCAGTGTCTTTGGTTCATTGATTATTCAGGAATACAATGGCCGTGGGGAAGAAGCCGTCTTTGTGCCGTTTAGTGTTAATTTTTAGGCTCCTGTACCTTTTTCCTGATGGCAGCAGAGTGAAGAAGGCATGGGCTGGGTGTTGGGGGGTCTTTGAGGATAATAATTATTCTAATACTTGTGTAATTCTTTCCTCATTGTCAGATTTAACTAGGTAATTTGCTGAGACATTTTTGAAAGGAATCAAATGAGCATGTTACATTAAATCAAGGATAGGAGTGGGAAGATCGGAAGGTCTCATGCTCAGGAAAATAAAAATTTTGCCTGAACATGTTCACACCCAAACTAACTTATCATTAGCTCACTCCCATACACTTCATTTTATGGACATTTGTTCATCAGTATTTAGATATTTCATCAGGTTTTCCATATTACCAAATATTTTCTCCCACACAATATTAACCATTCATATCATTTTTTGAACTGGCCATGGAATTATTGAGCATTATAGCACATATAAAGGCCCTTTGGCCCTTTTATTCTATGACAGTCTATTATTCTGCCTCGTCCCACTGAACCTGCAACCAGTCCATAGCCCTCCATGCCAATTCCATCCATGTACCTCTCCAAATGTTTTTTTTTTAAATCTTAAAACAGAGCCCACATTCACCACTTCAGCCAGTAGCTCATTCCACAATCCCACTACTCTCTGTGTGAAGAAATTCCCCCAATGCCCAATTGTTTATAAATTGCTCTTCTGGCACTTGCACTTTGAGCATATTTTTCTATCTGACTCATTGGCTTAGCATTGATTTCCAATTCCATGAACAATTTTAATACCTCCCATCAAAACTGACATACATCTCTCCTCTGGCTTGGTGCCAACTTGTGTGTCTTGCTAAATGAGGAATATCAGCAAAACATATTGTTTATGATCATTGATAGAGTTATAAAAATATTCACCAAAAGTTAGAGGTAAAACACAGAATTCTGTTGACACTGTGGTTAAGTGAAAAACACACACAAATGCTGGAGAAACTCAGCAGGTCAAACAGTGTCTTTATGAAGCAAAGCTGAAGATAAATCAACAACGTTTCAGGCTTGAGCCCTTCACCCGAAACATTGGTGATTGGTGATCACCTTTGCTACATAAAGGCATTGTTCGACCTGTTGAGTTTCTCCAGCATTTGTGTGTTTTTTCACCAAAAAATAGCAAGATTAAATACAACCTTACATGTAGGTGTTGGGAAAATGCAATATTACTGTCAATGTTGATAAACGATCCTGGACCCAAAACATTAAATGTTTCTCCTTTCAGAGATGTGACCCGATTTGCTGAGTGTTTCCAGGCTATTCTCTTTTTTAGTCCAGGTGCTGAAAATCAGAAAAAAAATCTATTTTGAAACACTGATAAATTTATGTGCCAGAAGAGGGAGACATAGTACACATCAGGAAAATCAACAGAATCAACTTCAACGGAACAAAATGATCTGCACAAGAATCCATTTACAGAATATTTCTCATTTAAATGGAACCTGCAAAAAAATTCTATCTCCATTAATGACATTTATATAGACTGAGCTGAGAAGAAAAAAAAAATGGGGTAGTCAGCATTTAACATTTAAGAGATGTTGTCCTGGTCTTTTCTTCTGATCCTTGTGGAGTTAAAAGGGGTTAGCAGTCTATTTCATAATTGATTCTTGCTCTCCACCCTGTTTAATTTGCAGCAAACTGATAAAAATCAATTGATTTATTTTGTTCTTTTTGTTTAAAAAGGAACAGAAGTGTGCAGAGAATAGCTACTGACAGCGGGGAATTGCTTCATCTATGGATGCAAACAACCATAACCTATGTGCCTGTTTAGAGACGGTGTCAGTTCATTTAAAATTGTTGACAATCACATTAGGTTGTCAGAAGATATCTGAACAGATTTTCTTCAGAGGAAATGGACATTTTGCAAAAGTTATTGACTAACACACCTCTCCATTTTCATGGGGCTCAGATAGAGGAGTGAAAAGATAATTAAGATGAATGACAAAAGATCCAAGAAGAGGGGCAGTGGACTGCTATGATTTAGAATGCATTGCCTGGAGGGTGTGAATAATAGTTTAATGGTAATGTGTAAGAGGACATTGGATAAACACTTGAAAATGAAATATATGCAGGCTGACCTTCAAAGAGCAGAGGAACACACAAATTGGATGGTTTTTCAAAGTTGAAGTTCAAGTTTATTATCAGCTGATTGCATCGGTACAACCCGACAAAACAGCATTCTCCAGTCCTTGGTGCAAACACACAACCAGTCATAACATACATTCACACAAATGATACATACTAGGACAAATAGAAATATAATTTAGTAAATATGAGAGTCTCAGATGTTTGGTTAGAGTGGTTCCTTTGGTTGTTCAGTACTCTCACTGCCCGTGGGAAGGTGGTGTTCCTCATCCAGGTGGTGCTGATTCTGATACTCCTGTATCTTTCAGAATGGGATTAGCTGAAATATGCTATGTACAGGGTCCTAGGGGTTCTCAATAATTTTGCGTGCCATCTTCAGACAACAATCCTGGTAGATCACGTCGATGGTGGGGAGGGAGACCCATTGATTCTCTCAGCGGCTCTTATGATCCTGTGAAACACTCTGGATGTATTGACCTGCTTTTGTACACTGTATAATACTGTGATGCGCTGTGGTGCAGCAAGCAAACACGAAACATGAGAAAAGACTGTACTGCAGGATTTAATCGACTTAAACTTTGTACACACCAGTTGTCATATCTTGATGGCTCCAGATGTGCTCGACTGTCCTCTGCTGGCTCCATGTATCCAACTGACCTGGGAAGGGCCGACTTGAGTCTATATGCAGGTCAGTGATTGACAGCCGGCCAGGTGGGGCCTAGGTTGCCTACCTGCAGGTATAGTGGTTGCCCCCTGCAGCAGGCTGGTGGAAGCACGGCCAGTACTGTGGTTGTATCACCACATTCAGCCCCCTTCTTTAAATCCTAGTGGTGTCTCGGCACAGGTAGTATTTACAAGTTCAAGCAATCTGGATCTCTGTGCCTCTGAGTACATCGCAGGGTCAGCTCCTGGTCAGTGGTCAGTGAGTTTGGGGTTACCTGAGGGTTGGCTGGGGAAGCCAAAGGTGAGGGCAGGGTCGTGTCTGGCAGCGAGGGGATGTATGTGTGTGGCGGGTCCATGAAGGGTGGGGCTCTAGAGAGGCGGAGGGAGAGGGTTGACTCCCGAAGAATCCTGGGTGGGCCAAGGGTACCTGTAGTGGGAAGGTTTGGCAGGATACCAGTGATGGGGAAGTTGGACCCCTGCAGGTGCCAGATCCCTTGTCGAGACGGTGTCCTCACATTCAATGGGGTATCTGACATAGGTGTAGCTTGAGTTTGAATGGAGAAGGAGTATCTGTTGACCAGGGGGTCGGACTTGTGGGTCCACATGTGGTTGCGGAGGAGTACCAGTCCTGGAGACGTTAGCCATATTGGGATGGAGACGCCAGTCGTTGATTTCCTAGGAATGAGAAAAGGTGTTCATGAGAGGTCTGATTGATAGCCATGCACAAGAGCGTGGAGGGCCTCGGGGAGGGCTTCTTGCCAATAGTCAATGGATCAGTCTTTCAACCTCAGGGCCAGGAGGACTGCCTAGTAAGAGAAGAGCCCTAGACACCTGTAGAGGGTCTTTAGTGTGTGGGGGAGGGGCAGTTCCATTAAGGGGCGCATGCGTTCGGGATCGGGACTAATGACACCATGATCTATGATGCACCCTAGGATGGTGAGGCAGTTGGTGCTGAACATGCTGTAAGTGAGATTCAGTTCCTCAGCTGTCCAGAGAAAACTCTCCAGATTGGCATCGTGGTTCTGCTGGTCATGGCCACAGATGGTGACATTATCCAGGTATGGGAAGGTCACTCTTAGATTGTGCTGGTCTACCATGCGGTTTATCTCCTGCTGGAACACAAAGAGCCCAGTTGTGACTCAAAGGGAACCCAGTGGAACTGGTAGAGGTGCCCAACTGCCTCAAAGGCAGAATAAGGTTTATCCCAGGCATGGATGGTGAGCTGGTGGTAGGGCGACCCTATAGTGGGCTATCTCGTTGACCATGTTGGTGATTCAGGGCAGAGTTTAGGTGTCCAGCTGGGTGTACTGGTTGATGGTCTGGCTATAATTGATAACTATCCTCAGTTATCTGCCCCATTTAATGACCAGGACCTGGTCTCTTCAGGGGCTGGTGCTGGGCTCTATGATTCCCTCCACCAGAAGACATGGCAACTATGTGTTATTAAAGGTCCTGTCAGACGTACAATAGCACTTGCTCTTGACAGCATGGGTTTGCAATCTGGCATTAGGTAGTTGAAAAGGGATGGAGGGGGTACCCACAGTGTGGAGAGGCTGCAGATAGACTGGGGGCGGTCACTGGGCTTTGTGTTGTGGATGGTAAATGGACAGAGTGAGCCACTGAAGGCAAGGATGAGGCTGTGGAGGGGGCACTGGAAAGAGCTTGGGCATGGCCAGGATCCTGAACCATTGATATGTGTGTATCCCCCCCCCAACATTGTCAGGTCCGCTGAGCAGCACACAAGTGCCAAGATAAAGTGGTCCTGGGCAGCGAATGCGATAGAGAAGTTTGTGAGGTATACCTTTAATGTCAGCATATGGGCTACAATCAGGTGCACAAAGCTTTCAGTACTGCGGCTATCAAGCAGGCATTTTGTTACCATCCCATTGACAGCGATGCCCATCATCGAGTGCCAAAGTCCATGTGGAATGTCATCCATTAACTTGGAATTAAAATTTAATTGACTTAAAATTTAAAGACCTTGGAGAAGTTTCTCACAATTGAGAGGCTGGATATCGACCCTCAACATCCAGATGCCCCATCACACTTCAAGATCAGGAAGCATGGGATTGAGGCAATCATCCAGACTCAGGCTAAAATTATCAATACCAATCAAAAGAGACTCATGGTACTAGCAGCAAACTGGGCTAGTAAATTTTTGTAATTTTTGTAAATTTTTTAAATGAACCATACTAACCAAAATACACATAAACATTTCCCTCTTGAATATACACAGTGTCATTTTCTCCCCTTTATCCCCCTCTCTTCCCCCCCTCCTTCCCACCTCCCTCCACACCCACTCAACATTCAACATATATGATACATTAAACCCATTAAACAATGACATCACACAATGAAAATAAACAAGAAAATTGTGTCATCTACTTTTACACACTGGGTCAGTTCATTTTGTCTTCTCCTTCTGTCATTTTAGGCACTGGAGGTCTGCGGGAGGACTTCTCTGTTGTGTTCTATGTACAGTTCCCAAATTTGTTCGAATACTGTGATGTCATTTCTTAAATTGTATGTTATTCTTTCCAATGGAATACATTTATTAATTTCTATGTACCATTGCTGTATTCTCAGGCTATATTCTGATTTCCAGGTTGACATTATACATTTTTTGCTACAGCTAAGCCTATCATCATAAATATTTTTTGTGCTCCATCCAAATCGAGTCCAAGTTCTTTACTTCTTGTATTACTTAGAAGAAAGATCTCTGGATTTTTTGGTATGTTGCTTTTTGTGGTTTTATTTAATACCTGATTTAGATCTTCCCAAAACTTTTCTACTTTCTCACATGCCCAAATTGCATGTACTGTTGTTCCCGTTTCCTCCTTACAGTGAAAACATTTATCTGATACTGTTGGGTCCCATTTATTTAACTTTTGGGGCATGGTGTATAGCCTGTGTAACCGATTATATTGTATCATGCGTAACCTCGTGTTTATTGTATTTCTCATGGTTCCGGAGCATAGCTTTTCCCATGTTTCATTCTTTATCTTTATGTTTAGATCTTGTTCCCACTTTTGTTTGGGTTTACAGCTTATTTCCTCATTCTCTTTCTCTTGCAGTTTGATGTACATGTTTGTTATAAATCTTTTAATTATCATTGTGTCTGTAATCACATATTCAAAGCTGCTTCCTTCTGGTAACCTCAGCCTGCTTCCCAATTTGTCCTTTAAGTATGTTTTCAGTTGGTGGTATGCAAATACTGTACCATGAGTTATTTCATATTTGTACTTCATTTGTTCAAATGATAATAAATTATTTCCCAAAAAGCAATTTTCTATTCTTTTAATTCCTTTTCTCTCCCATTTTCTAAAGGAAAGGTTATCTATTGTGAAAGGGATTAGTTGATTTTGCGACAATAATAATTTTGATAGTTGGTAATTTGTTTTTTTTTTTCTTTTCTACGTGAATCTTCTTCCAAATGTTGAGCAGATGGTGCGGTACTGGTGAACTTCTATATTGCACCAGTTTTTCATCCCACTTATAAAGTATATGTTCTGGTACCTTCTCCTCTATTTGATCTAGCACTATCCTGGTCCTGTTTGGTTTTTCCTTTGTTTGATAAAAATCTGATAGGTATCTTAATTGTGCTGCTCTATAATAATTCTTAAAGTCTGGTAGCTGTAATCCCCCTTGTTTGTACCATTCTGTTAATTTATCTAGCGCCATCCTTGGTTTCCCCCATTTCCATAAGAATTTCCTTATTGTTTTCTTTTGCTCCTTGAAGAATTTCTCTGTTAGTTGAATTGGTAACGATTGAAATAGGTATTGTATCATTGGGAAGATATTCATTTTAATGCAATTTACCCTTCCTATCAGTGATAGTGGTAAACCTTTCCAATGTTCTAATTCATCTTGTAATTTCTTCATTAATGGCTGATAATTTAATTTGTATCAATGGCCTAGATTATTATCTAGTCTAATGACTAGGTATCGGATTGCTTGTGTTTGATATTTAAATGGTGATTCTTTCTTAAACTTTGTGAAATCTGCATTATTCATTGGCATCGCTTCACTTTTACTTGCATTGATCTTGTACCCTGATACTTCTCCATATTCCATCAATTTCTTATGTAATTCTTTTATTGATAATTCTGGTTCTGTTAAGTATACTATGACGTCATCTGCAAATAGACTGATTTTATATTCCTTCTCTTATTTTTATTCCTCTTATTTTATTTTCTGTTCTTATCAGTTCTGCCAATGGTTCTATAGCTAATGCGAACAGTGAGGGAAATAGTGGACAGCCCTGCCTAGTTGACCTGCTTAATTTAAATTGGTTTGATATATATATCCATTTACTGTCACATTCGCCAATGGATCCTTATATAATGCTTTAATCTAATTAATATATTTCTCTAATAAGTTGAACCTCAGTAGTGCTTTGAATAAATAATTCCATTCTACTCTGTCAAAGGCTTTCTCTGCGTCTAAGGCAACTGCCACTGTTGGTGTCTTACTTCCTTGTACTGCATTAATTAAGTTAATGAACTTACAGATATTGTCCGTTGTTCGTCTATACTTAATAAATCCAGTTTGATCTTGTTTTACTATTTTTGGTACACAGTCAGCCAATCGGTTTGCTAATAATTTTGCTATTATCTTATAATCTGTGTTGAGTAGAGATATTGGTTTATACGATGCTGGTGTTAGTGGATCTTTCCCCATCTTTGGTATTACTGTAATTATTGCTGTTTTGCATGAATCCGGCTTTTTTTTTTGTTTCTTTAATCTGGTTCATCACTTCAATTGGTAGTTCAATTTTAGCTAGAAACTCATCTATTTTGTCTCTTTCCCTTCATTCTCATTTCGATATAATTGCCCGTAGAATTCCTTGAAGTTTTCATTGATCTCTGTTGGGTTATATGTAATTTGTTTGTCCTTTTTCCTTGATGCCAATACCGTTCTTTTAGTTTGTTCTGTCTTAAGCTGCCAAACTAGTATTTTGTGCGTTTTTTCTCATAGCTCATAATACTTCTGTTTTGTCTTCATTATGTTCTTCTCTACCATGTATGTTTGTCGTGTTTCGTATTTTATTTTTTTGTCCACCAATTCTCTTCTTTTTGTTGTATCTTCCCTTATTGCTAATTCTTTTTTCTGTACTTGCTCTTTCCCTTTCCAGCTGTTCTATTTCCCGATTATAGTCCTTCTTCATCTTAGTTACGTAACTTATTATCTGCCCTCTGATAAATGCTGTCATTGCATCCCATAGTATAACTTTTTATTTCACTGATTCCGTATTTATTTCAAAGTACGTTTAAATTTGTCACTCAATGAATTCTCTAAAATCCTTTCTTTTAAGTAGCCTGGAGTTTAATCTCCATCTATACATTCTCAGTGGGATGTCCTCCAACTCTATTGCTAATAACAGGGGTGAGTGATCCGATAACAATCTAGCTTTATATTCCATTTTTCTAACTCTTCCTTGGATGTGGGCTGACAAAAGGAACAGATCTATCCTTGAGTATGTTTTATGTCTACTCGAATAATATGAGTATTCCTTCTTCTTTGGGTGTTGCCTCCTCCATATATCCAAAAGTTGCATTTCCTGCATCGATTTAACCATAAATTTGGTTACTTTGTTCTTTCTGCTAGTCTTTTTTTTCCCAGTTTATCCATCTTTGAGTCCAAATTAAGGTTAAAGTCTCCTCCTATCAGTATCTTGCGTATCTGCAATCTTCAAAAAGATATCTTGCATAAATTTTTGATCCTCTTCATTAGGTGCATATACATTGAGCAAATTCCAAAATTCTGAATATATCTGACACTTTATCATTACATACCTCCCTGCTGGATCTATTATTTCCTCCTCTTTTTTGATTTGTACATTTTTATTGATTAATATAGCTACTCCTGGCTTTAGAATTATATGATGCTGCCGTTACGTGCCCTACCCAGTCTCTCCTTAATTTCTTGTGTTCCACTTCAGTTAGATGTGCTTCCTGCACGAATGCTATATCAATTTTTTCTTTCTTCAGTAAATTTAACAGCTTCTTCCTTTTGATTTGGTTATGTATTCTGTTAATATTTATAGTCATATAGTTCAACATGGCCATTTCATATTTTGTTTACCTCTCATTTCTACTTCCTCATCACCACCTTCCCTCATATCCATTTCTGTTTTCTTTTTTTTAAACGGACTGTAAGACAACACTTCTAAAACATAAAATATTTCCACTATTCCAACATCTAAAATTCCCTTAACCCCAAATGTCCCCACCCCCCACCCTCTATTTCTGAGTTGCCCCTTGTCCCTTGCTGGGCAACCACAACTTCCCTCTCCATTTGGATTGCGAACCCGCTTGCAAGTGTCAACTGATTTCGCAGTGACTGTTATTCTCTTCCACCCAACCCCCTCCAGAAAAGACTTTTATCTTCACATATAACAAAGCTCACCCTCTTAATTCCCCCCTTATTTCCTTCTTCCCTTTTCTTCTCCTTCTTTGTTGTTTCTTATACATTATTTTTCTTCTTTATATGAAGTTTGTCGTCATTCTTGTTCTTGTTAAATCTCATCTTCTCTCTTTCTGTTTTGCAGGGATTCTGCAAATTCTCGTGCTTTGTCTGCATCTGAGAACAGTCTGCTTTGCTGCCCTGGGATAACTATGTTAAGAACCGCTGGATATCTTAACATAAATTTATAGCCTTTCTTCTGCAGGATCGATTTTGTTGTGTTAAACTCCTTAAGGAGCTCAAAACTTATGTAGAAAAAAAAATTGACCTTTGTATTCCAGTGGTTTTTGTCTTCTCTCATTTTTTTCATTGCCTTCTCCAATATATTTTCTCTTGTCGTATATCTCAGGAATTTTACTAAAATGGATCTTGTTTTTTGAAGTGGCTGTGGTTTTGGGGCTAATGTTCTGTGTGCCCTTTCTATTTCCATTCCTTCCTGCATTTCTGGCATACCTAGGACCTTGGGGATCCATTCTTTTATAAATTCTTTCATATCTTTGCCTTCTTTATCTTCCTTAAGGCCCACTATCTTTATATTGTTTCTCCAATTATAGTTTTCCATTATATCAATCTTCTGAGCTAACAACTCCTGAGTTTCTTTAACTTTTTTATCAGTTTCTTCCAATTTTCTTTTTAAGTCGTCCACTTCCATTTCTACGGCTGTTTCTCGTTATTCTACCTTGTCTACTCTTTTCCCTATTTCTGTTATGACCAGCTCTAATCTACTCACTTTTTCTTCTGTACTTTTCATTCTTCTTTTAATTTCACTAAATTCTCATGTCAGCCATTCTTTTAAAGCTTCCATATATTCTTGAATTTAAAAAAAAATCTATGTACTGTCTATTCCCTTTATCTTCTCTTCCTCTGTGCAGAGTTTGATCAATCTCCGGCCTCACTTGAATGCATCTCATATTGTTTTATTTTATTAGATATTGCATATGTATTTATATATATATATATATATATATATATATGTGTATGTGTGTGTGTGTGTGTGTGTGTGTGTGTGTGTGTGTGTATATATATAAATAAATCTATTTATTTATTTATATATGTATATACTGAGATTTTGATTGTGTTATGTATTACATAGTAGTGTTTTATTTTACTATATACTTTATATTTAAAAGATATAATGATAGTGGTAAGTGTTAGAATAATTAGGACATAATTTATCCATAAGGTAATATTCAGTATTGTTTTAAAATTATTCTATTTTTTTTCTTTCTCTGTTCTTTCTTTTTTTCTTCCTTCTTTTTTCACTTAACTTTGCATTTTTTTTCTGTGTGGGAGGGAGGAGCATGTGGGGGGGTGGGTGAAATGATTTAATAAAAAAAGCAGGTATTGATTTTGATATATAGAATTTTTGGCTCTGTATGCAATTTTGTTACATATTCTAATGAAATAAAATTTGAAATAAAATCAAGCAGTCCATTCATAAATTGGTTTCCTGCCCAAACACAGCTGATTAATTCCACCACCAGTCAGATGTGACTTGAATTGTCAAAGGCTGAAGAACACTCCCAGTGACTCTAACAGTGTCAGCCCAGTCCCAATTTAATATTGTTTCTGCCCCGATGTTTTGCTCTCCATTTTTAACTTCAATTACTTAATATCAGTGTGAAACTATCAATTTGGTGAGTTATTTAAAGACTGGAAATCAGTCCAGCAGAGAATGGATGTGGATGTATACTGGGGGCAACTCTTCCAAACTTCTGTTGATTTTATGTGCAAGAAGGATATATCTTAATTATGACTTGCACATGCGAATAAATGATTGACATCAAACCATTTCCCTGTCTTTAAAAAGGAGATATGCAAGATGTAAAACAAGCTTGTATTAATTAGTTCAAAGCAACATTTATCAAATTTGTAAGCAAGAAAATAACTTAAATATTGCACCTTCTGACTGAGTTCTTTGAATGAGATTCACCACTATAGTGAGGTGACCTTGTCTAACCACCATTAAATGCTCCTCATTCTGGCTGGCGTGATCAAATAAATTCTGTGTGTGTGGGTTGTACCATTTATACCTTAACAGGAGTGCGGCTATTACACTTGTTTACAGTTACCGCTTCTGTGAAGCTACCTTTCTCTTGAGTACATTTTACACAACCGATAACAGTAAACTTTGATGATTTTGGTTCCTGAACAATTTTGGGTGTATTTTATGGATTTTGGGCTTCTGATCAAAAAAAACACCTTAACTTTTTCCTGTCAAGTACTGTTTTTTATGGTATTAACATTTTGTTTTGTGATATCCTGTCATATTTTAAGTCTACTTCGAACACACAAAAACACTGAAGTGCATTTTCGGCATTTGCACTTGGACTTCTTCCCGGCTGATCTTGGTACAGTCCATGATGAACATGGTGCAAGTTTTCACCTGGACACTGTGAACTCAGAAAAGCAGTATCAGGGCAACGGTAATCCACCAATGCTGGCTGACTATTATTGGATACTGACACGAGAGGCATCAGATGTGTACGATCAGCAGAAACACATTATAGCTCATTTGAATGAACAAAACGTGTCAGTATCATTGTTCAATCAAACATGCTTAATTCAATAAAAGTTCATTTTAATGTGATACAGCAAATCCAAAATTATCTTTGAGTTCAGCTTGAAGTTGTCTATCATCATCCTTCATTTTAATTTAGGAAGCAAACCTTTTGGAAAAAAAAATATTTTCCAATTGTTAGGTCTGCTTTGTTCATGAATGAGTGAGTCAAACACCAGACTGAGTCGAAATCAAGGTTCTTTGTTCTTTATTACCGGATTGTAACACTTGCAACTAACAGTGTTAGTTGGAGAAGGCGCATTCTGCCGTTATCAGCAAGTGGTGTTTTTTATATACCTTAGGATACGTACTTAGAAAATTATCATACCATGACATTGTCCAATGAATAAACTGTTGCTATCCTTCTCTGTTAGTCTGCTGCACATCATTCTTGTTAGTGCAAAGCTTATCTTGAGTGTACAAGGTCACATCTGCATTCTGTTACTCCTTAGTACTGGGTGACTCTTTCTCCGGTCCCATCTCATGATGTTTTTACCTTACACAATGTAAATAGAAATTCTACCTGGCATGCAGGGAAAAGAATCTGAGGGTTGAAAGTGATGTCTGTCAATGCATTTAAACTTTAACTGTTTTATTATAGATTCTACTGTGAGATGTAGAATGTAAAGAGGCTTCTTCACCATCTGGACAGTAAAAGTTGACCTGGAAATATCCACCACTGTTTTCCATAAGAATGACCAGTAAGGGGTTAAAGGCAGGATCACTTATCAGTTGTTATTCCTCTTCTGAGGCTAAACAGAATGGCAAATTAGTGCGGTGCCAAATATTGGATGACTCAACGAGGGGCAAAGAATAAAATGTCCAGGTTCTTGGCTTGGCTTCGCGGACGAAGATTTATGGAGGGGTAAATGTCCACGTCAGCTGCAGGCTCGTTTGTGGCTGACAAGTCTGATGCGGGACAGGCAGACACGGTTGCAGGGGAAAATCGGTTTGGTTGGGGTTGGGTGTTGGGTTTTTCCTCCTTTGTCTTTTGTCAGTGAGGTGGGCCCTGCAGTCTTCTTCAAAGGAGGTTGCTGCCCACCGAACTGTGAGGCGCCAAGATGCACGGTTTGAGGTGATATCAGCCCACTGGCGGTGGTCAATGTGGCAGGCACCAAGAGATTTCTTTAGGCAGTCCTTGTACCTCTTCTTTGGTGCACCTTTGACACGATGGCCAGTGGAGAGCTCGCCATATTACACGATGTCCAGGTTACATACAAGTTATATGTACGAACAAGCTTTTCCTCAATTCACACATGCAGATAATTGTCCCCCAATTCATACATGTGCATAATGTTACCTCGCGAAAACTAAATTAGAACCATAAGTACCTGTTCCTCTTTAAATACAAATTTGGCTTTTGGACAGACCCACGTAACAGAACTAATTTTTAACCTGGGGTGTGCATGTACAATGTTGAGTGAACCACTTTATTAAAACCTCATCCATATAGTATCTGCCTCATGATAAAATGTTTAGGCATTAATAACCATGACACTGCAATGCAGTACAGCACAAATGACTGAGTTTGGTCAGGTTTTACAAAGTAAACTACAAAGATGAGTGAGGAAGTATTGAGAGACAATTGCATCAGGATGAAATACAATAAAGGTCTGGCCAAAATTAAATAGGATATTACTAGTTAGGCTAATAATCTAAGGTGAAAGAACATAGAACATTGAGCATTACAGAACAGGCCAATTGGCCCTCAATGTTGTGCCAATCGATTAT
The DNA here is from genome assembly GCF_036971445.1 of Narcine bancroftii. NCBI lineage: Eukaryota > Metazoa > Chordata > Chondrichthyes > Torpediniformes > Narcinidae > Narcine > Narcine bancroftii. Next base: position 91,074,134 of record NC_091469.1, read on the forward strand.
AAACCTATTCAACAAAGTGAACTTTTCTGACCTGACACCCATAATCCTCAAATTTTCTTGCATCTATGTGCGTGTTTAAGAGTCTTTTAAACAATCTTTGTGTATTTACAGAATGCATGAGAAGAAATTGTTCTGCATCGTTGATTACCTACCCCACAGCTACAACATTGCTGTGTGTCACTGTTCATTAGATTGCATTGACGTACTGAAACATAAACTGTCCTTATTATGGATGCAGAATAAAACTGGTAGAATGTCACCCAAACACCCAATGGCTAAAAATTATTTGGTGCAGTTACTTTTAATAAAACGAAGATTGATCTAATTTTTTCTGATACCTGGAAACATCATCTGCTTCTGCATAGGACATTTTAAAAAAGGAAATTTGATTTCTCTCAGCATATTATCCCTTGAGATTACCTGCTGTTTAATCAACTTAACTGGCATTGCCATACTTTTCAATCCAAGATACATCAGCAAAATTTACCCTTGCTAATTGGCATTCTGCAATTTCAAGCAACTGTTAGTTTGCAAACTAGGGTCTCAATTAGAATGACGCCTATCAAATCTTACTTTCATCATTTTCCTTTCCTCACTCCCACACATTCTCCTTTGCCTCAAATAAAATGTGTCATGAATTCCACACAGCCATTCTTTGCAGTGAGTAAAATTTGCATGCATTTTCCAATTAGTGGCCATCAACCAAGGGGAGACGTAAATAAAGGTCAGGTGATTAATCAAAGTCAACACGCACAGGGTTCTGTCACAATTGGTCACCTGGATGCATGCATTTGCTTGGTTCCTCTCAAAATTGTATGAAAACAAAACATTTTCTCCCCAAGCTAATTCCACAGCAATTTGCCCAATATACATGCTGCTCTCTGTAGAATTAACAGATATAAACTCAGAAATATTGTAAAATCTAACCAAAGCAGTTATTTGGTTTGGACAACAATGTCTGCAGACTGGAGAAGCAACACATGATTATTGAAGGCTTGCTCTTCGTAATGACATGTTAACATCAGCTGAACCTTGAACTGTGACTTCACATACCGCTATTGATCTAGCCTATTCCACCGTCCAAAGCACAGCTTAGAAAATATTCAATATCCTCAGCAAGAAAAATGTCTTTCACCCCATAATCCTGAAATGTCCACTTTGAGATTCTTCCATTGGTAGAGAAATTTCAACATCGACTCTATCATGCCCCACAATACCAGAGCAATTTCAAACTCTGAGATTGTCTAGGCTAATTCCCAAACGGAACACTTGTCCTATTACGAGCAGGTCATCTATGTTCTTTGGATGTTCCAGAAGAATGAAGGATGATTGTACTAAAACATAAGATTCTACATATGGTTTGACAGGGCAGATGTTGAAATGTTTTGACTAGTGGTAGAGTCTCCAACATAGTTACAAAATAGAGGGGAGTGGGATTATCATTTATAATTGAAGTGCAAAGAAATGTGTTCCTGCAGTTGGTGATGAATCTTTGGCATTCTCTATCCTGTAGAATAGTTGGTCTGATATCTTTAGAGGTACTTTAAATTTACACAAAGCATGCAGATTAATTACAGGCCCTTCTGGCCCATAAGCATTTATTCTCCTAATACACCAATTAACATACATTCCATATACATTTTTGGATGGTGCGACGAAACCAGAGCTCCTGGAGGAGACCTATGCAGACACAAAGCGAATGTCCAAACTCGTTATAGACAGCCCCAGATTTGAACCTGGGTTGCTGGCACTGTAAGAGCATTGCGCTAACCACTATGCCAACCATGTTGCCCTATCTGGAAAACAGATTCAACCTAGCATCATTTAAATTGCAAAGTTATCATAGACAATGACCCTCTCTGCCTTACTCTACATGTGTGTTCTGGCTCTTCCTCTGGACTCACATAGGGTCATAAACTCATACTGAAGTGCTGAAGGCTCTTACTGGTCATCTTGCAGTAGGAAACACTCATCTTTAGTTGTTGTTAAAGAGAACTAATCCATCCCTCCAATCTATCTGATTAAAAAGCTTTCTGTCAATGTCCAAGAACTATAGAGCATTACAGCACATAAACAGTCACTTCGGCCCATTTAGTCTGTGCCAAACCATTATTTTCCTGGTCCCATTGTCCTGCACCTGGACCATAGCCCTCCAAACCTAAGGCTTGAGGACATTATCTGTGCCTTTGGAATCTGACACTTTAACTTTGAGCCAATCCATAACTGCTACAAGGAGTGGATAAGAACTCAATTATCTCCTACTGTGAGATAATAGTAGTGATATGTAATTACACCACTAGGTCACCAGGGGTCATCCCAGTGACCTTGTATGTAAAGCAGTCCAGAGCTACAGTCTAGCCTTCCAGGTTTGTCTTGCAGAGAGATAAGACCTCCTAGTGTACATATTAGTTTATTAAAGCTGTCTTAAGCTCACACTGCTGGTGTGGTCATTGTCAGTACAATTTAATAAACTAATATGATAGCTACTAGGATTGAAGCTGCTTCTGCGCTTTCCCAGCCACCTGGAGACTCTTCGTGAGGAATGGAATCTGGGGGATGACTAGCATGCACATGCATCCAAGGACAGAGACGGTGAGGAACCGCTGTACTAGAATTGTGGTGGAATGCGGGGAAGACCACAGAAAAACGATAGGGGAGGTAAGGAATGGCCAAGAACCCTATCTGCCCATGGCTTCGCCAGTACAGGCACTGCCAACCCTAAGCCCAAATCTGATCAGAAAGAGGCCACTCCAAGCACGGGTGGAAGGATCTCCACAAGTCGTGCTCCAGATCGCCACATATGTGCAGAATTCCTGACCACTACAGAGCCAGCGAATAACAATTTTTTTTATAATGGGGAGGGGGGGTGAACTGTAGCTCTGGACTGCTTTATATACAAGGTCACCGGGATGACCTTGTGACCTAGTGGTTTAATTACATAATCTTCGCTAGGATTCTACTAAATAGAATAATACCTAGTGTCGCTGAGAATATTCTCCCAGAATCACAGTGCGGCTTTCGCGCAAACAGAGGAACCACTGACATGGTCTTTGCCCTCAGACAGCTCCAAGAAAAGTGCAGAGAACAAAACAAAGGACTCTACATCACCTTTGTTGACCTCACCAAAGCCTTCGACACCGTGAGCAGGAAAGGGCTTTGGCAAATACTAGAGCGCATCGGATGTCCCCCAAAGTTCCTCAACATGATTATCCAACTGCACGAAAACCAACAAGGTCGGGTCAGATACAGCAATGAGCTCTCTGAACCCTTCTCCATTAACAATGGCGTGAAGCAAGGCTGTGTTCTCGCACCAACCCTCTTTTCAATCTTCTTCAGCATGATGCTGAACCAAGCCATGAAAGACCCCAACAATGAAGACGCTGTTTACATCCGGTACCGCACGGATGGCAGTCTCTTCAATCTGAGGCGCCTGCAAGCTCACACCAAGACACAAGAGAAACTTGTCCGTGAACTACTCTTTGCAGATGATGCCGCTTTAGTTGCCCATTCAGAGCCAGCTCTTCAGCGCTTGACGTCCTGCTTTGCGGAAACTGCCAAAATGTTTGGCCTGGAAGTCAGCCTGAAGAAAACTGAGGTCCTCCATCAGCCAGCTCCCCACCATGACTACCAGCCCCCCCACATCTCCATCGGGCACACAAAACTCAAAACGGTCAACCAGTTTACCTATCTCAGCTGCACCATTTCATCAGATGCAAGGATCGACAATGAGATAGACAACAGACTCGCCAAGGCAAATAGCGCCTTTGGAAGACTACACAAAAGAGTCTGGAAAAACAACCAACTGAAAAACCTCACAAAGATAAGCGTATACAGAGCCGTTGTCATACCCACACTCCTGTTCGGCTCCGAATCATGGGTCCTCTACCGGCACCACCTACGGCTCCTAGAACGCTTCCACCAGCGTTGTCTCCGCTCCATCCTCAACATCCATTGGAGCGCTCACACCCCTAACGTCGAGGTACTCGAGATGGCAGAGGTCGACAGCATCGAGTCCACGCTGCTGAAGATCCAGCTGCGCTGGATGGGTCACGTCTCCAGAATGGAGGACCATCGCCTTCCCAAGATCGTATTATATGGCGAGCTCTCCACTGGCCACCGTGACAGAGGTGCACCAAAGAAAAGGTACAAGGACTGCCTAAAGAAATCTCTTGGTGCCTGCCACATTGACCACCGCCAGTGGGCTGATAACGCCTCAAACCGTGCATCTTGGCGCCTCACAGTTTGGCGGGCAGCAGCCTCCTTTGAAGAAGACCGCAGAGCCCACCTCACTGACAAAAGGCAAAGGAGGAAAAACCCAACACCCAACCCCAACCAACCAATTTTCCCTTGCAACCGCTGCAATCGTGTCTGCCTGTCCCGCATCGGACTGGTCAGCCACAAACGAGCCTGCAGCTGACGTGGACTTTTTTACCCCCTCCATAAATCTTCGTCCGCGAAGCCAAGCCAAAGAAACCACAATAATACCCCAAAGAAATCATCCATTTAAAAAAATAGCATAGTGGCTTTCTTCCAGTTTGTGACCCATGCTGTGGATCTGATTCTGCAATTGCCAAAAGCTTTTCATTAAAAAAATATTGATTCTGTCAAATAACAGTTTTATACTAATCAGTCTTAGCATATTGGCAACATTTTAAATGTTCAAATTTCTTGCCAGCTGATTGTGTTTAGACACAATTTTCTCATGGTAAGGGTTGGGTTTTGGTTTAAAGAGAGAGAAACAAGTATTAATTATGAGTGTAATGTTTTACATATTGAGAATAGTTGATACCTGACACTCACTGCCAGAGAAGGTTCTGAAAACAGAAACAATCACCACATTTTAAGATATTCAGTTGGGAAGGTTCAAGATTATTTTATTGTCATGTAATAAAACAGAAAATGTGATATTATACAAAATTTCCTTTTGTCTTACCATAATGCAGAGAGAGATTCACTCCTGGCAAAATAAATGCTTGAAGGGGTCTTTCTTTTGCTTCTCTTTTTCTGGCTGTAAGAGGCACTGGCCAGTTTCTGCAGATGGCGAATCTGTCACCTTATGGCAGACTAAAGACAATTTTGTGTAATATTACACTGGGTATTTTTGATTACATGACAAATAAAGGAATCTTGAATAGTGTTGGAGACTCAAAATATTGAGGGTTAATAAATCAAAAACATACACTCCAGTCCTTCCTATGTGTAAAACGTACAGTATATGAAAATGCAACATGTCCAGAGTTCGATGCTGGTTCCGGTCCGTTTCAAGGACAGAGAACTGTGGATGTAGAAGATTGATGGATAAAATGGTTAAAAGTAGAAGACATTTGTTATGCATCATTTGAGACTGGTGTGAAGGCTTGAGAGTAGGACAGGGCTGGGAGTGCTTCTGAATGGTATACCATACTCCAAATGTGGACTCAGCAATGCTTGTAACATTACATTCTTGCTCCTGCATTCATTGCCTGATCAATTAAAAAAAAAGCTTCTAAATGCCTTCTTCACCATCCTCTGTACTTGTATTGTCACTTTCATGGAACTATGCACCTGCACCCTTAAGTCTCTCAGGTCCATTGCACTTCCTGGTTCAAACTACCAAATTGTAACAACTCGCACTTGTCCAAGATAAATTCCATCTGCCAATCCTTGGCCCACTTCACCTGGATCCTGTTGTTATCTTAGATAACCTTCTTCCCATCCAATATATCACTAATTTTAGTGTCATCCGCAAACTGACTAACCATGCTCTCTATATTGACACCCATATCATCAATGCTTTTAACATAGTCCATGCCTTTTAACAGTCAGTAGCTTAAAAATGATAGAAGATACTAAAAATGGTGAAGGATTTTGTCCATAATGTCTGCCTTTATCAAGAGATGGCTCTCAAAATTTGGAAAGTGATCCACCTTTTCTGAGGTCTCATTATAGATCTTCATCATCATGCACAATGTTGCACAGCAGGAAGCAAGTTAGTGAAGAGCCTGTGTCTTCTGGACATTATGTGTAAGGCTCTCCCTCACATATGCTTCAGTGAATTCGACAAGGAGCCCACCCTCTGAAGCTGCTACAATGCAACTGTTTTGGTTTTTTTTGCAGCTCAATAGCATGGGAAATCTTGATTCCAGAACTCCATTCTAGAAGACAGTTAACAAGGCATTCTGTAGATTAACATCAGCAGAAAGCCCACTGGATATGTGGTGCAGTTTGTCAGCAGGAAAGATTGACAGGAAATAGTACCGAGGCAGAGCTTTGATGTAATTCTGCCCCTTCCCCAACCCATTCCTCTCCAGTAACAAAGAGACCAAATATTAGAAGAACAGTTACACCATTATAAATTGATCAGGGTGACATTCCTCAATTGAAGCATAATCAGGTCTTTTACCACACTTGACTAATATCTAGCTTTTCTATGCAAGATTGGCTTCAGAACCTCATGCCAGGAGCAGAACTGGCTTCATACCTTAGTGGCTTGTAATGTAACACAGCTAATTGTAACAGCTCCAGAGAATTGCTAAGAATACCAAAAGTTACCTCTCATTCAATGTTGACCTGGAATGAACCTACCATTTTTGTTTCATGGAATAGAATGTTCCACAGTATTTTTCAGTCAGTGCAGGGTTCAGAATGTCAGTTTTGATTCAAACAATTTTATTCTCTTACCCAGGAAAAAAAAAATAAGCATTTTCCAAATTGACGATATGTTAGCACAATTTGTTAGCATAAAGTTGAGACATTTACATTCATTCACATTTTAATACAAGAAAAAATATGTAATCATTCTTTAGAAACTTGAAGCAGTGTGAATGGCTCTGTCATACTACAACACCATGATTCTTTGAGCTAATGAGCTGTTTCATCAACAATTTTTCATGATTTTTATATCAATGTAGTCAATCCAAGTGATGGGGGCAACCAAGAACAGGTCATTCAGGATCAAAATCAATCAGTGTGAAGCAGATTACTCTGAGCCGAATAACAGATTCTGTCCGAGCTCCGCTTAAAAAGTGCCACTGACTTTTGATTCTTGTTGGATTTGATGCAGATGAAGGAGGAAACTTCAGGCATGCATCGGTGTGCAAGGTCCACAGGTTTGTTTTGATAATTTTGCACAAGGAGGACTGAAACTTCCAAATTATATAGAGAAAACAGCTCTTGATGGCAAGGTGGTAATTCATGAATGGCATTAATAACCTGGATAATAACACAAAACCTGGTCGAATCGTGATCGGCAAAAGTTCTGGCTCTGTAATATGGCAATAGAAATATAAATAACAAAATTTAATTTATACAATGTTTTTTTCCATATTGCACTTTGGGCAGTGAGAAGGGTTCTTCTGCAAGCAGACTAATTGGTTAACTCTAGCATTCATACAGCCATATATTGTAAGAGAACAAGAACACAATTGCAGTGTGTTGTGGAGTTTATTCAGGAGTTTTCTGGCTATGGGGAAGAAACTGTCTTTAAGCCAGTTGCTGCACAACTTCACACTGTTGGGAATTCTCTCTGATGGGAGCAGAAAGATGAACATGTGTCTGGAGTGTGATGGGTTATTTAGTATCATAGCTGTCTCTCTCAGGCAGCAAGAGATGAAAGTGGAGTCCACAGAGGGGCAAGAAGTTTGTATCTGTTACCTTCTGCAACCTTTTTTCCATCTTGAGCTGAACAGTTCCTTCGCCACACTGTGATGCATCCACCAAGCATGCTTTCAATGGTACACCTTTTGAGGGACAACAAGGATGTAGCAAACTTGCTTAGTCATCAAAGAATGTAGCTTTGGTGTGTTAAATTGACCATCACATCAATGTAATTGATCCAGGTATAATCAGGAGACATTTATTCCTGGAAACTTGCTCAGAATACTGAGCATTAAAATTCCTTGGCATTTTAGGAAGGTTTTTAATATTCTCTTTCAGACACTGAAGATTTATTGTTTGTTGATATTCTCATTCTGTATTACCAACTCCATTCTAGGGAATATCATAGAACAGTACTGCAGATCCTTTTGCCCATAATGTCTGCACCAATCATTATACCAAATTAAAGCAAAAATCTCCTGGTTGTTCATGATAAATATTCATCTATTCTTTGCATTTTTATGTGTCTATCCAGAAGTCTTTAAATTGCTACTATTGTATATGCTTCCCCTGGTACCAACCTACCTGTTTAAAACATGCCCACATGTCTTTTTTAAACATTACCCCTCACCCATGCCATCTTCACCTCAAATGCAAGTCCTGTTGTATTTGATTCTGACTGATGACCCTAATGATACATCTCATAATGTTATGACCTTCTATCTGGAGTCTCCTCAGCCCCAACGCTTCGAAGATAATAACCTGTTTGGACATCCTCTCCTGATGGCTTACACCCTCTAATTTAGGGAGCATCATGGTAAGTCTCTTCTGTACCATTTATGAAATCCACACATTCTTTTTGTAATCACATTCCTATTCTCCCTCGTGGAGTTTCATCGCTCATATTTACAGTGATCTCCTTGCAGATAAACATGGCAGGTGTCTCACCTCTTCCAAGGAAGAATGATGTTTAGCTGACTCACATTCTCCTTCAAATGCTCTATCATCAAATTTGGTCAGCACCACTGCTGACATATTGTTTGATTACCACCACTGCTTTGGACAGAAAGATCTACAATCCCAGGTGATACAGATGGCTACAGGTTATCCACCTCCCATTTTTGTTTGAATGTACCAAATGTTGAAAAAATTAATAACTCAAAGAACCTTCTGCATTGGTACCAAACACTCTTGTGCTCTGGCATAATAGAAAATGAATTTGTGTTTTTTTTTCAATTGAAATCGAACAATGAAATATCACTATGCATGTTTCTATCAACAAGATGGGTTTAAATGACTTTTGGCTTCTTCTCTGGCTAAACAATAAATGTTTTTCTGCATCCTTGTCTTTACCTCCTCATTGCAGTTCTATTGTGTATACTCTATTGTAGGAAGTATTTCAGTTTAGATCAATCAGTCTTGTGTCTGGTATAAACAGGGGATACCATCAATGTCCACTCTAATTTTTAGTAGTCAGTGCATGCAAAAATCCTATGTTGTGCAGTTTTTTTCCTGTGACAAAAATATGAGCGTGTTGAATGCTTGTGCAAATGTAAACTTAAAATTGAAATCAATATTTTTTTCAATAAAATCTCAGTAAGCTATCTACAGATCTTCGTAAACTTTATGATATGATCACTGTTCACCAAACATGACTGTACGAACCGGAACAGAAAAGGTGAAGTGACATAAATTAGTGATGTGGAAATGTATTATTTGAAAAAACTGACTAAATAGTTAACAGAAACAGTTAGCGAAGAGATTATTTTCAATAAATATAATTACTGATTACTACATTATTTTAGGAAAATAACCTTTTGTGTGGACATTAATTTTGTTTGTATGCTGGTTGCCAAACTTGGGCGTGCGTGCACATGCACTCAGCTTAGAGGGAACAGTAGTTACTATCATTGCTGTCAGGTACTTTCTTCAGGAACTTGCACTGTTTCCTGCCCTGTGTCATTTCTAATCCCTGCCCATCTTGGTTGGATTTTCTGATGTCAGCTGATTCCCATATGGTAAGATATCTTCTTTCACATGGCATGTGCCAGTAGGAATTTAGCACGATGGGAGGACTGCTGAACCAACCAGTGGCGTCAATGTGATTCTGCCTCAAAACGCAGTATTATGAATGATCACTCTCAGTGTGTTCCTCAGAAATGTGTCTGAGGCAAAGCATTCTCACTTTAAAAATCCGTCCATTCCAAAAGCTATTCTTCAAGGCCCCTCAAGCATTGTCAACTGTGTTGAAATAATTCTGTCCATTGAATGATTCTACTAAATGCAAATATATTAGACTGACAATTCCATCTTTAACCAGAGTCTTCATCCAACTCCATATTCCCCAACAGATCTCAAACCTGAAGTTGCTGAAAAATTTCTGAAGACACTGCATTTAAATATCCCTCCATGGTTTTGAACAATACAACCAGAGAAACATAAAACGTTATAGCACATAACATTATGGCTCTTCTAGTTTGTGCTGAATTAATATTCTGCTAAGTCCCACTGAACTGCATTTAGTCCATAGCCCTCCATACACCTCCCATCTATGTACCTGTCCAAATATTTCTTAAATTTAAAAATTGAGCCCTTATTCAACTCTTCACCTGGTAGTTCATTCCACATTCCACTGCTCTCTCTGTGAAGAAGTTCCCCCAAAACTTTTCCTCTTTTGCATTTAACCCATGTCCTCAGGTTTGTTTCTGACTTAACCTCAGTGGAAAAAGCTAACTTGCATTTACTCCATCTATACCTGTCATAATTTTAAATACCTCTATCAAATCTCCTCTCATTCTTCTATGCTCCAGGAACTTTTCTAAACTTACACACACATGTGCTTAGAATTAGAAGGGGGTTAAGTTCATTGATCCAGTTTTAATATTTAAAGATAATTAAAAGCAACTTTTGTTTAAGTAACCATTTGTCTTGTGAATATCTATTGCGGCTGGGTTTTGAGGGTCCTCTGGGCTCATAAAACCATGAACAGAGCAAATGACTGAAACCATCCTTTATCTTTGAGCTTGCCAATAATCACGACATCCACTGTCATCCAACACGACTGCTTTGATCTTCCATTCTCTGTTAGTTTCACATTTAGTTGTTGCTCCGTTACTCCTTCAAGCAGCTTCCATGCAAATTCATCTTTACTATTATGTTTTTTTGTATCTTTGGTGATCACCAAGATAATGGAATATCCTTAACTGAAGGTAATCAATTGCTACCTTACAGCAGTGAATGGCACAACTATGTATCTTGAGTCATAACATATGTTGTCCTCATTCTTAAAAATACACCAACCCACATGTGTGGATCATACCAAAAGGTCAGTGTTCATTCAAGAAGTTCTGCATACCAGCAATTGTAAAAAAAAGAGGACCCATGGAAAAAGTATAAATGACAGGATCACTTTCGACTGGAGATTAATCTGATTTTCTTCCATGAGTGTGATCAAAGCTCTGGAGGAATTTAAAGCTGATAAAAATATACCTTTATCAAAGACTGGAATTCAGGACTGTGTCGTTGTTTAGTTCTTAAATGCCTTGTGTTTTTTCAACCTTTTCATTTAAATGATACAATATGAAATTACAGAAAATAAAACAGCATGCCAATATCTGAAAATAATTTTAAAAAATTACTGTGATGCATCAGAATACCAAGTGCAATACAGGGTATATGATTGGATCAACATGTACATTGTGTGATTTCCTCTGTGCTGATCATTGTGTAGACACACTGAGATGTATGATGTCCTTAGGGTATCCTAATAACATTTATATTCTTGAGAGCTAACTATGACAAAATGCAGAATGGATTTTTCACCTTTGTGAGGATTGATTATTCTATCCTCTGAAGGGTGGAGGGGGGGGGGGGGGTGGAACTGTACGTGCCAAGACACTATTGACTTCCCATTGACCAGTTGCTCATGGTATTACTTTTGTAAGTTAACTGAAGAAATATATTCCTCAACCCTCAGGCCCATTTGTACTATTGAATAAATATTCATCAAACCATTCTTTGTCTTTATATTGTTAATATAAATTCATAAACATGGAAGTAAAACAGTCATTTATGCAGCTAGATCATTCTGTTGCAATCATCTTTGGCCTTGAAGGTCTTCTTCTCCTGAACAAATGGAATTATGCTATTTATAATTCAGGAAATCCCCTCATAGTCCCAAGGTATATTTTATGCATGTCTTTAGCCTTGCAATGGTCTTGACAGTTTGCAGAAGTAAAGCAGGTAAATTAAAAAAAAAAACCTGCTGTTTAGAAATAATCAGAAACTGAAAAATACAGCTTATTTTCTCAATATTTATTAGGAGAACAGGCAGGGATTTGGGCCAAGTTTATTCCTTGCTCATCAGTCATGATCAACTCTTAAGGTAAAGTCCTGCAGTATGTTGAGGTAGTGGGATACACACAAAAATGGACCTCAAAGAGTTTATGAATCTTAAACCAACATGACTATTTAAGGGGATTCATAGGGACCGGATATACAATCATTTAGAGAAGTATAGGTTTCTCAGGGATAGACAGTATTACTTTGTGTGGGATAAGGTCAAACCTCATGAGCCAAATTATATTTTTGAGGAAGTGGCAAAAGAAATTAATGATGGTAAGTCTGCAGTTGAGATGTATATGAATTTTAGTAAGGAATTCGACAAGGTCCCCTATGGTAGACACCTTCAGAAAGTCCTGAGGCATGGGATCCACAGAACATGGGGTATGTGGATACAGAACTGGTTGTCTGAAGGAAGCAGAGGGTAGTAGAAGATGGAACATATTCTGCCTGGAGATTAGTGACCAGTGGAGTTCTGCAGGTATCTGTTCTGGGACCTGCAATATTTGTGATTTTATTTTATAGATGACCTGGATGATGAAGTGGAATGAAAAGGAGACATGAGGCTGCTTTGGCAGGCAAGATAAAAATAACTCCAAAGGGTTTTTACAGGTACATTAAAATTAAAAGAATAGTGAAGGATAAAATTAGGGCCCTTGAGGATCAGCAGGGTAAGCTATGGGAGAAGTTAGAAGAGATGGGGGAAATTTAAAATTATTTTTTCTTCAATATTCACTAAGGAAAGTAATATTGAGCCAGGTGAAGTGGTGAAATCTGATCATGAGGTCATGGATAATATACAAATTAATGAGGAGATAGTATTGGCTATTTTAAAGAGAATAATGGTGGATAAATCTCAAGGTCCTGACAAGATATTCCCTAGGACCCTGAGGGAGGTTAGTGTACAAATAATGAGGGCTCTGACAGAAATACTTAAAATGTCCCTGGCCACAGGGGAGGTGCCAGAGGATTGGCAGGTGGCTCATGTTGTTCTGATGTTTGAAAAAAAGTTCCAAAATTAAAGATAGTAATTATAGGCCTGTGAGTCTGACTTTGGTTGGGGGAGGGGGGGTGGAACTGTATGTGCTAAGACAAATTGAAGGAGAGTGTTGTTAGAGATGGTATATATAATTATTTGGAAAGACAGGGATTGATTAGGAGTAGTCAACATGGTTTTGTACATGGTAGATTATGGTTAACAAACCTTGTAGATTTTTTTTGAGGAGGCTACTAAGAAGGTGGACGAGGGGAATGCTGTTGATGTTATCTATATGGACTTTAGTAAGGCCTTTGACAAGACTGTGTAAAATAGATTAGTTAGGAGGGTTCAAGCAATAGGTATTACTGTTGAACCTTCCATAAATCTTCGTCTGTGAAGCCAAGCCAAAGAAAAGAAAAGTGAAATGGATTCAACAGTGCTTGGATGGGAGATGCCAGAGTGTAGTGGTGGAAAATTTGAGGCCAGTGTCTAGTGGAGTGCCTCAGGATCAGTCCTTGGTCCATTGTTGTTTATGAAATATATTAATGAACTAGATGATAGGGTGATAAATTGAATTAGTTAGTATGCAGATGATACAAAAAATGGTGGTGTTGTGAACGGTGAAGAAGCTTATCAAAGCTTGCAGTGGGATATAGGACAATTAGTAGGATGGAGTTTAATACTGATAAATGTGAGGTGCTACATTTTGGTTTGACATGTATAACAGGTCATACATGTTAAATGGTAGACAATTGAGGAGTGCCATAAAACAATGGGATTTAGGAATTCTGGTACATAATTCCCTGAAAGTGGAGTTGCATGTAGATAGCATGGGGAAGAAAGCATTTGGCATGATGGCCTTCAATAAATCAGAGTATTGAATACAGGAGTTGGAATGTCATGTTGAAAGTGTATAAGTCTTTGGTGAGGCCAAATTTGGAATATTGTGTGCAGATTTGGTCACCAAATTATAGGAAGGATATAAACAGGACAGAGAGAGTGCAGAGGAGATTTACAAGAACATGGCCTGAGTGTCAGGGTTTGAGTTACAGGGGAAGATTGAGCAGGCTGTGACTTTATTCCTTGAAACATAGATGTGATTTGATAGAGGTATTTAAAATTATGAGGGGGACAAATAGATTCAATGTGAATAAGCTTTTCCATTAAGAAGTAGGGAGATTCACACAAGAGGACATCGATTGACATTGAAGGGGGAAAACTATAGGGGAAACCTGAGGGAGAATTTCTTCACTCAGAGGGTGGTTGGTGTGTGGAATGAGCTTCCAGCTGAAGTTGTAGATGCAGATGCTTTTGATTATTCAATCGATTTATATCAAACATCAAAGGCCGAAATGGCCTGTATTGAGCTGCATTATTTCATATCAGTGTCAGCTGTACTGAACAAGACAATGTAAAACCTTGTGTTAGTACTTACAGAATGGAAAATCTCTTCACATATACAGAGGAAACTTTATGCTCTTTATTCAATCTTCCTCTTTGCTCTGAATGTACAACAGAACTCTTCATTCAACAAAACTATGGATGCACAAATTGGCATTTAAATTGTCACAGGGAGATTTGAAGTGGCTTCAGGCACAGCAAAAACTGGTGTATGAAGATAAAGGGTGATCTATGGGATCAGGAAAGAAAAGATAGAAAACTCATTGAGGAAATAATTGGATGAAGAGCATGATTTTCAGAAAAAAAAGACTAGGTGCAGTGGAAGGTTAGGACCACAGTACAATTGCTATTAATGGAGGTAATGCTAAAAAAAAAACTTGTGGATTGAAAGATGGATAAGTCCCCTAGCACTGAGGTAATATGTCTCAGAGTATGTATTGATAATTTTTTGCTTAGTCAGGGAATTAAGGGTTATTGGGCAAAGGCAAGTAGGTGAGACTGAGTAAAGAGCAACAAGATCCTTGGAGTCCACTTCAGTAGTGACTTATCCTGGAAATACGACATCTCCTCACTTGTCATGAAGGTGCAAGCATGACTGCCCATCCTGAGAAGAGACCGAGGCAGGAAAGTCTACTGGCCACCATCCTGTCAGCTTTCTACATTGAGAGCATCCTGGTGGCTGCTTCACAGTGTGGTTCTATTGCTGGAGAGCATTAGATCAGAAGTCAATCTACAGGTCCTTACGAGCAGTGGAGAGGATCCCTAGGGTCTCCCTCCCCATCATCAATGTGATCTATTGGGATTGTTGTCTAAAGAGGGCTCACAAAATCAGTGAGGACCCCTACCACCTTGCTCACAACATCTTCCAGCTACTCCTGTCGGGAAATAGAAACAGAAGTATCAGAGCCAGAACCACCAGGCTGAGAAATCACTTCCTCCCATGGGCTGAATGACTGATGAACTGCTAGTACAATCCCTCGGAGACTCTAGTATTTTTTTAAACCAATATTTATTGAATTTTATATATGTACTGCATATACTGTAAATCACTTGTAAATATAGGTGCTTGGGTTTATTTTACACTAAGGACCGAGAAACACCATTTCATGCATTTGTACTTCACAATTGTATGATAATAATAAACTTGAACTTGAATCAGCCATGAGCTTATTAAAAGTTGGAGTAGGCTTGACTGGTCAAATGGCTGACTCTCGCTCTAACTATAAGGAGCCTCTGAACTTCTTCTGCTCTTATGTACAGGAAAGCACTGGAAGACCAAGGTGTAGTTTGAGAGTTCCTTTGATTCTATGGCTGCAGTCCTTGATGTCACTTTTATTGACCTACTCATACTAGATTTTTGGATTTTGACCTGAAAGTATTGATAACATTGAAAATCAGAGTTTAGGTAAAGGGCATTTGGCCCCAGAAGTTGCAAAGGTCAACCTAAGAACATGATGAAGATCCAAAGGAAGTTGAAGTGTGTAGTTATGATGGCAGCAGGAGCGATGTGAAGGCAGCAGCCTTGGGAAATGTTACGACCATGATCAGAGTTGTCAGCATAGAGTTAGCCATTTCAAGAGAAAGGGGGCTGCAGTTCACTCACACTTGACCTCACATAGGGAGGAATGAGGATCTGTTCAACACACTTTTTGAATGCATCAGCAGATTTGTGTCCTCCAGCAAGAATGTCCATATTCTATGTGGGTGGGAAGAAGATTCAGAATTCAGGTTCAATCTACCATCTGATTACCTCTGTCCACTCAGCTACAATTCACAAGGATGAGAGAAGAATTCTTTATAGAGACTGGACAGACTGGGAGATTGCTTCGCCAAGCACCTTAGTTGTGTCCACAACAGTGATAGGGACCTCCCAGTGACCAACCATTTCAATTCTGCGCCCCACTCCCATGTCTGTCCATGGCCTTGTATTTTTTAGCCAAGATCACCCTTAATTTGGAAGAGCCACACTTAATTTTCCATCTATGCACCTTCCAAATAGATGGCATAAACACTGAATTCTCTTGCTTCTGCTAACTTATTCTCCCTCATTCCTTTGTCTTCATTCCTCCTGCTCTCTACTTTCTCCTCTCTCCATCCCCCCTCCCTCTGCTTACTGGGGTGCCCTCCTTCTCTTACCCACCTATTGCTTCCTGCCTTTAGAACTGCTCTCTTCCCCTGCCTCCCTGCACCCCCACCAGCCCCCATCATTTTTGGGAGCCTGTCTACATTTTGTCACACTTTATTGAAAGGCTCAAGCCTGAAACATTACTTTGTATCTCTAGTTTTGCTTATAAAGTACACTGATTGATCTGCTGACTTCTCCAGGATTGTTTTTATAAGACATCAGAGATGGTCAATCAATGATAAACTCTGCTTCTTCTTTATAGGACAAAGTATCAAGCAGCAGTTGGACATTTTTGTGAACTTAATGGATGCACATATCAACTAAGAGGGAATGGGAATTCTAGGGGATGGTTGGATAGTGACCTACAGATTTGAATTGCCATGCCAAACAATTATCTCTATGAAGATACAATCCCTCAATTTAAGATATTGTTTGAATTTTTTTTTTAATTGTACTTGATTTCTTCTGAAGTCTTTATAACAAGAGTTCATATTTGCTGCTCTGGAAAAATCATAAATATCTTAGCTTATCAAATTAGCTTATTAAGATGAAATACTTAAAATTAATTCTGAATGTCAGCTTCTGTGAATTATTTAATGTTGCATTTTGAACCATGATATTAAATAAATAATTTATTTGCAGATCAGAATTATCAAAACCAAGTCTGCATTTTCAATAACGAGATGACAGCTAAAGATAGGCGGCAGAAGATTATGGAGTCTAAGGAGATGATTGAGAATCCTTGTGATGACACGATACATTCTAGTCAGTTTCTTGGCAACACATTTCTGGGAAAGAAATAACCCAGGCTTGAAATGTTTTTCTTTCTACAGTTGCCGCCTGATCTTCAGCACATTTCTGTTTCTATTTCATATTTTCAAGATCTGCCATTCTTTTCATTTTCAAGGGACAAGTATGTTGTGTAAAAATGTTTAAGAAATGGAAATCCAATCATAATTTCTGAATCATCAAAGCTCAAAGATGTTGATGAACATAGTGAAGAGTCAAATAAAGAGTCCAGGAAAAGTACAAAAGTGAAAGATCTGAGATGGTATATGGATAAGGAATCATGGGATAAAATTTTATTTATGCTACAGTTCAACAAATTTGCAATATTTTGCACTCTAGAGCTATAAGTATCAACCTGCATTCATAATTTTATAGATGAATATTTGTCCCTTGACAACAATCTTTCTTGTATTTTAGCATGAAATGTATTTTGTTGACGTATTATTTATCTCTCCTGAAGTGGAGATGAAGTATCTAATGTGTCTGATGGACAAATATCATTTGGAACCTGCTGAGAAGATGGGGCCTGTAAGCTAAGTTGGCCTTCCAATTGTTCACAGGAAGCAAGCAGGTTATTGCAATCCCCTGATGCGTTTGTTATTTTTTCCAGACACCCACTCAGTTGTCCATCAGCGAATGAGGAATGAATGAGCAGTCACTTTGAACTGTTCCTCATGGGCAATACAAAAGCCGATAGATGATGGTAAGGCAATTTGTGAAAATAATCTTTTAATTATTCATTAGCAACTTGATTTTAATGACAGAGAAGTCCGATAGGATCTATGAAGTGATTACTGGTTTCATTATCTCAGTATTTAAAATTTGATACTGTCTCTTAACAGTGCCTTAAGGAATCTTCAAAAATGTACGCACATTACAGAAGATGGCAATATGTGCAAACTCACAATAACAATTCCTTGGGGCTATGTTTATTTAGTCTTTGCACTTGTGAGGACTATTTACCACAATTACAGTTCTGAATTCAAAATGTTATTTTGTTCAACTCTAATCCCACCACTCATTCCATGATGTTTCAAATGAATCAATAGTTTTCTCACTTCCTTTCCTCTTGAAGATGCTACCTCTTGTTGAGGAGTGGATTTGTGTGTTTGAGCAGCCTTCTGATTGCTTGGCCTATTCACAAATGACTATGCAACTGGTGAAATTCAGTAAACAATATAAAAAGCCAAGTCTTGCTCATATCAGATGTCAATGACATCTGGTGTCAAATAGTTATCACCACCCGGATAAAGGATGAACTCAGGGGAACTAACTTTGACAGGAACAGACCAGGTTAACATTGGTCTAGTTAGAAATAGAGCAAACCTGAAGTTTTCCAAGAAGTTTGGTTGTTCCACATGGTTTTGTTGAAAGAGTATACATCTGAATTTAGTACCACTATGATCATTTGTATGACAAAGTTTGCCAAAGTAAAAATGCTACCACTGATTCTTTTGAGTGAATTCTAGAAAATATCTATTTCTGCAATGCCATTAGGTATGGTTATAGAATGATGTGTTCAATCTCTGGAGGAAAACAGGTGTAGATTTTCCCCACAAGTTTGGCAATTCCAAAGATAACAGTCCTGAACTTATTGGTATTTATTTGGCAATCCACCATGGAGAACATTGTATACCTTGCTTTTTACATTGGGATATTACCTGACTTTGTGGTCATTTTGCTCTGCATCATCTACCCCATCTTACCACATGATATTGTTGTGTCATAGGGCTCTGGCACTGAAGATTGCATTAGCTTCTCTTGGTTAATTTGGGAGCTGCAAGAGATGAAGAGAATGTCAGGAAAATAAAATAAAAACTGGATTATTGTTAATGGGTGCTTGAGGGCCAGTGCTGTCTCAATGGTAGGGAATATTTCTTTCTGCACTGTGTCACTCTATGACTGTCCACAAAATTAATACAGGTGCACCCTTGAAAGCATAACTGCTGGATGCATGGCAGTGTGATATGGAAGCCAATCTGCTTGAGATCAGATGAAGCTACAGAAGATAATGTGTGCAGCTCAAAATATAGCACAAACATTCCTACCCTTCATGGACTCAATCAACATCTTTCGTTGCCAAGAAAAGGCAGCTAATATACTGAAGGGCCCATCACACTCAAGACACATTCTCTTCTCCCTCCTACCATCGGGGAGAAGACTTACACATGTGAAAGCATGTACCAACAGACTTAAAGATAGTTTCCCCCCCCCCTGCAGTCATCAGACTCCTGAATGAACCCCATAACAATGCCATCATTCACTCCTTGCTTGGTGTATCCTATAAATTGTACTCTGTACATGGTTGTATGTAATGCTGAGGATAACTATTTGGTCCATTCACAGAAGAGCTCTTCTCACTGTACTTGGTAGTTTGTGACAAATAAATTAAACTTAACATTGCTACTGAATATATGTTGTTGGCCATTGAAAATATTTTAATTGAACTAAAGTTAATAAGTAGGAAATTCACCAAATTAAATCTAACTAATTAACCCTTTAGCTTTCAAAACATGGAAATACTCTCTTTTAAAAGTCATTGCTTTGTTTCTATTTAGCTGTTCCACTTTCTTCCCTACAATGGGTCAAGAAGCCTGAAAACAATGAATATGTCACCAAGAATTTTGTTAATCCAAATCCAATTGCCAATATTGAACGATAAACTGCAATAATTGTCCATGACTAAACATACCACCATTTATTATATTTCATTATATATGTCCCATTCCCATTACATTGAAGATCTATTGAACTCAGAGAAATAAAAGAGAAAGAATCCAATCTGCACAATTCAGCAAAGTATTTTATTTTGATAATAAACATTTTAGTTTGCTTATTTTTTTTTTCTTTCTAAGGAATTAAATCAACATGTTTGCAAAAAAAAATAAAATGGCGTCCAGGCATTTGAAGAGAAATTTGGCAAAATGCAAATCTGTCAAAGGTTCAAGCCAGTGACCCACCTACTCACTTACTCTGTAATTATCAGTGGCATTAGCTTCACATGAAGAACACAATATCTGGCCTGTAACATACCACCCAATTAATGCTGTTACAAAATCATGATATTGATTCTATTTTTCACTTGAAGGATGTTTATCACAGTTCAGACTTCTAATATCCAGAATTTTGCTTGCTACTTTTGTTTTATTAAATAAATCATACAGGGTAATTTGAGTTGAAGCAAATACATTTGAAGGACATGTTAATGGAGCTAAGGTGTACATTACAGTGATCTTACACGAAGGGCTATATCTGTAAAGGGTTATATTTAGTTTCCCTATGTCCTGATGCAAGGGTTCAATCTGAAATTTTGCCATCTTTGTCTCCACATATTATACCTGAGTTCCTCCATTTTGTAGTCTCTGTAGTCTTGTGTCTCCCATATCATTACTTATGATTGTAAGTAATTTTAAAATTATGTGTAATTCTTTAGAATGATGCATATTATCAATCCTAAAGTATACATTGCAATAATTGTCTATGATCATATACAGATAGCCTTCGACTTCCGACCCTCATGAGTTACGTTCACCCACACATTCGACTAAAGGTTTAAAAAAAATCTTTTTTTGCATTAAAAGTAGTGTATACAATGGTACATGCTCCCAGTGGCAGCCCAAAGTGTCCCCTCACTGTTTTTCGCTGCAGCCCAAGATCTCTGTATCTCCATCGGCAACCTGAGGTCCCCATTCCCCGTCTTATGACCAACCCGAGTTACAACCAATCCTTCAGTCCCCACTACGGTCCTAAATCAGGGACTACCTGTATGCATGACACTGATTGCCACTTCTGTCACATTCCTGTGACATCAAGAATTTTTTGCACTCAAGAGGAAAAAGGAGAAAGCATTCACTTCATTCACAGCAATGTGGCGTTCCCTGTTGACTACAGAACTGACAATGTCATTTTGTCTGCCTCCTTAAAATTGTGCTGAAATAACGCACAAGTATCCCATGGACATTTGAGTGGGAAGAATAGATCACTTTATAAATGATGCCTTTTTAAGAATATAGAGTTGGAAAGAGAAATGGCAATTTTACTAATATCGTAAGAACCCTTGTAGATGAATGTCAATCCTTCCCTTCAAATTGAATATGTCAATCAAGATTAGTCAAACCTCCAATTAATAACAGAGGGCTATGGAAAATGGGATTTGCTAAAAAAAAATGACGTAATTGCTGGCTTTGTGACTAGTTATCAATATGGTGGTTAACACATTTGGTTGTAGACCCACAGTTTAATCCCCACCAAAATTAGTAATGCCTTAGACACACAGAAAATGCTGACTTTTAAGTTACAATAACATTTGTTTTTCTTTGCGATCAGACTTGGACACCTAAACACTGTGAATTATATTGCACAGATTTTATGGGAAAGTGTTCAAGGTTCCTTGTAAAACTGCTTGCATAATGCTATGCAAGCACCAACAAGTTTCAGATTCCCACAAAAGCAGAGGCAAAGAATAGCAGGTGAATTTGTCATTATTCTTCATTGCAAACATTGTGGATTTACTGGGATAAATATGTGAAGGCTAGGTTTTGTGCAGGAACTGTGTCTCCATTCCTCAAAATGGAGTGAAAGGGATGTGCAGGCAGAGGAAATTAATAAATAATTTATTTTCTGAATTTATTTATTTGAACATTTTTAAATTACATTTCTTTAAAGGACAATATATTAATTTTCACGTTTTAATCTTTTGCAAACTTCAACATTTTTAATTGATTGATTCTGAAACTTAGTTATATGTAGCTACACACACCCACACCTCTCCCCTTCCCTTGTGCCCAAGCAATCTTTCCACGTGGAGTAACACTTCATTTGTGAATCTGTGGGTGTCATCTAATGCATCCAGTGCTCCTTTTGTGCCCTCCTTTATATCAGAGAGACTGGGCACTGACTGGGAGATTATTTTAGTTGAACTCTGTCTGTTGCAATTGTGGGGATCTCCCTGTAGCCAACCATTTTAATTTCACTTACTATTCCCATATCAACATGTCTGTCAATGGCCTCTTGCTTTGCAAAACCAAGGCTAGCTGTAAATTGAAGGAACAACACCTAATATTCCATTTGGACACTCTCCAACCAGATGACATTAACATCGATTTCTCCAGCTATCTGCTCCCCCTATCACTTTGCAGCTTTTTTTTCTCTACTGCCCTCCCACCATTCCACCTCTGACCTCTTGTCTGTGGGCCTGTGCTTATCCCCAACCCCTCCCCCCACCATTTCTATTCAGTAGCATGCTTACTTTTTGCTCATACTTTGATAAAGGGCTCAGGGCTGAAACATTGGTTCCTTATCTTTGTTATATAAAGATCGCTGCATGACCTGCTGAGTTTCTCCAGCATTTTTGTGTTATAGAATTATTAAAATATAAATTAGTGATTAAACCCATGAAAGTCCAATGTTTCTAATATTTTAATAATTATCTCACCTGTATCTGCTAGTGTGCTCTATAACTTTAACAGTAGTTTTGGAATGCAATATCAGTCTCCTCATTTCCTTTCTCCCCTGCTTCCAATCTCCTCAAAGTCCCAACGGCCATTTCTAATTCCATCTCTGAAAGAGTTGATTCCAGTGTCTTTCATCTCAACAATCAGATGCAATGCCTTCCACCCTACATAATCTCCAGGCCCCCAAAGAATTCCTACCCCCACTCAGTAGCTAAGCCTTCAAAACCCATTCAATCTTCAGCCTGAGGGGAATGGGACCAGCCTCTATACTTTCATCCACACAAGCATGCAATATCTGATTTGGTTTTAACAGAGAGCTAATACTGAAAGTAGGTGGACCAGAATTTCAAGATCTACTGCATTTTTCTCTTATAGAAGAATGATCTTTATAAAACATGATCAGATACATGTGAGATGGAAATTAAACAAAGGGAAAAAAAGCTTAAAATTCATGTATAAAATTGCCTTGCACTTTTTGCTCCTGCATTCTCAATGTTATCGACTGAGAATATTCAGTCTGCTGAAAACATCACAAGGTTGCTATTGATCAATATGTCAAGAAAACACTGAGTGAAATCACATTCAGTATTTTTTAATGTGTTGTACAAAGGTATCCAAATTCTTGGAGGGGTTGGGCACCCTGCAGCACATTTAAGTGTAGAATGGAGTGTAGTCAAATCATAAATGAGACCTCATGTGGTGCATCTTACTACAATTTTTGCCTGGAAAATGGGTGATAGGTCTTTGACATCTTGTCAAAGTATGGGATGCATATATCAAACCTGTCCAAGGCTACACAAAAATGCTGGAGAAACTCAGCAGGTCATGCAGCGATCTTTATATAACAATGATAAGGAATCAATGTTTCAGCCCTGAGCTCTTTATCAAAGCATGTTTGCTACTGAATAGAAATGGTGGGGGGAGGGGATGGGGAGAAGCACAGGCCCACAGACAAGAGATCAGAGGTGGATATGGTGGAAGGGCAGTAGAGAAAAAAAAAGCTGATAGCTCTCTGAATGGAGTTGGAAGGGGTGGAGAGTTGGAGGAAAGGAGACAGAGGGATAAGGAAAGAGAGATGGTGACATGGGAGGGGACTAACAGAACCATTTAGAAATTAAGTGGTAGAAATACATCTTTATATGCTCACTTTAAATGGATTTTTTAGCATTGGTTCCAATTTTATCTTTAAAATCTCTAATGAAGTCTGAAAAATATCTTTCCAATTTTTTTTCTAAATTGAGGCATTCCCAAAACATATGAATCAATGATCAATGAGGCTTCAAAGATATTACACTTATTCATTGGAAGGATCAACATCGAGGTGAAAATTAGATCATTTGACTTTGGACATTTGTATCCTGTGCATTAACTTAAATTGTAACAAATAATGTCTGCACAAAATGAAGATTCGTTAATCTAGTTAAGAGTGGAAAACCAATCTTGGACTGAAAAAGCTATTTTCAAATTGTGTTCCCACTCATTCTTAATCCCGGTCATTGAGGTTGCTCATAAATCAAATAAATTATTATAAAAAACTGATATTATTCCACAGTGGGAGAACTGCAAACCAAAAAGTATATCACCAATACATTTTTCCCCCCCAAGTTTCAAGAAAAATCAGAAAGCTTCGACTGAACAAAATGCAAATTTGTAAATATTGGGAAAAAAAGTCTGTTGGGAAGTTTAAATTTGGCTTTGAATTGTTCAAAAGAAGCAAAATTATTTTGAATAAAAAGATCTCAATAAATTTTGATACTTAATCTAACCATTCCTTAAAACCTGCATCGAACAAAGGTTGAAAAAGATGGTTATCTTTTACACTCTATGTGGGAATGTTCAAAATTAAGACCCTTTTGGACAGAACTGGGTTTATTTTAGGAAAATATAAAAAATGTTAAGTTTCCTCAAGATCGATTTTTTTTAAAACTTGGAAATATTTTGACACAGAATTTAAATTGAAATTAAATAAATATCAAAAAAGAATTTGTTAAAATAGCCCTAGTGGTAGCTATAAAATGTGTGGCAGTAACTTCAAAATCAAATGTATATTTGGGAATGGATAGATGCATACTGAAATAGGTAGCTGCACATCACTTGAAAAGAATTACACATAATTTGTGTAACAAATTTGAAATTTTTGAAAAAAAGTTGGGAATCATATTTGCAAATTGTAGGAATTAAGTTTTAATTGCCCAACCTGAACCTTCCGACTTGTAAAATAAAAAAAATAAAATGTTACATTTTATTTGATACTTTTGTTAAGTTTTTTTTTATAAATACTATCCAGATGTTTCTTTCTTCTTTTTTCTTTGTTTTATTTATTTTCTATTGGGTTGTTGGGGGGAGGGGGAGGGACGATGGGAGGGAAAACATTTTTTTTTAATCATGATGTATTAATTTTTTCATTATTGTCAAATAAGAAATTTATGTATAGGTTTTTTAATGCTATGCAAAATTATATTTTTTTTAAATGATAGTTGTCTATATTAGGACTGGCAAGAGAGAAACTAGTATGGCCAAAATATTTCCTAAATTGTGTCCATATTCTCATTATCAGATTACTATGTATTACTATGTTCATTATCAGATTATGTGTCAATTTAGAAGAGGATAGGGATAAAGAGGTACCTAAAATAGCAAACATAGATAATTTTTTAGAGAAATTCATTTCCATTTATACCCAAGGGAGGCAGTTCACTAGTTTATCAAAATGAACCAATAAAAGAAAATTGCATATGTTAACCACCCAATAATAAAATCTAAGATTTTGAAATGATAGCCCCCAATTAATTTAGTCTTTTGAAGATGAGCTTTATTTATGCAAAGTTGTTTTCCTTGCCATATATATGAAGAAATAAATGAATATTTAAAAAAAAATGATTTTGGAATGAAGAAATGAAAAAAATGTAGAAATTTAGGTAAAATGTTCATTTTAATTGAATTGATACGTCCAATCATTTTAATGATAATAAATTAGTCTGATGCCCTCTCATTGCTTTGTTTGCTTTTTCCCCCTTGAGAAGACGATATACCCTTGACTTCAACACATGAGAAAAAATTAACTTTTACCTCAATGACAGCTAGACAAGCAATTTTAATGAAATGGAAGAATGACTCTCCCAGTAGTTACATGATGTTATGTCCTGTTTAAGATTTGAGAAAATTAGATACAACATTAAAGATATAAAGTTTCAATTCAAAAAAATGTGGGGTCCATTCATAGATTCCTATCATAATTGGAAGATTTAAAAAGTCTGGATGCTCTAGAGATTTTCTGTCAGGTGACTAAAGGTCACTATTTGATCCATATCTTAACAATTTTTACAAATTAACCTTGTTTAGAGGAAGGGATTAGATTAGTCAGAGGATTTTTCTTTTCTTTTTTTTACTTTTACTTAATGTTGTAACAGTACCCAAAATGTTTTGGCTGCATGCGTAGCTGAGGAATCTAACTCCCACTTTGAGTTTACTCAAAGAATTAACGACATGCACTGAGTTTCACCAAACCACACTAGAGTTCTCGTTACTTCTTTTTTCAGCAAAAAATATTGATCTATTTATAGAAATTTGCAGAAGATTGACTTCAAGGCATAAGACACACTCGTGAGACATTCAGTTGATTGATGGCTCCAGTGGTAACATCCACTCCTGGTGACTGGGGCCACTATGATTAAGGCATCCTAGCAATTAATTAGTTCATAACATTAATTAAGCTAGAATTTACTCTTTGTCTATATGAAGGAATTGTTTAATTTAGACTTATCTATTTTCTATCCAGTACTATATTGGAATATATTAAAAAGGATAAACTGTTAATTACCTTATTGATAGAATTTGATGTTTTAAAGAAATAATATTAAATAAACAATTATGGATTTGTTTTTGATTTACATTTTCATTTACTTCGATGTTGGTGATGAAGTGGGTCACTGGGTCGCTGGGTGGGTCACATCTCCAGAATGGGGGACCATCGCCTTCCCAAGATCATGTTATATGGTGAGCTCTCCACTGGCCACCAAGACAGAGATGCACCAAAGAAGAGGTATAAGGACTGCCTAAAGAAATCTCTTGGTGCCTCCCACATTGACCACTGCCAGTGGGCTGATATCAGCTCCAACAGTGCATCTTGGCACCTCACAGTTCGGCGGGCGGCAACCTCCTTTGAAGAAGACCGCAGAGCCCACCTCTGTGACAAAAGACAAATGAGGAAAAACCCAACACTCAACCCCAACCCACCAATTTTCCCTTGCAAATGCTGCAACCATGCCTGCCTGTCCTGCATTGGACTTGTCAATCACCAACGAGCCTGCAGCAGATGTGGACATACCCCTCCATAAATCTTCATCCATGAAGCCCAAGCCAAAGAAGAGGAAGAAAGAAAGAAGAAGACATTTTTATTTAAGTGTATATCTATATGTATAGGATATGACTTCTTGTTTATTGAATTACATGACTTTGTATGTAGGATTTATATGTTAAACTCATTTAAAAATATTTTAAAAAGAAAGCTTTGGTTCCAAGTTGTCATCTCTTCTTTATTTCATTTCATCTTCTACATATTCTCTTCCTATTTTTCAGTCCAATTCCTTCTCAATTCTTCATTGATATTTCCTTCGGGGAAGAAAAAAAAAATCATTCCGATCTAAAATGCTTTTCGAGGCTCATTTTAGACACATATTACTGAGATATGCTTTGGCTATGGGGAGGCTTGAATCTTAACCAGTTGAACACTAGCTGCAACGAGTATCCAGAGTAGCAAAGTAGAGAATTGGTAAGGGATTACCCTATTCAGTTTGGTCTGCAAGGTTCTGGCAGAGTGAAGCTGCAGGCATTGCCACTATCTCCCAGTTCCAAGGATTCATGTTAGATTATGACCTCTGGTGTTGTCTGTGTAGTAAATACATGCTCTCACTGTGATGGCATGTGTGATCCCACTCATGTCCTGCTACATCCTGCCACAATGCTGGCATCGGTTACTGTAATTAACTCTGATTGAGGGCTTGAGGACAAGATTGCAGAATCAGGGTAGAATTTTGGATACATGAGAAAATAAATTGGAGGGAAATGAATGTGTGGATTACTTGGAGATCCATCATAGACTAAATAGGTGAGATGGCCTCCAAAGATATATGGGAAGGCCATGAATCTGCAGCTGGTACTGAGAGAATCAATGGGAAGAACAAAAGTTCATTGAGTTCTTTTTCACTAATATACTTGCAGCAGGTAGATGTGTCTGTGAGAGCTTTGGTACAACTCATTATTGCCCAACAAGGCATTGGTCTATTTTCAACTTGAGCACAGACTCCATTGTGCTGTGTGAAATTGCAAATATGATAAAGAGGACTGATTCAGAACAGATCTGACAGCACAAAATTAGACACCGTGAAGCAAAGTGACCCATCAGTAGCAACACAAATGTGCACCTCCCTAAATTATACTTTAAATTTAAATTTAGACATACAGCACAGTAACAGGTTCTTTCTGTCCATGAACCTGTGTCGTCCAATTACACCAAACTGACCTACACCCCTGGTACATTTTTGAACAGTAGAAGGAAACTGGAGAACTTGGAGGAAACCCATGAAGACATGGAGAGAATGTAAAACTTCTTACAGAGAGTGCTGCTATCAAACCCCAGTTGCTTGTGCGGTAACAGCATTGTCCTAACTGTAATGCTAATTGTGCAACTCTGATAACCTCATGGTCTGTCATTACCATCACTTAATGTTAATCCAGGGATTCATTGAGAATTACAAAAATGAATGTCAAGAGTTGGACTTAAAACAAAGTGCTAATGTCATGGCATTTTAACACAAGTTAATTCTGTGCTAGGAAACAAGAAAAACATACAACTGATGGAGCTCAATGGCTCAGATCAAAGTTCTGCAGCCCTACCACAGCTGGTCATGAACTGTCAGTGTGAAGTGAAGGCTTCAAGAACATCTCTGAAGATATCCAGCACAATTCTGTTGAATCATTTGTAAATAGTAAACCATAAATGACAAATTGATGACACATCTAGGCTTCTTCCTGAGAACAGCAAAAGAAGCAAGACCCTTGCCAATTAAATTGACTTCATGTGATCTGGAAAAAAAAAGAGCCTGGTATCAAAGCCAAGTCAATTTTGTTCCAGTACTGATATGCATTTTAAAACTGTCCCCATTGTTTCAGTACAAGTGATAGTTTCCTGGTATGTCCTATTCAAAATGATCAGTGCAAATCCCGTTCAGTCAATTATCAGCCAAACTACTACCAGTGAACATCTTGTTCACACTGCTATCAATTGGCAATGATTGACAAACTAATAATCTGTTTGAGCTTCACTGGGACAATAAAATTTGAGACATCATCACAGACTTGGTTAAAAGGTGAGCAAAAGAGCCAAATTCCAGAGATGAGGTAGTTCATATTAACTGATCTTTTCATGACAAAATTTCACTGAGAGACATCATGGTAAAACAGGATTTGATAGACTTACGAACAAAGACAATCTGGTGGTTAGAGTCACGTCTTACCCAAAGGATGGTCCTTGGGTAACGGGTTTGCAGAGGCAGTAGAAAAAAAGATGACTCACGGAGTTATTCGCTCCCTTTAGAAAACAAAATAACAAACCATTGCCTTCTGAGTTTTCTTTTTTTAATGCCTCTTTTCTCCCTTGGCAATATAGCAGGCAGTATACTTGTTCATTCTTTTCATCAACCACACACACAGCTGCTTTATTTTAACATTTCAAAATGTATTCAATTCAGTATACACAGTATTAGGCAAGAGCTTTAAAGATGTGCCTAGGAAAATATTTCACTATTTAAAATCCTTTCAAACTATATATTTTTAAAAAATCTATATTCACAAAGCAAAGACAGTGGCACCCAATGGGTGAGTTAAAAACTGCATAGAGAAACTAACTGGCCAAAATCATGCATTTAACAAGGAAATTCTGTACTTTTAGAAGACAAAATAAAACAACCATTGCCTTCTGAGTTTTTTTTTTCCTTTTCTGCCCCTTTCTCCTAAGCATGCTGTTATGAGCCCAGAGGACCCCAAAACCCAGCAGCAATAGAAATTTACCAAGACAAATGGTTACTTAAAGAAAGGTTGCTTTTAATTATCTTTAAACATGAAATCAGGATCAAACTTCAAATTATTACTATTAACTTAACCTAACTTAACCCTTATCTAATTCGAAGTGCATGTGTGTGTAATGTCTGTGTAAGTTCAGAAAAGTTCTTTGATTCACAGTTCAATCTCACTTCTCACTCCTCCAAGTTCACTGGTTGCAGGCAATTCTTATACTGTGCACAGAATTTAACATATATGAATTTCACCAGGCTTTGGTGCTTGAAAAGTAAATGGTTACCACTCAGGAACTTTCTTGTCAGTTTTCAGAGAGAGATTTGTTGCTTGTTGAACACCCACAACTGATTCCTTTAGATCAGCCACTTCACTGTCTTTCCATAGAAACTTGCCCCATCAGGGTTTTCCAGATGATAACCTCTGTTTCAGATCACCACAGAGTTCATTTTTGTTTCCTTTATTTCAAGTGAAACATTATGCAGCCAGCCATCTCCTCTTCTATGGACCATAAGGCCTTTGGCCAGGCCAAACTAAGAACCAGTCTTCAAAATGGGGTTTTTCCACAAGCTTGCCAGCTTATCACATTCCAGTCCCAGCTGCTACTGCTGAACTGAGGAACTCACTCACTCACTCACTCACTCACTCAGATAAAACCACATGGCCCTCTTAGAGCAGCCAACTGCACTCAGACAGACTGTGGCTCTGGACCTAATCTTCTGAGTTTGTTCATCTGTTGCTTTCCAAAACAATAATCCATTTTATTCTACAGCATGTCCAATTAACACCTACTTGTGAAGTCCTTATAGGCATTCTTCAAAGTTTTTGCAAAGGCACTCAGAGCCTGGACTGTCTGGCTTGATCAGAGCTCTGGCATTTTAAATGAGATCTCTTTTGAAGTGTTTGTATGTGACCTACACTAAAAAAAAAAAATTGCCACAATTGATCTCCTATAAAACATTTTGATATACACTATAAAGTATAACATCATCTATCACAATCCAAAGTAAAAGCTATGTTTATCACATGACCAGCACATGGTAATGGAACCTAAACACTAGTAAGATTTTTTAAATCCATAAAATATACATTAATGGTTACAACATTACAAAACCAACTGTAAAATAAAATAATCTAAGCAGTGAACAACATACATTAAGACTGACAACATAAACAATTCATTTTCCAAAGAAAACATTAAAATAGATCAGCAGTAATTCTTCTCTCACACTTACCCTTGGCAAGGTAGCAGACAGTGTGAAGAACAGGAAGGGAGGGGCTTAGGAGGTGTGCATTACCAAACTCTTTCCCACCAAAGACATTATTAAAATGACATTAAATACAAATACTTCATTGAGATAAAATTCACAAACAAAACTGAGAATGAAAATTATTTAAAAAAAATATTTTTAACTCTGTTTTACTTGTGGTTGATGGATGCCAACAATTCCAACCCCAGAATATCACTCCTGTAGTTTCTCAAAGCATTGTTCATGTCTAATCATTCAACTGCTTGATCAATGATGTTCTTTTCATTAAAATGTGAGAAAAGGGGACTTACACTAATGATAACACAATGCTCAAATTTATTCATGTTTTGTCAACAAATGGAGCAGTTGATATCTGTTGAAAGAAGACCTAGACAACATTTAGGCATGCGCTGATGAGTTGCAAGTAATATTCAAGACCCAAAGGCTTCAGGAAATGACCATCTCCCACATAAGAGGGTCTATCCATCGTCCCTCAACCTTCACTCAATGGTATTACCCTTGCTGAGCATTCCAAATTTTCAGGGGGTTCATCATTGATTAGAAACTCCGATGGGGCATTAATATAAATACTGTAGCGACATGAAAGATTTTAAAACAAACAGCCCCGATCCATAGACCTTAGCTGAAACATGAAAGACTGCAGACATTGTGAATGTAGTAAAAACACATTGAAATGCTGGAGAAACTCAGCTAGTCTTTTAGCATCATAGGAGACAAAGATATATTGTCGATGTTTCAGGCCTGAACCCTTCTTCAAGGAATAAGCAGAATGAGTCAGAATCAGGAAATTTCAGAAAGTATCAAAGACAATGCCGGCTGGGGGAGAAATCCAGACCAACAAAAGGTGTTAATTGGATGAGATAAGGGCCAACATAAGAATTTATCATGTTTGTGTGAAAGAAGACAGGAGGGAGAGACAGTGAGAGGAAAAGGCGATGGGGAAGAAGTGGGGGGGGGAGGGGTTGAGCAGGGATGGTTTTTAACGTTAGGCAGATTAGTCGATACTATACTATTCAATTGGAGGGTGTCCAATCAGGAAATAAGGTTTTGTTCCTCTAATTTGCAGGTGGTCTCAATCTGGCAGGTCATGAAACCATGGGCAAACATGTCAATAAGTAAATGGGATGGGGAATTAAAATAGGTAGTCACTGGGTAATCCACATTATTGCAGTGGACAGAGCAAAGGTTTTCAACAAATTGACCTCCCAGTCAGTGTCCTGTCTCTCTGATGTAGTGGAGACCACAGAAGGAGCACTAGTTGTAGTAGATAACAACTACAGATTTACAAGTGAAATGTTGCTTCACTTGGAAGGACAGTTTGGGGCCCTGAATGGTGGTCAAAGAGGAGGTGTGGGCTCAAGTGAACCATCTCCTTCAGTTACAGATGTAGGTTCCAAGGATACAATTAGTGGGGAGGGAGGAGTGGACAAGGGATGATGAAGGGAATGGTCCCTGAAGAAGGTGGGGAGGGGTGGGATCATGTAGTAGGTGCTGTAAATGATGGAGGATGATGTGTTGGATGAAAAGGCTCATGGGGTGGTAGATGAGGACAAAAGTAATCCTGTCCTTATTGTATGCTGGTGCGGAGGGGGCCAGGACAGATCAGTGACAATGGAGGAAATGGGAGAGAGTGCCGAATTGATGGTGGTAGAGGGAAAGCCACTTTGTTTGAAGGAGGACATCTCTGATGAACTGGTATGGAAGTTCTTATCCTGGGTGCAGATGTGGCTGAGACAAAAGGACTGAGAGGAAGGAATGGAATCTTTACAGGGGACATGGTTAGAAAATGTGTGGTAGAGGTAGCTGTTGGAGTTGGTGGATTTATGGAAGATGTCTGTCAAGAGTTTGTCTCCTGAGATGGAGAGACAGAGATTGAGAAAAGGGAAAGTGTTGCTCGAGATAGAGCAAAATTGAGGTCAGGGTGGAAGATGACAGCAAAGTGGATGAAGTCAACAAGGTCATCATGGATACATGATGCACCAAAGTAGTCATAAATATAGCAGGGGATGAATTGAGGGGCCTTACCTGTGTAGGTTTGATTCATAGATCACTCCACATAGCCAACGAAAAGGCTGGCATAGTTGGGACTCATGTGGGTAACCATGGCTACCCCTTTAACCTGATGAAAGTGGGATGAGTCAAAGAAGAAATGATTGAGATTGAGGACAAGTTTTGCTAGCCAGAGGAGTAGTGGAGGAGGGGAACTGGTTGGGTCTATTGTTCTGAAAGAAACAAAGGGCTTTGAGGCCTTCAGTATGGGGAATGGAGGTGTATAGGGATTAATGTCCATTGTAAATATGAGACAATCAAGTTCATGGAACTGGAAGTTGTTGAAGTGTGGTGTCCCAGATGTAGGTGGGGTAGGACTGAACCGGGGGAACAAAACAAAGTTGTGGTAAACGGAGACCAATTAGGTGGGACAGGGGCACATGTACATGATGGATCTGCTAGGACAACTGTTTTTTTGGATCTTGGGTAGGAGGTGGAAATGGGCAGTACAGGGTTGGGAGACAATAAGTTTGGAGGCCGTACCAGAGTCATAACCAATGGTGATGAGTCTAGAGATAGTGCATGATATAGTGTTTTGATGAGCATTGGTGGGATCCTTTTCGAGGGATAAGTAATTGGAGGTGTCTGAGAATTATCATCTGGCTTCATCCAGATAGAGGTTAATGCATGAGACTATAATACCACCACTCTTGTCTGCAGGAGAGTGTGGATGGCCAGTTGTACAGAGGGGGTGAGATTGGAATAAGTGAGGGGAGTAGTGAAGATGATATGGTTGATATCATGGTGGCAGTTAGAAATATAAAGGTCCTGAGCAAGCAGAACACCAGAACAAGGTCTTCATGAGGTGGAAGAAGTTTTAAAGCAGGAGAAGGGATCTGTAGTGGGTGGTTGAGAATCATGGTTGTGGAAGTGGGTATGGCGACAGATCCACTGGAAGAAGAGTGCGACTGTGGAGCTCATAAAGTTGTGGGCAACGGGAGATGAAGTTGAGGTCTCTACTGAGGATAGAGTGTTCAGTCTCCAAGAGGGGAACTTCAGAGGTGATGGTGATGACCATGCTGTGGTTAAGCGGAGGTTCAGTGAGGTGAAGGGTGTCGACAAGGGGAGGAGGATAGGGTGGATTAGCATGTGAAGGGTAAGAAGTGTCCAATGGAGGGTGGAGCCATTAGAAATGTCAGAGGATGGAGAGAGAGAGGTCCTTGCATTCCTGGATCCAGGGTGGAAGTTTGTGACAGAGGCATCCATAGCTCGGTTCTGTACGTTGCTGAGCTCAGGATCTAAGTTCATGTCGGAGGTCACCGGGGCCAAGGCAGAGACCTGTGTCAGGAGCTCTGTCCTGTAGGTCAGAAGCTAGGTCCAGTAAACCACCAGGGCCAGAGTGGAGACCCATGTGGGAGGTCACTGAGGGACACAAGTTTCAGATCCTCAATGGATGCCAGGCGTTCATAGCAGTTGAATGTGTAGATTCTAACTACCTACCAAATATAAGGCACAAGTCAAGAAACAGAAATATTTTCACCTCAATGACTATAACTTCAATGTCTCAATATGTTCAACACCTTCCAGGAGAAATGAGCTTGCAAAATTGGCACCCCATCACTCACCACTTCTTCCATCATCTGCACACGATGACTGTAGTGGAATTATTTTTCTTGGCTGTTTCTGAATTTGCAACCCCTGTCTCCAGAAAGGACAAGAGCAACAGGTGCAAAGCAATACCACCGCCTTCATGATACTCTCTCAGTAACACATTGTTCCTGGATGGGAATATCCTGATGAAGGGCTTAAACCCAAAACTTTGGTTATACCTTTGCTATATAAACTACACTGTTTGACCTGCTGAGGTTCTCCAGCATTATGTTCATACTTCAACCACGATGCTCGAAAAGTATGAATAATCCTTTACATCTTAGAGTGTGAATCCTGGAGGTATATACTCTAGAGCACTGAATGAGTAACTCCACCACGACAACTGTGGTGGTTCAAAAATTTGATCTCTCACCATTTTCTCACTGTCAACAGAGAAGCCATGCTCAATTGTGAATCACTCAAATTCCCACGCTTAAATAAATGAACAGAAACAGAAATGTCCTTTCTGCTTTGTAATTCTTCAGTTTTCTTTTTAAAGTAACTTTTTAAGGGCTTGACAAAGAGGACTCTTATTTTTGGAAGAAGTATGCCAGATTATATAACACATCCCAATGAGGATACAGAAATAACAGGAACACAGAGCACACCAGCCACAGGCAAACTGTTCGTTATATATTTATCCAGCACTGCTCATAAACTTGGTTGTGCAGCCGCATTGACTTCTGATGGATTGGATCCCAAATGACAACCATTATAATTATGTCAAAATTATTGTTGAGGAATGATTCCCAAAGGGAAAAAATGACAGATGTACTGTTTATTTATCTGCAAATGTACAAAACAAAATTGTCAATGGAGATTAACTTCAACTCAACAAAAACTTTTTGTGACATGATCTAGCTTCTTCTATAAGCCCTCAAGCTATACTGTGGAAGAATCTCAACTTCGATCCCTTTCCTGTCTTTATGGCTGTTGATGCCCAAGCAGGTGGCACAGAGAACAAGATAATTCTCCTGAGCCTCCGTGACTGAACGTGTCAAAATATTCTGAGCTAGTGGACTAATTTGTTGTGTTAAGAAATATATTGAATTCAGTTTCTAATCACCAAATATGAGATTAACATGGTTGAACACTAGTTTTTGGCACATTTCAGGATGGATACGGAGCCTTTGCAGAGGCTATAACATAGAATAATCAGGATATTTTGAAGATTAGGGAGTATTAGCTCAAAAGATGGGTTGGACAAACTTGGATTATTTTGTTTGGAGCATTAGAGGTTGATAGAAGGTCTAAGGTCATGAGAGGCATAGAAAGAGTAGATAAAATGAGCTTTGTGTATGAGTGTCAAATACTAGAAGGTCTGGTTAAGAGATGTGCAAGCAGAAGTTTTTTTTTAAAACAGAGTGAGTGGTACTGCTTAATGCACATTGCCAAGGGAGAGGGTAGTGGAAGCACATATGATAATGACACTAAAGAGACATTTAGCAGCCACAATAACATACAAGGAATGGAGGGACATGGATCATATGTGGGCAGAATAGAATTAGTTTAATTTGGCATATTGGTCAGTGCAGACATCATGGGATGTCTTATTCTTGATCTGCCTGTTTTAGGTTTGAAATAAGATCCCATTTAAAGGTCTCAAGAGGGAATCGTTGAAAGGTTAGCTAATTGCAAATATTTTGTTTCCAACTCTTGTCTTAAAAATTACATAATGAATACACTACCAACTGCTGTACTTTGGAAATTTTTGACAATCCTAATTATAACAGGAAAAGATAACTCCAGTTACAGTAGATATATCTAAAATGTTTAACCCAATGGAGATTCGAGATGGACCCATGTGCATGTGAAGCAACATGACCAAAGCAATGTGCACCAATGGAGCAGATCAAAGTGTTGCAGTCCCAACAAATCGAATCAGGAATGCGAATTAATGATTAAGCAGTTCACACAAAACAGCTCAGAATATTCACGGTTGTCTGATTCCAGAACAAGAATCTTGGTCTAAATTTCAGCAAGACCAAGGATTTTAAGTAGGAGTTAGCTGAGGGACCATGGACCAGACTTTATTCGTGAGACAGTGGTGCAAATGATAAAAAGCAACTAGCTCCATTATATTCTTCTGATGAGTTATTGCGTACTTCCAACTAAATTTTTGTCTTTTGATTTACTGATTCAGCAATTTTGTTCCATGAACCTTTATTTTCAAATCATCAATTAAAAAGAGGATTTTTTTTTCAATGTTTGTATAACATTTTGAATGATCTAGTTATTACCATGAGGCTGTTTGTGGAACTATAAGACCATAAGATACTGCAACAGAAATAGCCTATTCAACCCATCGAGTGTACTCCACCATTTAATCAAGAGCTGATGCATTTTCCCCACTCAGTCCCATGCCCAGCCTGATATCCATAACCTTTGATAACCAAAGATCAACAGCTCATTATTGCTGGAGTCTTCTTATCCATGGTCAGCTGCATAAGTGGTCACCCAATCATATTGTCAGAGGAAATCGCTTTCAGGCAGACAGATTGTTTGCTAGGTTCTCTTCAATGTGAACATATGTTTTGGCCCATATCTAAATGGACTTGATTTTATTAAATGAGACTTACAGTAACAACAACATTTAACAATATTTATCATACCAAACATTTGATGCTCAATTTGCTTCAACGTGAAGCATATTTATCTAACTGGTCTTGATTTTACTTGAAGGTACCTTCAGCGCCAAAACATTTGTAACATATCTTTGCTTCCTATGAATGCTGTTTCACCTGTTGAGTTCCCCAAGCACTTTTGTGTATTAAATTACAATCACAGTATCTGCAAGCTTTCTTGTTTAATTTGATTTTACTTTACTAGATTTAAAACAATCGCATCATTTAACCATATTTATCATCAGAAATATTTCCTGCAAATACATATTTTCAATTATAATCAAATGATTTGTTTTAAAAGTCAATGATAGCTTACATTTCCCCCTACATGACACTTAAGTATCATGCTGATTGTGGTCTGATTCAAACAAATTGAGTTCAGAAAGCCCCTTCATCAAGTTCTCAAGCATTGACCTCAAGAAGGTTTCATGAATTTGATTGAGAGTCATTAAAAACTTTTGAGAAAACCTTAAGGATCAAAATTAAGGGCGGACCTTGCCAATGCTGTTGGTGCACTGAGGAGGCTGAAACACAAAAGTTTGCAGACACTGTGATTGTTGCAAAAACACCGAAATGCAGGTCTCGCAAGGTCCATAGCAGGTAAAAATATAAAACTGACATTTTGGGCTGAGCCCTTCTACAATATGTTTCCCCATATCCAAAATGCTTAGGACAGGATATTTTTTGATTATTGGGGTTTTTTTCGGTTATTAGAACAATGGCTTTAAGAAGCAGAATACTTGTATCAGTGGTTAAACAACAACAAAAAAAACAATGGAAGGCTTTTCGAGCATGAAATAATGTTTAATATGATCCAGAAAACAACTTGATCTCTGCTTAAAATAAATGTAGCACCAAACACTAGAAATTCTCCTCGATGGCTTTCACTGCACCACAAAAAAGTTTGTTTTTTGGATCTTTTCAGTATTCAGAACTTCAGATATGGGGGAATATACTGCAAAAGGCTAGGGGGAGGAAAAAGGACCAGCAGACAAAAGGTGATAATTCAATATGATAAGAGTACAAGAGAGAGAAAAGATGAGAATTGATTTGTGGAGGGACTATTTTATTTGGCTCTATGAAAAGAGAAAGAGAGAAAAGGGGAGAGGGAGAGAGAGAGAGAGTCAGACAGACAGACACAGATAGACAAACAGACACAGACAGACAGACAGGGGTAGATGAAAGGAGACATGGGGAAAGATGGGGGAGGGGCTGGGAGGCTAAGAGAAACTGGAGAAGACAATGTTAATGCCACCTGGGTGGAGGATGCCCAGACGGAAGATGAGGATTGTTCCTTCAATTTGCGGGTGGTCTCAGTCTGATAGTGCATGAGGTTGTGTACAGACATATTGGCATTAAAATATGATGGGGATTTGATATGGATAGCCACTGAGAGAACAACTCTATTGCAGTGAACAGAGCCAAGGTGCTCCACAAAGCAAACTTCCAGTCTGCCTCCAATCTCTCTGATGTACAGAAGACCACCATAGGAGCACTGGATGCAGTAGATGACCCAATGTCCACTGCAGATTCACAAGTCAAATGTTGCTTCACTTGGAATGTCTGTTTGAGGCCACAAATGGTGGTGAGGGAGGAGGTGTGGATGCAAGTGGATCACCTCTTACATCTCCAGGTATTATATAGTCAGGATAATGTAAACTATTTTGTAACCATGTAAGAATACACCCTTCCCACTCTAGTAATTGTAATTCCCCAGTGTGTGTGTGTGTGTGTGTGTGTGTGTGTGTGTGTGTGTGTGTGTGTGTGTGTGTGTGTGTGTGTGTGTGTGTGTGTGTGTGTGTGTGTGTGTGTGTCATTTCTGATAGACCAATATTGAAGTTTTGAAGGCCGTATCTGCTTTATCCTCTCTGGCCATCCTTGGATTACTTGTTGAGAAAGCATTTGCAACACATCATCCTTACTGCTTTCTTCTCTGATCTAGCTTAATTTCTTATTGGTCATACTGACGAGATGATGTATCTTGATCCTTATATCTTCCATTTCATATTTTTCATTTGGAGAAAGTTGTGACAAAGTATCAGCAAGCACCATCCCTTTGCCTGGTATGTATTTTAAGTCAAAGTCATAGCATTGTAGTCATAGAATTAATCTCTGCAGTTTAGCTGGTGCCTTGTTTAGGTTCTTTTTCTGGATGTGTTCCAGTGGATGATGATCATTTTCCACTATAAACTTTCTTCCATACAGAAACTTGTGAAACTTTTTGCATCCATATACGATCGCCAACAGCTCTCTCTCAATATCGGCATATCTGGTCTCTGCTTTTGTTAGTGCTTTTGAGGCAAAAGTAATTGGCTTTCCTTCTTGTATGAATGCTTGTCTTGGGTAAACTTGTACCTCTCACTTTGTTCGTTTTAGATTGGTCACAGTGTTTGAGCTACCGAAAGAAAATAGACACACACACCGAGAGCACTTCAGTTTATACAAATGTTTATTTCAAATTCAAAAGCTGACTTCAAACTTCAATATGCAATCCCTTCCCAACTATACTTATCAATGCCTGGACTGGTCCCAACTGCCGAAGCGAGGCCACGACTGCACACTTGTAGTAGGTTGTCAGGGTGCATATTAGGTGCAGCTTCTCCACCTCCCCCAACTGGGACTTTGGCTGGACTCTAGAAGTTCTTCTTCTTGCTGAGAGATGTTGCCACCTCTCGGAGAGTCTCAAACTTTAGTAGAAGGACCATGACTTAAATTACCCAAAAACTGCTTACCCAAGCACCTATTCCCAGCACAGCAAGAAAGATAACATAATTTTCAGCTTATCACTTTGAATACAATGGTTTATTTTGCATCAAGGCTAGGCCTCTGACAGTCTGTGACCAAAACAAGCAGGAAGATTAAATGTTCTTGGTACACAGATGTCCTTTCTTCAGATAACAGCATCTCTGGCCCCTCAGCGAAATTTAGCTTATGTCTGCTGATTCTAAAAAACAAGCAGGCTCTCAGCCTTGTAGAAGCAAAGGCTGCTAAAGTTAAAAAAAAACACAGTTAGAATCTTCCATTACAATCCTGCACCAAGGCCTCTGTTAGTTGCATCTACTTGCGATTTAGTTTTTTTTTCTCTCTATCATATTATCTCCACTCCACTTCTCTGCATATTATTTCCTTGAGCTGGTCAAAACTTCTCTGATGTGATGGTGACCACTGAATTCTCTGATGTTTGCTGTGTAGTCTGACATATGTGGTATGAAGAAACTCATATTTTGGACCAACCCAAGGAAACTTCCGAGTTCCTTTTTGTCCTTTGGGTGCTCCATCTCGGCAATGGCTTTAACCTTCTCTAGGCTTGGCTTTACCCCATCAGGAGTGTGCACCATTCTGAAGAATTGGCATTCTTTCTCTTTTATAATGCATTTGTCTGCATTCTGTTTAATTCCAGCTCCTTTTGTTCTCTCCATGGCCTCATGTAGATGAAGATCATGAGCTTTTCCATCTCTGCCAAAAAATCTGGATGTCGACCGCAATGCCAACAGCAATTTTACACCCTCTGTAGGTCTCATCAATCTTTTGTTAGGACATGTCCTGGCTCACCTTTAGGTAGTCGCAGGAACTTGTAATGACAAAATGGAGTATTGAACATTCTTAGTAGTGTTGACTCATCATCTAGTTTCACATTCCAGTATCCATTCTTTGCATCTAGCTTGCTGTAGAATTTGGATCTGTAAGTTCTGCTGTGATGTCTTCTAGTGTCAGTATTGGGTAGTGACCCCCTTTTTTTTTGCTTGATTTAAGTCTTTAGGGTCCAGACACATTCTCAAGTGACCATTTGGTTTTCCTTTGACCACTATGGAATTTACCCAGTCAGTCAGCTCAGTCACTTTGACTCTGACTTGCATCCTTTCCATGTCTTTAGTTCTTGCTCCAGCTTCTTATTAAGCTCTAGTGGTACTTTCCTTGGAACAGGGATAGCAGGTTTGCAGTTTGGATCCAATATAATTATCAGAGCAATGCAGATACATGCTCATGAGTTCAGCCTTGTTTGTGACTAGAGGTCAATTCTCCAATGGAGTGTCTCTGTAGATGCCAAGGGGAAGATTGGTGGAAATGGAGCAATCGATGAGGAAGTCACAGAGGGAGGTCCCTGTAGAAGGTGGAGAGGGGAGAATGTGCCTGGTGGTGGGATCACAAAGTAGGTGGCAGAAAAAATAGAGGATGATAAGCTGGATGAGGAGGCTAGTGAGGTGGTAGGTGAGGACAAGGGGAATCCTGTCCTTGTTGTATATGGGGCAGAGGGGGCCTGAGCAGATGTGTGGGTAATAAAGGATATGCAGGTAAAGAATGCATTGATGGTGGTAGAGGGGAAGGCTCAATTATTTGAAGAAGGAGGACATTTCTGATGACCTGGCATGGATAAATTCATCCTGGTAAAAGATTTGATGGAGACAGAGGATTTGAGAGAAAGGAATGGAATCCTTACATAGGATAGGATGTGAAGAGGTAAAGTCAATGTAGCTGTGTACGCTGATGCCAACATAAACAGTTAACAGCTTAAGATGTTAAGGGAATAAATGAGACAGGTTTCCCCAAACTTACTCCAATGACCAATGTGGGATTTGCAGTGAGGTACAATATATGAAAAGATAAATACAACAAATTGTGACACACACTCTGCATTTGCTCTTTTCTTCAAGTCAGTAAATAATTAGCCACCAATTATTAAGAAGAAGGTGATATATAGACTTGATTTTTAAAAAAATTCTGTGGCATTGCAATCCGTATTTTAAATTGAATGCATGTTCAAGTCAAGGATAAATTTAATGTTATTGCTGTGTACATAAATCTGAGCATGCTTCCTATAGTCTAACCAAGCTCATCATCTTAAAGTGAGAGAAATAATCAGACTGTGGATTGAAAACAAAATGATTATTGTTGTCAGATCTGTACCTTATTTTCTCATGAAATTCAAGCACAAGGTAAATGTTGGTGAACATGTCAGCCATTTGAGCCAAACCATCCTTGCTAAATGGAAACAATAGATCATTGTAAATCTAACATAGCAACCCGAAACAAATCATCTTTTTAAAATAATAGAAAGGTATTCCAAATGTGTGTTCTTGCAGATAATGTTCTAATTTAAACTTCCTTGAATGCTGCAACATATGAAGGTGATCATTTCTAATTCTTTTATCATGAGAGTTTCATTTAGCCTCATGCCTCATCAGTGATAGCTTTAAAATGAGTGAACTAAAGTGCTAGAGAAATTCAGCAGGTCACGTAGCATCGCGAGGAAGTAAAATGCAATCAATGCTTTGGGCATAAGTTCTTCCTCAGGAGCTTTGAAAATCAGACTAACAGCTGAATATAAAGTGGGGAGGGGGCAGGGTGCAAGGGAAGGAACACAGGGAAATAAGTAATTGGAGTATCCAGGTAGGAGTGTAGAAGCGAAAGAAGTGAGATGATGGAAAGACAGGAGAAGGTCAAGAAAGATAACTCTTTGATAGGAGAAGGGGTGGGGACTGGAGGAATTGAGACAGAAGGATTGAGGAAAGAGAGAGTTTGGGGGAGGGCTCTACAGACATTTCAGATAAATACAGTGGAATGAAGAAAAGGAGATGTATGTTTATTTTAACATGCATGTGGTGAACACGTTTTACAAAGCACTATCAGGATACTAATGTTCAATGTCATGCTGATTTAAAAATAAACTCATTAAATGAAGACACAGTGGGATAATGCAAACATAGAAAATGGAAATAAAGAAAACGACTGAAGATCTTAATCCAGGATTAGATGGGCAAATGGTGCAGGTAATCATTACTTGACAACAGAGGTTGAAAACATAAAGGATTGGATTACCTCAGCAACATCAGGGTCAACAACTTAACCTTCTAAAGTAGAGCTCTGACAGGTGGAATTACACTGTGTGATAACGGTGAAACAAAAATGCAGCATCACATAGTAAAATTTTCTCTGTTGAAATTGTATTATGTGCATAATGAGGTGAAGCTCTATTAAAGTTAATTTTTCAAGAGCTCTATTACTTTGTTAAAAGTATTGGCACTGCAGCACCACATAAGAGTACAATAGCCTTAGATAAACTCAAAATTCCATCAATAAGCTGAATTCTGAATCATTCTGATCTTTGTAAAATCTGAAGGCAGTCAAAATAATTATTGAATTGAAAAAAATGGGATTATTTAAAGAAAAAACATATCCTGTATGAAATTTACAGCACAGTGAAAGGCTATTAGTCCCATTGAATATATGCAGTAAAACCCTTGGTATCCTCTCTTCTCTTTGGCTTGGCTTCGCGGACAAAGATTTATGGAGGGGGTAAATGTCCACGTCAGCTGCAGGAATTGGTAATTGACAGATATGTGAATTTTCTGGTTATTTGAGATTGCATGTTGTGTGATTGCTAAACTAA
Source organism: Narcine bancroftii (assembly GCF_036971445.1). Lineage (NCBI taxonomy): Eukaryota > Metazoa > Chordata > Chondrichthyes > Torpediniformes > Narcinidae > Narcine > Narcine bancroftii. The sequence continues at coordinate 91,117,790 of NC_091469.1, forward strand.
TGGAGAGATGAGTCAATTTTAAACCCATATATTTTACCTATTTATTTTCTGTGATTTGTTTGCCAGTTAACTGAAGCTGTCAGTGGCTTCAATTCAGGATAACAGGGATTTTAATGTACCTGCAAATTAAAAATGTTTTAGACTGTTTCCATAACATAACCTCAGTCCAAATGTGGCACTGAAGATCTATGACCTAGAGTTAGCTGTACCTATCAGCAAATACTTCCAGTGCATTTACACAACTGGTCACCAATCAACAATGTGGAAAGGCACCCAGCTAAGTATTGTCCACTAAACGCAAAAGATATCCAATTGGGCTAATTGCCACCTGATCAGTCAAATCATCAGCCAAGTGATGGAAACTATCACTGAAAATATCCAGTGGCATTCACATGTCAAGAATTTTGGCACCAATGCTTAATTTGGGCTTTGCTAGGACCACAAGTAACTGCTTTTGACAATAAAGCAGCATTTGACCAAATGGCATGAATGTGCCTTTGCAAAATTGAAGTTAATGGGCACTGAAGGTAAAAGATTGAAGTTTAAGATTCAAGATGCTTTTATTGTAATGTAATAAAACAGATGCAATATGATACAATAAAGCAGACAAAGATTCAGCCATCAGCAGAAATTGCCCAGTGCCCCTTTGTAGTATGAATAAAACTCTTACGACTGGAGGGAGAACAAACAATTTTATTTTCTTATAAATAAGGGTAGGGTCTCAGTAGTCTTCAGAAGGGTTCTGCCCCTCTTGACAATATTAAACATAAATGCCACAGAGCACTGGTCAGTGAGGAGCATAAATTTCCTTACCAGCCAACTAGCATCTCCAGTGCCTCATGGCTACTACAATAGCTTGAGGCTCCTTTTCTGCAGAGCTCGTGGCCTTGCAATGTCCAAGAAAAGATTGTAACTGACCTGCCCTCCTGGTTGAGGGTAGCGGCCAGGTCTACGTCTGAAGCATTGCTTTCCATTTGGAAAGGTATATTCTCATCCACCACATGCATGGCAGCTTTTGTAATGTGATTCTGGAGGTAGTTAAAAGACGTTTGGGCTTAAGCCAAGAGGGGGAAAATAGTGGCATTTATCATCATATTGAGGGATCCACTCGGCATAATATGAGAAAAAACCCCAGACATCTCGCCAAAGCCTTTATGGTCCTGGGAATGGGGAGGTCTAACAGGGGGTGCAGCCTATCAAGATTGGTGTCAATGATGTCATTCTCCACCACGTAGCCAAGGTTGGCCAGACATTTAGTCCTGAACACAGTATTTTTAGAATAATTGAGGTTCAGGGATTTTGCTGCATCGAGAAATCTATGGAGGTTGGTGTCATGGTCTTCCAAGGTATGATGGACAAAGATAGTGATATTATCAAGGTAGGAGAAGGTAGCCTTCAACACATAATCATCCACCATTCTGTCCATCTGCTTCTGGAAGATTGAAACCACATTAGTAAGACCGAAAGAGACCCTTCAGAATTGACAGAAATGACCATTAGCCTCAAATGCCATATATGGATGGTCCTCAGAATGGATTGGCAGCTGATGATAAACAGCTTTCAGGTCAATGGTCGAATAGATGCGATAATGCGTAATATCATTCATCATGTCTGAAATTCGAGGGAGGAGGTATGCGTCCAGGAGTGTGTTCTGATTAATGGTTTGGGTAGTCAATTTCTAGCCTGTACAGGTTTTCCCCTTTTACCATTAACACTTGTGCTCTCCACAAGCTGGTGCTAGCTTCGATGATACCTTCATCGAACAGATATTATGTCTCAGACTATATGAAATATCGCCCTGCTGTGCTATATCTCCTGCTCTTGGTAGCAATAAGTTTGCAGTCCGAGGACAGATTCGGGAAGAGAGGTTGGGGGAGTCGATATTCATTGTGGTGAGGCTGCATGTGAGTTCTGATTTTAGAGCCCCCCCCCCATCCCGAACAGTTATGGTGGGAGGGGGACCACAATACTCCAAGGTCATGCTTTTAAGGTGACACAGGAAGTCCAGATGCAACAATACCAGAGCACACAATTCATCAAGTACATACAGGTGTATCTTACAAAATTCCCCCCTTCAACCAACAAATGTACTATACAATGTTGTTGAATACACATAGATTGTGAATGGGATGCAAGGAATATGCGATAATTGGAAGGACACATCTTTAGGTTGTATTCCTGCACAGTCTGTGAGTCTATGAAGGTTACAGTAGAGCCTGAGTCAATTAGGCATTTAGTGGAAAGTCCATTTACCTTGACAATCACTATGGAGTTGCTGAGCTGGTGAGGTCTGTCCTGATCTAGAACCATTGAAACTAGGACCCCAGAGACGCCATACCCCTCACTTGAGTGGCCCCTACAGTCCTGGGTTGTCTGTAGGTAAGGTGGTGTGGACATCATGGCACAGCAATATGGCCACCCTCCTTCCTCCTCCTCTGATGAAACCACCGAGTTTGAAGTTGAATCATGGCAAAATGGCCACTGAGCCTTTTTGCACTGTTTCCTCACTGCCACTGCCACCATTCATTGGTGTGTAGCGCAGCAAGTGGGTTTGGGTGAATTTGGGGCAGACGGCTTGGGGCTGGAGTCGGATCCAAGAGCAGTGCAGGCTGTGGACTTCCCTTGGCTTCCCCTCGTGCCTCAAACCCTTGACCAGTGTCCTTTCTTGCCACAGCTAGAACACACTGAGTATTTAGCCAGACAGTGAGATTGGGTTTGCTGGCTCTTGCTGCTAAAAAAAAAACATTCCCTAGCATGGGAAGCAGCAGCCGTTGGGGCTGGGGGTAGCGGGAGCAGCCGTTCCTTGGAAGGGTTCACCTGGGTGAGCAAGTTCACTAGCTTCGAGGTTGTCGTTCTCGAGCTTGGCCTGTTCCAATGATTTGGCCAATTCAATGTGACTAGCCAAGTCCTTCTTACCTGACTCGAGCAGTCGCTGCCTCATGTTCCTCAAGCGGACGCCCGCAACTAGAGTGTCCTGCTTCCATTCTTCTTCACAAACACAGCCACTTCATACCTGCACTTCTTGGCAAGTGTCCACAAATCCAGCAGGTAGTCTTCAACGGTCTCTCCTGGCCATTGGCGACATAGAGCAAGATGGTGCCTCGCTAGGACCTAATTATAACCATAACCATATAACCACTTACAGCACAGAACAGGCCAGTTCGGCCCTACTACTCCATGCCATAACAAATTCCCACCATCCTAGTCCCACTGACCAGCACCCGGTCCATACCCCTCCAGTCCTCTCCTCTCCATGTAACTATCTAGTTTTTCCTTAAATGTATTCAATGATCCCGCCTCAACTACGTCTGCCGGAAGCTCATTCCACATCCCTACCACCCTTTGCATAAAGCAATTTTCCCTCATGTTCCCCTTATAATTTTCCCCCTTCAATCTTAAACCATACCCTCTAGTTTGAATCTCCCCCACTCTTAATTGAAAAAGCCTATCCACATTTACTCTGTCTGTCCCTTTTAAAATCTTAAACACCTCTATCAAGTCCCCCCTCAATCTTCTACGCTCCAGAGAAAAAAGCCCTAGTCTGCACAACCTTTCCCTGTAACTCAAACCTTGAAATCCTGTCAACATTCTTGTGAACCTTCTCTGTACTCTCTCTATTTTGTTTATATCTTTCCTATAATTTGGTGACCAAAACGGTACACAGTACTCCAAATTTGCTTCACCAATGCCTTGTACAATTTCATCATAACCTCCCTACTCTTGAATTCAATACTCCGATTTATGAAGGCCAACATTCCAAATGCCTTCTTCACCACACCATCTACCTGAGTATCAGCCTTGAGGGTACTATTTACCATCACTCCTAAATCCCTTTGTTGCTCTGCACATCTCAATAGCCTACCATTTAATGCATATGACCTATTTAGATTTGCCTTTCCAAAATGTAACACCTCACACTTATCTGTATTAATTTTGTGACTTCAGTACTGTGCTTTCAAAGCCTCGATAGCAGCATCATATGTAGTTCAGTCCCTGATGACTATATACCTTTCATTCCTACCCTTGAATTGAGTGTGGACCATTTGAGTTCATCGGTGTGGAAGATGTCTCTGGTCACGTTCAGGTAGGCCTGGAAGCAGTCTAGCCAGTACGTGACATCTCAGCAGCATTCCTGGCTTGAGCAACACTCCCATTGTTCAGGAAATAAGCTAATAATATTGTAGCATGAATAAAAGCTCTCATGACTGGATGAAGAACATACCCTTTTATTAGCTTATAACTGAGGGTAGGGTCTTACAGTGGTCTTCAGAGGGGCTCAGGGTTTATACAGGAAACCAGGGTTATATATGGTAGATGGAGGTGGAGCCAGCCATCAGTACAACACGTCACCAGTTCACTGTGCCCTTACAGTCAAAGAAAGAAAAGCAAAACAGTCTCTTCAGAGTCATTAATTGGGTGTCATGGATTTGTCTCCATTGAATCTGTAGCCACACAGACATCTGTCCAAATGATCAACAATCCAAGCCCAAGATCAAACCTCCCACATAATCCAATCAGGAAGCCTTCAGTGTCTGAGGCCCTTTTGAAGCTCCTCCCATCCTTAGCTCTCATCTCGCACCTGATTCCAAACCTGGATGCTGTCCAACCAATGTTTTCTGCAACTGCAACACAAAATTCCATTTATTGTATCTAACAGCTTGTCCTCTGAAGGCAAGCACCACTTTGAGGGAGCTATGGACTTGCACCCCAAGGTTTCTCTGCACATTAATGCTCCTAAGCTTCTGCCATTTATTCTGTGGGTCCTACTTGTACATTACTTGTCTGAATTAAATACAATCTGGCACCATTCTGCCCAACTTTTGAATTGATCTAGGTCCTGTTTGTACCCTCAGACAACCTGTTTTGCTATTCATGCAATTTTATGTTGCCAGCAATCTAAATACTCATACCATGCACCCATGCACATTCTCATTCAAGCCATGTATCAGAGGTGCCCAAACTTGCTTAATGTAGGAGCCACATATAATAAATTTCAGAGGGTCGGGAGCCACAAAAGTCATTTAATCACACATATTTCCACAAGCTGCACATTATATGTCAAAGAGCCAAATGTGGCTCCCAAGCCATGGTTTAGCCACAACTGCCATATATCATTACCTATCTATCCATCAATATGCATGTATATATATTACAGACAGCTTTTTTTAATTAAACTTTTCTTGCTTTGGAATAGAATCATACAGCATGGGAAACAGGATCTGCAGCCCCACTTGTCAATCCAATTCCACTCAAAAATTAGGGGATATGGTGAGAAGGCAGGTAGGTGGAGTTAGATCATAAATTAGATCAGCCATGATCGTATTGAATGGCGGAGCAGGCTCGATGGGCCATTTTTGGCCTACTCCTGTTCCTACTTCCTATGTTCCTAACCCCACTACCATAGTTTCTACCAGCACACCACACACCAGTGGCAACTATCTGTGGAAAGTTAACCCACCAAGCCAGTCCTGTTGGAATGTGGAAGGAAATGGGAGCACCCGGAAGAAGCTGATGTGTGTTAAGGTAGAACATGCAAATTCTACACAGACAGCACTGAAGTTCAGATTGAATCTTGGTGTTTCAATCTGTGAGGCAGCGGCTCTACCAGCTGCATCTTTGTGTCGCTGCAAAGAGACAAGATACATATTTTTGCAGTCTTTGCTCTTTCTAGCATGGTCTTCATTGCCTATGTCTTTGGGGCTAAAAGTCTGTGAAAACTGTCACCATGTGAAAATCCTCATGTTCATAATTAGTTGAGCTTTGGTTTGCTCCTTTGTAAACAAAGGTATATCCTTTTGTCATGGTGAAAGACACTTCACAGTCTGGAGCCATATTTTTTAAAAAGAATGCAAGCATGAAAATGTAAAGAGTAAAACCATATCTGTAACAAAACACAAAAAGGAATTGTTTTCAAGCACTCACTGTTTACTGCCGTCTCCAAACAACAGTGGGGAAGAACAGTGTTACATCCTCAAGCGTTTCCCATTGCAATGCCATTCTTCATCCATATCAACAGGGTTCAAATGTCATTAGCAGTGCAACAGTCAACCAATCAGATGAGAAAATTCTAATCAGTTATGCACTGCACTGGGAAATACACTAATACATGGCACCGAGAAATTTAGTCTGCCCAACTTCTCATTGATTGCATCCATAGTTATCAATTTCAAGTTCACTAAATTGAGCTCAGTATTACTGACATTTTCTTAATGTGAAGGCAGATTTAAATTGTAGATGGTTGCATTCTCTCGATTTCATATTCACTTTGCCATCTAAAGTAGTAGCTTTCATTCATGATGACAGATTAAACAGAGCACCCTTTATTTCATTTAATCTCTCACATTACAGTATTGATTTATTGCTGGGAACAATAATCTACAATCTGAACTGAAGTGGAACAAAATAAGATGCATCGTCCATCCTGCTTTGTCCAAAAATAACATTGCAACAATATGAAATGAAATGGGATAAGCTAAGCAGCATGTTAGAGCTCCCTCTGTAGATTAACCAAAACATGTAAGATCCTAAGGGACATGATGGGATAAATGTTGAAATGATTACACTACTGAGAAATCTCAAACCAAAAGACTTAGAAAATTAGGTGGTAATTTGGAACTGAGGTGGAATTCTTCTGACAAAGGATAGTGAATCTCTGGAATTCTAAACCCAGGGAGATGTGGAGGCTGAATCACTGAGAGTATTTAAAGACCAGAGTGGCTTTTTTTTTGAAAGATCAGGTAATTGAGGGGTCTGAGGAACTGGCACAGAAGGGAAGCTGCCTTGACAGGTTTTCCATGATCATATTGAAAGTCAGGGCAGTCATTTGTGATTAATCTCCAACAAGTAGACACTCTGATTCTGTTTTTATGCTTCATAATTAATAGAGGAATAAAAATCATAAAACCAGAAGCATAAATTTGATGGTGAAACATATCAGGTCGTCAGTGTCATGGACATGATGATGTTTGTTGCTTGACATTAGCTACAGTGAGAAGACAATAGTGGGCCTTCAGCTTGAACTGCCAAAGTGTGACTTAGAAATAAAGTTGCCTCAGTGACAAGGCACCATAACTTGTCATTCTGAACATGATGTGTTAATTATGAGATCAAAATTGAGCCCATTAAAAATGGTTGATCTCATGATCTTATCTAATTGATTTGTCTGGACATGTGACCAGCTTCTCAAATATTGGTGTACCTTTTACCACTGCAGTGTGATAAGAACAAATTTTGCATTCAGGTAAAGTGATTAATTGTTTCTTATATTACTGACCTCAAAGTGGTTCTGAGGGGTCAGGAGAGCACAATGCAAAGAGTTCCTTATCTCCTTATGGGATGTAGTTACTATAGCCAAGGCTAGCATTTACTAACCAGTGCAAACTTACTTTCCGAACTATTTTAATCTTTTTTTTAAGTTATTGGATAGGGAGCTTTGAAACATTGACCCATTGATGCTAAAGTTTCAGCTCTACTCTTGAAGTCAGCATTGGTTTGTCACATTAATGGTTTTTCTTTGTTCTTATCTGTTTGATTCAGCCAACAACTATGTGGTCTTCTAAAAGTTGAATGTTGCTTCAGAGAACATCAGTCATCCATTATATAGCTTCTATTATTTTTTTTGTTCAAATCTATGTTGAGGAGCTAGAGCAATGGTTTTCAAACTGTTACTTTCCACTCACATACCACCTTAAGTAATCCCTAAGCCATAGGTGCTCTGTGATTAGTAAAGAATTACTTAAAGTGGTATGTGAGTGGGGAAAGAAATGTTGAGAATCAAAAATTGTCTATTGGCCCATTTCCTTTGGAGTTATGGAACCACGCACATAAAGAATCAATCAAGTACGATTTGAACAATGGTTTTTAAACTTTTCTCATTCCACTAACATACCACCTTAAGTAATCCCTTACTACTCACAAAGAACTTATGGCATAGGGATTACTTAAGGTGGCATGTGGGTTGAACAAAAAACTTTTGAAAACCACTGGAATAGAGTAATGTAATATTTTAGAAAAGGTTAACAAGTTCAAAAGCTGTTGATGAAATCAAACTATTTAATAATATAGTGATAATACCATCACCTGAACTGTTGTAAAAGTACATTTTGAAGAATATTTTTATTTTGATTCCTGGTGAAATTAAGTGAAGAACATCAAAATAGGACATCCTGTGATTATCAAGAAAATAACCATGGAACATTACAGCACAGAAACTGGCTGTTCAGCCCTTCCGGTCCCTACTGCTGAACAATCTTTCTGCCTAGTCCCACTGATCTGCACCCAGTCGATAGTCCTCCACACCTCGCCCATCCAGGTACCTGTCTAATTTTTTCTTAAATGTTAAAATTGAGCGTGCATTCACCACTTCAGCTGGCAGCTCATTCATCACCCCCACCACTCTCTGTGTGAAGATGTTCCCCTTATTTTTCCACCTACACATTTCCCCTTTCATCCTTAACCAATGTCCTCTGGTTTGTATCTCACTTACCTTCAGTGGAAAAAAAAGCCTACTTAAATTTAATTGATCTAGACTGCTCATAATTTTAAATAATCAAATCTCCCCTCATTCTTCTATGCTCCAGGAAATAAAGTCCTAACCTGTTGAATCTTTCCTTGTAGCTCATTTCCTGAAGTCCAGGAAACATCCTAGTAAATCTTCTCTGAACTCTTTGAATCCTATTGAGATCTTTCCTATAGTTAGATGACCAAAACTGCACACAATATTCCAAATTTGGCCTCACCAATGTCTTATACAACTGTGCTATAACATCCCAACTCCTATACTTAATACTTTGATTTATGAAAGCCAATATTCCAAAAGCTCTCTTTACAATCTTATGAGTAGACTGTGTCTTTATTCATTGGAGCATAGAAGGTTGAGGGAGGATTTGGTAGAGGTATTTAAAATTATGAGGGGGAATAGATAGAGTACATGTGAATAGGCTCTTCCTCTTGAAGGTAGGTGAGATTGGAATGAGGGGTCATAAGTTAAGGGATAGGGGGCAAAAGTTTAGAAGTAACATGAGTGGAGGCTTCTTCACTCAGAGAGTGGTGGGCTGAGTGGAATGACCTTCTGAAAGAGGTGGTTGCAGCAGGGTCAATTTTGTCATTTAAGAGAAGGTTGGATAAGTGCATGGATGTGAGGGGATTGAAGTGTTATGGACAGGGAGCAGGTAGGTGAGACTAGAGGAGATCACTTAAATTAGTGTGGACTAGAAGGCCCTAATGGCCTGTTTCCATACTGTATTTGTTTTATGGTTATGCCTGTGATGCCACTTTCAGGGAATAATGTACCTGTATTCCCAGATCCATCTGTTCTACTACACTCCTTAGTGACCTATCATTTACCATGTGTGTCCCTTCTTGGCTTTTCCTTCCAAAATAAAACCCCTCACACTTATTTGCATTAAATTCCATCTGCCATTTTTCAGCCCATTTTTCTAGCTGGTCTAGATCATTCTGCAAGCTTTGAAAGCCTTCCTTGCTGTCCACAACTCCTCCAACTTTTGAGTTATCAGTAAACTTGTCGGTCCAATTTCTCACATTATCATCCAGATCATTCATATAGATGACAAACAACCATGGTCCCAGCACCGATCCCTGGATAAAGGAATTGAAGTGGATGTCAGCTAACTTGCACAGTGAGAAAGCAGCGCCACATTTGCAGAGTAAATACTTCTTGTAAGGAAGTTGATTGTAATTACATGATGTATCAACCATTGCACAAAATGGGCAAAATAGTTCAAGGTACAAGTACATGCAACCAGCAGTTACAAACTCTCAACAGAAATAAAGGAACTGCAGAACTATCTTCATAATCCTCTCATTCAATATGCATAATTGCTTAAATATTTCAATTTACCAATCCCCAGACTTGCTACCTTTGACTACAAATGGTTTATGCTTACAACTGGATGTAGGCATCCATGTATTCTGTATGGTACCTCATTTCATTTTTCCATGTAGAGAAATTGCATAGGAGACAGGACTTAATCACTACAATGCACGTACTCTGACGCAATTCACGCAGCAGCAAAACTGAGTATGAACTGAAAAAGAACAAAGGAATATCATCGTTGACTTTACTGAACTTGCTAATTATTTCCAGCAAAACCATTGGTGTGATTTGTTTGCCTTTATGGCAAGCAAAATATGAAATATATTGTGCAAATTATATTTGTTGAATTATTATATGGTAATTAAGAAATTAACCTTAAGCCTTTTTGAGTCATATGTTCATTTGCTCTTTTAACTTAATGGACTACAGTTTGGTGGTGAAGCAGAACTACTTTCATCAATTTTGCAAAGTCTTCGCCCTCACTTTTAATTAAAGTCATAGTAATTGATATGAGAGATGAGCTGAGCTCTGTCCTCAAGACAATGTAACAAGTTGACAATCTCTGGTAAATTTCCAGCAAAAATAGAATCCCAGCTGCTAATTATGTGCAATCTCCTAGGCACAACTCCATGCCACCTAATGAAATCAGATTTACCGCACTCAACAATGATCACTGCAGCAAAGACGATACAATGGCGTAGGTTTCGTGAATTTAATCGATGAAATTTCTGGTCAGGGATCTCAATGCAAATTATGAGATACAAGGTTGGTTGAATGTTTCAGTCAATTTTTGGGAAGTCATTCCCAGATGAGGATTGAGCAAATCTTGACCTTCCATCACACTTATTTGTGGTACTGGAACTATGGAAAATAATGCACTGCATCTCTGAAGAGTGAGATGCTGCAATGAAAGTTAATGATATACGAGCCATTTAAACTGAAGAGTGAACAAAATTTAAGACTATAAATTTAACAAAGGCAAAATGAAGGAAAGACAGATAAAGAATAATGATAAGCCAACTGCAGGAGCATCTACAGCATCATTATTCAAGGTCATTTAAAGGAAGATTGGCCTTATCAGTGGAACAGCTTTCATTATTCAGTAGCTGAATGCTATTCATGATATATCTTTGGTCTGAAGATTTGACGGTTATTTGTTATGCTGGATAGTTTTACATTGTGATGTAGTGAAAATATAGTTTCAGTGGGACATTACTCACTGTCATCAGCAATAATATGCCCCGTTTGAATATAATACTTGTTCCATGGGACTGTTTACACAATTGTTCTGCTCTAGTTGTTAAAACAGACATCCCCATTCATCAAATATACTGAATGCTGAAGATGAAAATATTCAGTCCGCATTTGATTTATAACTCTTAACTGGAGCGGTGAACTTTTGAAAGATGATTCCTCTTTGCTTTCTGTTCAGAACTGAAGACACATTTTTTGCAGTAATTTAGCTAAGATTTCTTGGTCATCAACATAGTTAAATATCAGGAGACAAGATTTGGTTACTACTAACACAAAAATAGCTTTCTTCAGATTGTGGTAATTTATGACGCAAATCATGAGTGAATGCTGTCTATAAATTTGATAATTAAAAAAAAATGGTGTCCATATTTTGTAGGTATTAAATTATCACATTATGAAAGCATTCCATAAACCTCAAACCTTTTGAACTCCTTGGAAAAAAATATGTGTTTAATTAATGTTAAAGGCAAAATTTAATTGAATTTATTGTAATTTTATTTGTTACCAGAAATCTTTCTCTTTTTCTTACTTTATTTTTTTTTCTTTCTTTCTGTACTACACTCTTTTTTATGTTATTGGGTTCATTATTTTGGGAGAAGGGTGTGGGAATAATTGGGGGAATGCTATGTATTATTATTGATTATATAATAATCAAGGACATTTCCGTACTTGGTCATCAGCTAAGTTATTTTGCATCTCACTATGATAGGTATCAAGGAAGATTCCAAGTTAAATGTATTTTCTCATTTATCGCAGAAAACATGGTCATAGGCCTAGTTCCTCTAGCCAGAGGAACATTCATGGTTGGTGTAGGAGTTAGTGCAACACCATGTACGGCGTCATTTATTGGGAATGGAGTTCGAATCCCATGCTGTCTGTAAGGAGTTTGTGTGTTCTCCCCGTGTCTGTGTGGGGATTTCCCCATGGGCTCTGGTTTCTTCCCACCCTCCAACACATACCAGGGGTTGTAGGCCAATTGGATGTGATTGGGCGGCACAGACTCATGAGACGAAAGGGCCTATTACCAGTCTGTATATATGTCTAAATTTAAAAAAATTGAATTTAATAATTGGGATATTTGTATTCAGAGAGTATTTTGGGTGTCTGGTGTTTCTGTCCTCAAGACTTTTAGATCATCCATATAAATTACAATATCCGAACAAAGCTGTTCAAATATTCACTAATCTTGCCAGTTAATAGGTGTTCCCATGCTAAATATATAATTAACAGAACCATTTGAAGGACTCAAAATATTTAAGTAAATAATGTCATTTTAGCTGTTAAAATTGTCTTGAATCATTTTCTATTAACATTGTTTTTAAAGAGCATTAAAAAAAGGATGAACTTACCTTCAGGAGATTCTATTGTTTCTCCCAGGATATAGTTTTACACCAGAATGGCTGTTGAGCTGAAGATCCTTTACATCTATTACTCCAGTCTCTAAGTGGCTCACTTAGAGTCACAAAACTGAACAAGAGTCAAACATTTGCATATGATACAAAAATCACTATTGTGGATGATACCATGGATTCAACTGTAGACACCTGGAAGATATAAATGGAAGAGTTAAATCAGCAAAAGTCAGGCCTGGTTATCTGAAATTGGACTTGATTTTTCTAACTACCATGGCAAAAAGCAATGAGCACACGATGGGCAAAGGCATGCTCCATAGCAAGCTGAAATGCAAAATGTCCTGTTTAATCTAACATGGCTAAATTATGAACTGTAGCACTTATTTGTTCCTTGAAATTGATTCACTGCACTAATCATAGGATGATTAGACAGCAGTTCCCTCACCGATTAAACTGAACATTAGATTTAGTGGTGGAAAATAATCTGTTTAATCCAATTAACTGCTGAAATGAAAACCAAACACCATGACCATATTATATCTGGAAAACTGAGTAATACTCTTTTAGAGTGAGTTAAAAATACATTTGCTGCCACCAGCCCTGAAATGGGCCGGCATGCTGGGCTGCCTGCGAGACCGAAGCAGAAAGGTTTCAAGTCCAGTGTTCTCCTGGCAAATCTCCAAGGTACGTAACCACAGAAAATAGGAGCAAGAGTAGACCAATCAGTATTCCCAATGATCATGGATGATGATAGTACAGTAAAATTCCCGGTATCTGGCCCGACAGAGATTGCGTATGCTGGATATGCAATTTTTCTGGTTGACTGAGACACATTCTTACAAGGCTAACTAATACACCAGCATTAAGAATAAATAGTTCACAGTTTAAAAGACAAAAGATAGTGCAAAATGTCAAGAAAGTTCAAAAGACAAAACAGCAGTCTGGTCCTTAATTATATAACATTCACTTTATATTCCCGTAACTTACAAGATTTAAATTTAAATTTTAACCCCGGTCACTGGCGCTATTACAGCATTGCATTAACGGTTGCATTAAGTGTGCCACCATCATAATTAATCCCTCCTGCCCCAAGTTTATAGATAAAGCCTACCGGAAGGAATAGTTTCGGCTAGGTCAAATCTGTCATTTAAGAGGAGGTTAGATGAGTACATGGATGTGATGGGATTGGAGGTTATGGGCCAGAGAGTGGGTAGGTGGAACTAGTGGAGTTTCACGTAAACCGGTGTGGACTAGAAGGGCCGATATGGCCTTTTTCCATACTGTAAATTCTTATAAGGTTATATGGTTAATATACTTAGTACTAAAAAAGTTAAAACTCTTACTAGACAGGAATAGGGAGACTCTTTGGGAGAGTCAACCCAGCGGTGAGTGGCATCGGCCATCTCTTTATCCTGGATGTTGCTATTTTATTCAAACAAATTTTATTGAAACTTTATTCAAATAGCTGCAATGGGCAGGGCACGAATGGAGCATTCAGCTGGCTGAATGTTTGCTCCCATCTTCACCAAGGGGTTGTGTGTTGTTTCTGAGAATATTTACTTTTACAATTTTAAACTTTTATTTACATTTTTGTTTATTTTTATTTTATTTATTCATTTACAGTATATCCTCAACTTTACTTTTGCCATTTGGTTGGGTTGCCGGCTGGTTGAATTCAGGATACCAGGGATTTTACTGACATTCTTTCTCAATATACCTTTTCACCATCTTGGCTATAAGGGACAATCCAATGTCCTTTTGAAAGTTGGCCTCAACAGCTTTCTGTGTTCGAAGTTCCATGAGTTCACAACTCTCTGAGTGAAGGTTTCTCCTCATCTTAGTCCTAAATGGCTTCCCCCTTACCCTTGGAACGTGACCCTATGTACTCAACTTCCACAATATTCTTACAACATCTAGCTTGTCAAGTCTTGCAGGAGTTTCACATCTCTTAATGAGATCCCTCTCTCGTTTTATCTAAATTCCAACAAGTATAACCTAGGTCTATCCAGTTTATCTTCATCCGTCAGTCCTGCTGCCCCAATAATCAATCTGTTAAACCTTCACTGCACTCCCTCAATGGCAAGAATGTCCTTTCTACATTGGAAGACAAAACTGCGCACATTATTAAAGGTGTGTGAAAGCTTCTATTTTAAAGTCATTCAGAAATTACAATTATGAAGGAAAAGCATCACTGATCTCTCTTTATTAATACAGGATCTCTTAAATCAGTGATAGAAACAAATCACTGTTCATGTTTACTGAAAACAGATTCATTAACCTTTCCAGACAGGATTAGTATTTAAATTAACAGAATGAGTTCACTTCCAATTGTGCATTGAAGGCAGAAAAATCATAATCAGTATGAGCCTCCTAGTACTGCTGGCAAAGGAAATACTTCACTTTGTTTATGTTAAAGATTTGAATTACTCTCCAGACTAATAATTAGCATTTGATAATTAAATCTATATCCAAAAGTATATATAACACGGATGTTCAATATACAATGAAGGCAAAATCTCTAGACGTTACCTCAAATATGTAGATATGAAACTTAAACAGGATTAACTGTTAATGAGTGTAACTGCTTGCCCTCAGCAATTTACATTGACAATGACAAATGGTAAGAAGGAACTGGGACAATGTATCTCAAATGAATTCAAATAACCTGTTTATCAACTTGTGAGAAATATGCTGCCAAAATATACCATAAATGCTGTGAGTGTGTGTGTGGCGGGGGGGTCGAAATTGACAAAGGTGACAATGTTTACCTAAACTGATATTTCTCTCTCCCACTAGCATTATTTAATAAACTTGTATGTTGTGCTCCATGATTCTCCTGTGTTTTCTGTCTTGACAGTGTGGGCCGTCTATCACAGGTGTGGCCTCACCAAGGCCCCATATAAGAGTCTAAAGGGTTAGAGACTAAGTTGGATGAATTTTAAGTCATACTTACCTTTCAAGGTGTGGTGTGCTGAGGTATCAGCAAGCAAGCCCAAACCACAAATGACTGTACAACAGGCTTTATTCCAGTAAAAGTCTGAACACTGGTTCAAGCCTTGGTGGCTCCCATGTGACTGGCTTAGAAGGGGCTGATTCAGGTCTATATTCAAGTCGGCTGATTGACAGTTTGGGTTGTCTATTCAGGTCGGCTGATTAACAGCTAGTCAGGTGGAGTCAGCCCCTTAGATGGTCTTACTGAAGGTACAGAGATTGCCACCTGCAGTAAGCTGGTGGTCGTATCACCACATTCACCCCCTTCTTAACATTGCTTTGGGGGGGGGTGTGTAAAATGGTGCTGGGTGGAATTTACAGATTCAGGCAGTCCAGCAGCTGTCAGAGTCTCTGGACCATCGCAGGGTTGGTTCGTGGTCAAAGGTTGGGGAGGGCATAGTTGTTGCCTGAGGGTTGGCTTGGTACAACATAGCCATGGTGGGCATCTGTATTGGCAGTGGGTCTATCTATACATCTGTATGCCCGATGGGGGGGGGGGGTTGGCTGGGTGAATGTGTTTGCTAGGATTAGGGGTCTCTGGAGGGCAGAGGAAGGAGGTCATCCCCCAGAACCTGGGTGGGCCAAGGGTACCCATGATGGGGAGATTGGACCAGGTAGTCGTGATGCTAGGGAGGTGGGGGGTTGGGGTGCCAGCGGTTGCCAGATCCCTGGTCAAGATGATGTCCTCATGGCCACTGGGGTAACTGACGTTGGCGTAGTTCTTGTTGGCATGGAGGAGGAGCACCTGCTTGACAAGCAAGTTAGACTTGTGGGTCTGCACGTGTTTGCAGAGGAGCACCGGTCCTGGAGATGTGACTCAAGCAGGGAGGGAGACCCCAGTTTCTGATTTCCTGGGGAATGAGAAAAGGCTCTTGTGAGGGGTCTGATTAGTAGCCGTGCACCAGAGCAACCTAGTGATATGGGGTACCTCAGGGATGATCCCTTGCCAGTATTCAACGGACCAGCCTTTGGACCTCAGGGCCAGGAGGACTGCCTTCCAGATCACCCTATTTTCGCACTCCCCCGGCCATTACCCCTGGGATGTAGCTAGTCGTGCAACTAGCCACAATGCCTCGTGCTACCAGGTACTGGCGCAGCTCCTCACTCATGAAGACAGACCCCTAATTACTGTGGATGAATGTTAGGTACCTGAACACAGTGAAGATCTGCATCAGCACCCTGATAACAGTGGCTGTGGAGGTGTCAGGGCAAGGGAAGGTGAAGGGAAAATGGGAGTATTCATCTACGACCGCGCGGAAGTAGAATTTCTTGTTTGTGGATGGCAGGGGGCCCTTGAAATCGATGCTATACCATTTGAAGGGCCAACTGGCCTTGATGACTTGGGCCTGTGGCGGGTGGAAGATGCACAATTTGCCTTCTGCACAGACTCTGCATGATATAGACATGGTCCTGACTTCTTGGACGGTGAAGAGGAGGTACTGGGACTTGATGAAATGGTACAGGCGTGTGCCTGCAATTGGTTGGACTGCACCCCGGTGCAGGTCCACAACAGGGCGTCGGGGGAGTTATTGAATTTCCCGGGTCTGTACTGGATGTCATAACTGAACGAGACAGTTCGACTCTCCAGCACAAGATCTTATCGTTCTTGATCTTGCTCTTATGGGTGGCACTGAACATGAAGGCCACTGTGCACTGGTCAGTGAGGAGGGTGAACCAGTCCCACAATCACCTGGGCCTCCTTTCAGTGGTGGAGTGTCTGAGCTTAGAACCATGGAGGGTCCTGGAAAAAAAGGCCACGTGTCGGCCCCTTGGTTGAGGGTGGCCACAAAGTCATATCAGAGGCATCGCACTCCACGTGGATTGGGATGTCCTCAACCATGGGATGCATCGTGGCATCAGTGATGTCCTGCCTGATGTGAGCGAAAGCTGCTTACACCTCAGGGGGGAGGAGAAAGGTGGTGACTTTGGCCAGTGGGTGGACCTTGAACAAAAAACAGGATCCTACTGGGAGTAATAGGAGAAAAGCCCAAGGAACCTGTAGAGGGCCTTGAGCATGTGGGCGAGGGGAAGTTCCATTAGTGGACACATGCATTCTGGGTCAGGACCAATCACACCATGTACCAGACCTTATAATGGGCTACCTCATTGATCATGTCAATTATTCGGGGTTGGGGCTAGGCATCTAATTTGGTGTACCGGTTTATGGTCCAGCTGTAATTGATGACCATCCTCGGTTTGCTAACCCTTTAACACGTGGAGCCAGTTCACTTGCTGTCAGAAATGTGCACCACTACACAACACCCCCCACCCCCAGAAGAGACGTCGTGTCCTGAGTCCTGTGTTAGTTTCGCCTTAGGGGGCCTGTCCCTATGCTTTGCTGGCTGTAGGGCAACTGGCTGGCTGAGGTTGAGATGGACGGGCTTCAAGCAGTGAGCTGTGAACAGTTCCTCCCTGCCCCCAATGTCTCGTGTGAACCTGTTGCCATTCCTGTGGTTTATCTTGTAGGGGCTTTTCTAGGGTCGCTGGAAAGTGTGTGTGGGGGAGGGGGCGGGGGGTTGGTGGTGTACACTTCGGCAAATGAACACGCAGTAAATTGTCTTTAAGTATGTGGGAATCGAGGTGGGGTGGTGTCCATGATGGGCGGGTGGCTGTTGTGTGAGGGATCCAAATCTGTCCCTCAGTTTCTGCAGTGCTGCCCCTCCTGCTGTGTCTATGCCCTTGGTGGCAGGGAGGAAATCTCCTGGGAGGGTCGAAGGGGTTCCGTATACCAACTCAGCTGAGGAGACCAGGAGGTCCTCCTTGGGTGCTGTTCGGAAGCCATGAAGCACCCAGGGGAACTTGTCCAACAGGTTGGGTCCATTCAGGCGGGCCACGAGCGCTGACTTTAGGTGGTGGTGTAAATGTTCTACCAGGCTGCTGGACTATGGTGTGGTGGAGTTTTGAACTAAGAAGAGAGGCAAGCTGTGTCCACAAGACTGAGGTGAATTGTGCCCTTCTGTCCATAGTGATATGGGCCAGTGTCCTGAACTGGGATATCCAGTGTGTGAGCACCACCCTGGCGCAGGCTTTTGCGATTGTGTCTTTGAGGGGAATGGCCTCTGGCCATCTTGTGGCTTGGTTGACCACTGTTAGGAGATACCGGGCTTCTCATGAAACAGGCAGGGGACCAACAGTATTGATCTGGATTTAGTCATTGGCTGACTGGCTCAAACTGCTGGATGGGAACTTTTGTGTGTCTGTGGACTTTGGAAGTCTGGCAATGTGGGCAAGTTCAGGCCCACAGTGACCTGTTTTTGTTGGCCATGCCACACAAACAGTTCAGCGACCATGCATGCTGTGGTCCTGATGGACAGTTGCAAGAGGACGTGGATGGCATGGAAGACCCGTTGTCTTCATTGCTTCAGAATGACTGATTAGATCTGGCTGGTGGAGACATCGCAGAGCAGGGTACAGTCGCTGTCTGGCAGGGGAATGTCTTCAAAGTGAAGGCCAGTAATGGGTGCGCTTAAAGGCTGTGTCTCTGTGTCATCTTCTTGCGCCTGTGCAAGCTCGGAATAGTCTAGGCTTGGTTCTAAGGACTGAATAGTTGGTCTTGAGAAGGCGTATGCGACAACATTCTCCTTGCCAGAGAGGTTTTGAATGTGAATTCCAAGATGTAAGCCAAGTGGCGTTGCTGCCAGGCTGACCAGGGGTCGGAAACTTTCACAAATGCATAGGTGAGGGGTTTGTGGTCAGTGAAAAGAGTGAAAGGTCCGCCCTCAAGAAAATAGCAGAAATGTCTGACTGCATGGTAGAGGTCTAGGAGTTCCTTGTCAAAAGCACTGTATTTTTACTCAGAACAGGGGGTGGGGGGAGGATGCAAATAGCGACTGAAAAAGGCCACTGAAAAAGTCCAGTGGCCTCCAATGCCCGTTGACCAGCAGTTTGAATATGTTGCCTATTGCTGCGGCCAATGTGTCAACTGTCAGGGTGGTGGGAACATTCATTCTCAGGTGGACCAGTGACCTGGTGTGGGCTAGGGCTTCTTTGGTCAGTTCAAAAGCCATGGCTGCCTCCTCTCTTCAGGCCAAGTCCTTCTGTTTGGAGGTCATCATGGCAAAGTGGGAGTGCATGATTTGTGCTGTGGCAGGTATAAAACGATTGTAAAAATGGACCATCCTGATGAATTCCTGAAGGTCCTTGAACATTTTGGGCCTTGCGAACAGATGAATGGCCTCCACCTTGTTGGGCAATGGTGTCGTTTCATCCTTGGTGATCCTGTGGCCTAGGAAACCGATCATCTCCTGGCCTAACTGGCACTTTGCTGATTTGATAGTGAGGCCAAAATCAGCCAGGCAAGAGTAGAGTTTGCGTAGGTGGGTAGCATGTTCCTGGTGGTTCCTGCTGGCGATGAGGATGTTATCCAGGTAGATGAAAACAAAGTTCAGGTCTTTGCTTACTAGATCCATCAGAGGCTGGAAGGTCTGTGGTGCATTTTTAAGTCCAAGAGTCCAAAGGGTGTAATAATGGCTGTCTTCCTGACATTGTCTAGGTGGACAGGGATTTGGTGGTAACCGCGCACTGAGTCAACCTTGGAGAAAACAGTTGCCATGTGCAGGTTGGCTGTGAAGTCCTGTATATGTGGGACTGGTAGCGGTCCGGGTGGTTGACTCATTGAGGCGCCAATAGTCTCCGCATGGTTGCCATCCCCCTGTGGCCATGGGGACCATATGGAGAGGGGAAGCCCATGGGCTGTCAGATCTATGGACAATCCCCAGCTATTCCATTCATTTAAATTTCTCCTTGGCTAGTTGCTGCTGTATCTGAATTTGGTGCTGCACCTCATGTTTTGGCATGGTGGACATGGTCTGGGTCCTGAGAATAGATGGGAATTTGGCCAAAAAGTGGCTGTACCTGTCAGTGGAAGCGGTAATGGTGGCTACTTGTTGGCCCCGAGCGCTGGTGGCCACTAGCTGGATCGTCTCGAATGTTTGGGCATGTACCAGGCATTTAGCTTTGAGGTCCATGAGCAAGCTGTGGGCTCTGAGAAAATCTGCACCAAAGCGTGCCTTCTCCACCATGGCCAGTGTGAAATCCCAGTGGAAGGTTACATCGCCAAGGCATGTCGGTACACACTGTGTGCTGAAGGTCTTAATGCTAGTATTGTTGGCCGAGTGCAATGTTGGTCCTCATGAGTGCGTTCAGGTCTCTAAAGGCTTCGGTGAGATGACTCTGAGCTCTGCTCCCATGTTGACAAGGAAACACTGGCCTGTGGTTTTGTCTGTGAAATAATACATTATGGCCAGCCGCCGTAGCCAT
Organism: Narcine bancroftii; assembly: GCF_036971445.1. NCBI lineage: Eukaryota > Metazoa > Chordata > Chondrichthyes > Torpediniformes > Narcinidae > Narcine > Narcine bancroftii. The sequence continues at coordinate 91,138,481 of NC_091469.1, forward strand.
TAATGGTAGCTGGCCTGGGCATTTCCCAGGAATGAGTAGGTCTGTTTGCATTTGTGAGCTTCTGTTGCCCAGTGCTGGTGGTAGAAATACCATCATGCCTCTGGTGCTTCTGTTGGTTCACAAGGGCATGACTGTTCACCGCTTGTTCTGGTTTTGAGCTGCTGCTATGCCTGGGGATTGCATTAGCTGATTCATGGTGGATTTGTTCTGTGTTTTGGTATGCCAGAGAATGTCCGTCTTTGCGGTGACCTTACGAGCTTTGCTGAAATCCGCATCCACTAGCAGTAGCTGGATGTCATCTGACATTTGCCCTAAGAATGCTTGTGGCCCTCTGCCAGCGTAAGCATTTCGTCCATAAGGGTGGATGGTGTTCTGTCCCCTAGGCCATCCAGGTGCATAAGCCTGACTGCTCTCTGGTCTCTAGAGAGCCTGTAGATGCTGATTAGGAGTGCCTTCAATGCAGATTATTTATTTTCCTCTGGTGGGTTCTGTACCAGCTCTGACTGCAGTTTCTTGTTCCAGGGAGCTGGTGACATGGTAGTACTTGGTGGAGTCTGAGGTAATCTGCTTTATCTGGAACTGTGCTTCTACCTGTCCAAACCAAGTGAGTGGGTGAAGCATCCATAAAATGGGGAGTTTAAGGGTAACTGCACTGACTGCTGCAGAGTCCATAATGTTGAGGCGTCTGGACCTATCAGGGTCATCAATGTAGCGGCAGCTAAACAGAGTCAAAAGAACAAGACCAGTATTCAGTGGGCTTGTCTGCACTCCAGTTGTTTATTGAAACTTCCCACGTTGCGCCTTATAAGGCCACGGATAAGACCTGCTTTCACGTCCGAAACCATGTCACGACCTTGTCCCATGTGCATGCGGACCCAACCCGGCCGGCAGAAAAGACAATCCCGGCGTCACCATTTTGACGTGGCTGCTCCGCTGCCACAATCATAACCTATGGAGCTGGTTCGCCTGCTGTCAGAGATGTGGACTGCCAAAGGAAATGTATTATTTCAGCTGTTTTGCTTAATGGCCTAAAACATCATTCTATTACTGCACTTTTTGGATGACCAGTTTTGGATTCTGGCCACTTAACTTGTTCAGCTTGTCGCATGATTTCATTTGTTACTTTAATAGCCATTTATTTTACTTAAGTCATAAGATCCTAACCTATCTACCTATTTTCAATGGTTTTCCCAAACTATAGGAAAAAATATCAGAAGTGGTACTGTTGACCCTTTGGTTAAATTTGAAGAAACATTTTCATATGATGCCAGATGATCCTTTCTGAATCCTTTTAACTTTTATTTGAATGTGAAGACACAGAGTTAATGATAATATAATTGTTTAACTGATGAAATATTGTAGCCCAACTTTTGTTTTCACTTTTTGTTTTTGTTTTCAGTAAGTGGGATATTTTTGTAACAGAATTTGATTATTTTCATGTTTGGCTTTTAGGAGGTTGGGAGGTTCAGTTTACATATATTACCCGGTTTCTGTGTTTGTATATGTTAACAGTTATTAGTACAATCCTGATCTCTTTGTATTATTAATGATGTCAATTATCCTGAAAATTAATAAAAAGATTGAAAAGAAAAATAATGCCAGTCATTCCATCACACACCAGAGTCAGATCAGGTCAGCGTACCCTTACAGCCTGCTGGCTGCTGGAGACTTGCTCATGGCAAGCAAGAATTTAAGCAGGCTGTCCGAAGAAGACTTTTCTGACCCCTGTAAGGCTGCACCCCAGGCAGATGCCCTCTGGCATGCAAAACAGGAGAATGAGGCAGCCCTCAGCCAAGTCTCCAAGCCGGCGCCCCATTGTCCACAGGATACCCCCAAGCACAAGCTGGAGGGAACCCAGTCAACATGGTGCCTTTATCACCAGCATTGGGGAGTGAGAGCTCGCAAGTGCTGCTAGCCCTGTGAATTCCAGCCAGTCCTGTGACTTCCAGGTGTACGGCCAGGCAAACCGCCGTTGATGGCTGCCTCGGTTGGCCACATGAACAGCCTCCTTTACATAACTGACAAGTCCATGGGCCACCAGTTCCTGGTGGACACAGGGGCTGAGCTGAGTGCCCTCCCCCCTACAGTGCTGGAAACTCAACCCAGACCCTCTGTCCAACCCTGTGGGCTGTCAATGGTTCTGCAGTCAAGACCTATGGCACCCATAGGGCACAGATAAAGATCGGGGATGAAATGTTCACTTGGAGATTCGTCCTGGCTTCAGTGGGTACTGCGCTGTTAGGGGTTGACTTCCTAAGGACTCATGTTCTGCTGGTGGACATGAGGGGCAGGAAGCTGCTCAATGCCCACACCTTTTGCTCGGTGCACCTGGGCACGGCGGATGACGACAGACCCAAAATCTACACAGTAGCCACCGCTACAGACGAGTTCGCCGAGATCCTCAGTGAGTTCTCTGCCATCCTGCAGCCACGCTTCTATGTCGCCTCCCCCCACCATGGAGCTATCCATCACATCTCCACAAAAGGGACTCCACTGCATGCCAGTGCAAGACGGCTGCCACCGGAGAAGCTAAAACAGGCAAAGGAGGAATTCTCCAGGCTCCAGGAGTTGGGGATTGTTTAATTGGTTGGGCAGCACCTGGGCGGCACCACTGCACATGATCCCAAAGTCATCAGAGGGTTGGAGCCCCTACGGACACTACAGATGGGTAAATGACACCATGACTCCAGACAGGTACCCGGTCCCCCATATCCAGGACTTCGCGGCCAACCTCCATAGTGCGCGGTTCTTTTCAAAGGTCTATCTGGTGCTCGGATACCACTCTACCTGGATGACGTTGGAAAGACTGCCATTATCACCCCTTTTGGCTTGTTCGAATTCCTCCAGATGCCATTTGAGTTGAAAAACGTGGCCCAGACATTCCAGCGCCTCATGGACGCAGTGGGTAGGGATTTGGACTTTGTCTTTATCAACCTAGATGACATCCTCGTAGCCAGCCGCAGTCGCAAAGAGCACAAGGTCCATCTCCGTGCCCTGTTTGCCCAGCTGGCAGAATTCAGCTTCACGGTTAACAATGCCAAATGCCAGTTTGGGAAACAGACATTGCAGTTCCTGGGGCACAGCATCTCAGCATCTGGGGCAGCTCCGGCACTGGAGAAAGTGGCAACTGTCCAGCATTTTCCCAAACCCTCCTCTCTCAAGGACCAGCAGAAATTTGTGGGAATGGTAAATTTTTACCATAGATTCATCCCCAACGCCGCTCGCATCATACACCCTCTTTTTGTGCTGATCGCGATGTAAAAGAAGACCCTGGCCTGGTCAGAGGAGGGAGACGAGGCCTTCACTGCAATGAAACAGGCCTTTGCAGAGGCAAATTTGTTGGTGCCCGCGCCAGGAAGCACATACGGCACTCTCAGTTGACGCTTCTGCCAAGGCAGTCGGGGGAGTTCTGGAACAGTGGCTAGATGGGCAGTGGTGCCCACTTGCCTTTTTCAGTAAGCAGTTGCGGCCGCTGGATCTTAAATACACTGCATTCGACTGGGAGCTCCTGGAGTTGTACCTGGTCATCCGCTACTTCCAATACTTCTTGGAGGGCAGAACTTTCACCGTTTTTACCGATCACAAGCCCCTCGCCCAAGAACTGGCTAATGCCAAGAATCTGTGGTTGGCCAGGCAACAGTGCCACCTGTCCTAAGTGTCTGATTTCACTACAGACATCTGGCACTGGGTGGGCAAGAACAATGTAGTCACAGATGTGCTCTCCCGCCTGGCCATCAGCGCGTTAGATCCTGGCCTCGACTATGTGCAACTAGTGCAGGCTCAGCAGCACGATGCCTAAATTCAAGCTCTCCGGACCGCCACCTCAGATCTCCAGCTCAAGGATATCCAGCTTCCTGACTCTGCCCAGCTGCTGCTCTGTGACACCTCCACTGGCTCACCACGCCCAGTAGTCCCTCAGGAGTGGAAGGCAAGGGAGGTCATCTCTATCCACGATCTTGACCACTCCTCAGTAAAGACTACCATGGGTATGGTGGTGCAGCAATTCATCTGGCATGGCCTCAAGTAAAAGGTGGCAGCACTAACCCACAACTGCATCAGGTACCAGACGTCAAGTCCACAGGCACACGCAGGCCTCGGTTTAGACTCGGCAATGCAGAGATTCCAACATATCCACGTGCATGTCGTGGGACCCTTGCCAGTGTTGAGGGAGTTGCGATACCTGTTTACCTTAGTGGACAGAGCAACCAGGTGGTCGGAAGCCACCCCGGTCCATGAGGCGTCAGCGGAGCCTTGTGCTAGAGCCCTGGTCAGCCAGTGGATCATTCGTTTCAGCATGCCAGCACACATCACAATTGAGAGAGGCACCCAATTTACATCTGCACTATGGTTGCAGCTGGCAAGGCTTTTAAGGGTAACACTGCACCACACCACGGCCTACCATTTACAGACAAAACGGGTTAACAGAGAAGATCCACTGACCCCTAAAGTCCACACTGATGGCAAGACCTTCCTGCCCCGACTGGGTGGACGAGTTGCCCTGGGTTCTCCTTGGGATTAGGACGGTGCCAAAGGAGGACCTGCAAGCCTCGTCTGCAGAAATGGTTTACGGCATGCCACTCTCCCTGCTAAGCAAATTCTTCGGCCTGGAGGCCGAGACAATGAACAATGAAAGTGAGCGGCTTGCAGACCTCCATAAATGACTGGAAACCTAAATCTGCTGCCCCCATCGCACCACAGCACCCGACCTTCCCATCGACCGAAAGAACTGGGCATGGCGCAATTAATGTTATCTGGAGGGGACCACAGAAGGCACTGTTGCATTGCCGACATGAAGGGCCGTACAAGATTCTCTGGTGATCGGGTGGAACTTTCGCTTTAGATGTGGGGGGCAGGGAAGAACTGTTTACTGTGGACAGCTTAAAAGTTTCTCATTTGAATGTCACAGCTGATGCAGATGACCATGACCAAGCACCGGGACCAACCACCAAAGCAACAGAACGTGTAGTCAGTTCTGGGGGGGAGGTTGGGGTGTTGTGTGGCAGTGCACATCCTCATTGCAGACTGGCCCCGTTTGTATCGCCATGTGACGGGGCAGCCATGGGGAAATGGAGTCATCAGAGGTTTCCCTCTGACTCCAGCATCCCTTCCAGCGCGGACCCTGGGCAGCGATTATGACGTCACAATGCACCAGGTGACTGAGCTCATGCTGCCCTTAAAGGGGCGTGCTGAATTGGAATAAAAACAGTCATTAATGACCATCCGTGTGACAGCAGTTATTTCCTCCAGCTCCTGCAAGCGCCACAATGCATTCAATTAATAATGAGTTATGAATATAAGGCAATACATGTGGTATATAAACAATCTATCCCTCCCTCCCTACCAGCCCCACCTTTCCCCACCCTCCACCTCCCTCTCAAACACCCCAAAGAAGGGAAGAAAGAAACAAAGAGATTATCAATGAATAAATAAATTCTGAACAACTGCCATGGAACAGAGGACCACCATCAGGACGAGCTATTGAGAGTTTAAATTTTCAAACCAACTTGTTGTAAATATGGGCTCCATACTTTCAAAAGAAAGTGTTTTTTTCTTTATTTTTTCAAGAGGAATACAGTACGCTAATGTTGCATCCCTAAGTCTGTATGAGACTTCCAAATAATAGCTATTGTGACAGAGTATATAGAGGTGTTTGGGAGATAAATTGGCAAAGGTTTGTTCGAATTAAAGATTTGTTAGTTATCTCCCAAACACCTCTATATATTCTGTCACACTACACACTTCCTAGAAATTGCTAAAGCCAATCATAAAGATTCAATACAATACATAGTTAACCTTGAAAACATTGAAAGATTAACCTTTTACACTTTCTCTAAAAATAGTCTAATTTGTATCTGAAATGGTTTAACCTTACTGCATTGCCAAGTCGAATGAAAAAAAGAACCTGTCTATTTATGACATCTAAAACATATTCATTGTCTAAAATGACCCATCTATATTGAAACATTTAATTGAATTACAGAATAAAATAGAGATAGGTGGGAAAGGCAAGATTTCACGTAAAACTATGATATCAAAATAACCTTTTCCTATTACTATTAATAATCTTTTTTTTTAATATGGAGTCAAATGGGGATTAGAACAATTGAACATTGTTTTGAAACTGAATGAAAGAAAAATATAATGTTCTAAATAATTCCTTTTTTTGGTTATTATCAAGTTAAAGCATGTTTTAATTGATAAATTAGGTCAAAGTTTAAGATTACCTGAGTGAGAAATTTTACTTACTAAAGGAGGTATTAATAAATTTATTTCAGAAGTGTATAAATTACCTCAAAGAAAAATGCCTTAATTAGATATTCATAAATCAAGATTAAAGTAGGAAAATGATTTAGGTAGAACAATAGATCAAGATGATTAGAAAATGTTACGTAAAGATAATATGGATAAAATTATTCATGTAAGATATAAATTAGTGCAATACAATATTTTACATCAATTATACTTAACACCTCAAAAATTGAAAATATTTTTATTTAATTTCTTCATAATTATGTTTTAAATGTCATAAAACTGCTTATCATTGATGAGGGAGTTGAATTTAAAGACTCTATTCAAGGGAATGGGATTATTCCTTTTATTCAAGATTATGTGATTCCTTCGATGGTACAGATTTATTTTTGTCAGCAGCCCAACTGGAGGGTTGGATCATCAAAGTTGAATATATGACTAGATTTTTATCAGATCATTCACCTCTAAAATTAACAATTTCAATGCCAGATAAACAAAAGTTGGTATATAGATGGTTCCTTAATCCATTGCTATTGAAAAAAATGGAGTTTTGTAACTTTATCAAAACAGAAGTTGAAAAGTTCTGCAATACCAACTGTGATTCCATTACTGATAAATGTATTATATGTGATACTCTTAAGGCATATTTAAGAGGCTAGGTAATTGGTTATAGTTCAAGGATTAAGAAAGAGTATATAAAGGATGTTGATGAATTGGAACAGAAGTTAAACCAATTAGTAAAGGACTAAATTGGATTTAAAGGAAAAATATCAGATATTGGTCAATAAAAAAAAACTAGTATAATACCTTAAAAACATGCCAAATAAGAATAAAAAAACAATACTTAGAATAAAACAAAGGTATTATGAATTAGGGGAAAGTGCCCTCTCCTGGCAGTTAAAAATAGAACAGGTCTTGAGGACAATTAATAAAGTTAAAATGGATTGTGACAGGATATTTTATAAACTACAAGACATAAATGAGGCTTCAAAGCAATTTTACGGAGGATTATATAAAATCAGAATTCTAAGAGGATCTTAAATAAAATAGATTTCCTGTCAAGATTAGATCTTCCAAATTTAGATCTTGAAGAACAGGGGGTGGGGGGGGGGATTAAACTCTCCCTTAACTGATATTCAAATAAGGGAAGCACCAGGTTCATTACAATTTAACAAGTCTCCGGGAGAAGATGGCTTCCTACCTGAGTTTTATAACCAATTTAAAGATTCTTTGATACCCCTTTTTATGGGGGTATTAAACCTGGCAGCTGAAACCAATACTGTCCCAGAATCTCTTTCAACAGTAATAATAATGGGGATTCCTAAAAAAAAGATGGATCAAAATGAATTCATCATCATATAGGCCAATTTAATTATTAAATACAAACTATAAGATAATTGCCAAAGCCTTGGCAATAGATTGTCAAAAATTTATCAAAATTAACAAATAAAGATCAATCAAGGTCTTGGCAGAGAGACAGCCTGCAGATAATATAAGCAGACTGTTTAGTATTATACATCTGACTCAGGAGAGGGGAAAATTAAGTGTGGGTGTGGCCTTGGATGTGGAGAAAAGTCTTTGATAGACTAGAATGGGATCATTTATTTAAAGTATCAGAAAGATTTGGATGAGGGGACAATTTTATAAATTGGGTGATGAGCCAAGGGATAAAGTTGTGACCAATGGCCAAATTTCTTCAGCATTCCCATTAACCATATCTAGTTGGCAAGGATGCCATTATCTCCTGGTCTATTCATTTTTATATTAAACTGCTGGCTGAAGCCATACATCAAGGTCCAGACATTAAAGGTTTCAGGGTTAATCAAGAAGAACACAAGATCAACCTGTTTGCTGGTGATGTCTTAATTTATCTGACAAAATGAGAAAATTATAGGAAAATTAATGGGATAAAATATTTAGGAGTTAGGATTGAAAACAATTTGGTAAATTCATATCAATTAAATTATACTGCCATGCTGAGGAAAATGGAAGAAGACTTCAACAGATGGAAAAACCTGCCAATAACTTTGGTAGGAATGTTTAATTATGTAAAAATGAATGTGTTGCCAAGACTCCAATAGCCTTTTCAATCATTACCCATACCATTACCACAAAGATTTTTTTTTCAAGATTTAAATAAATACATTTGGATATTCCTTTGGCATTATAAAGTAGCAAGAGTTTCTATGGAAAAATGAACAAGGGATTATGATATGGAAAGACTTTGACTCCCAGATTGATTAAAAATATTACTGGGCAGCACAGTCCAAATTTATCACCTCTCTCTTTGACAGAGGAATATAGGCATTTGTGGGAATAAATTGAACTGCATAAGGTACGTGAAATGATAGGAGAGCACTTTATTTTTAAATGCAATATAATTTTAATATCTGGAACTAGAAATGCCCCATTATTAAAACATATAATTAATGTCTGGTATAAACCAAACAAACAAAGTGGGATTAAGGTGAGGTTGTCAACTAAAACTCCCCTATTTAATAACAATCAATACCATTGATCATAGATAATAAGATCCTGGGCACCTGGTTCCATAGAGGGATCAGGTGTATCAAGGTCTGTTTTGATCAAAGAAAATTTATGATGTTTGATCATCCTAAAAAATGAATATGGTTTATTGAATAACAATTTCCTCAACTATCTTCAATTAAGATCTTTTTTAAAGTGACAAATAGGGTCCCACAGTGAACTGGAAACACTTGTTCGAAAAGGGAACACAAAAAAAAAAATCAGCTATCTATCCTCTGTTTCGAAAAGAAGCCCCCAAAACAGGGGCTACACAGGTCAAGGAAAGTTGAGAATCCGACTTAAATATAATAATTGGAGAACAATGCTGGTTTGACTGGTATGGAGGCAGCCTGATAAATATTATTTATGTAAGATATAGACTGGTCCAATGTAATTTCTTGCATCAGCTGTCCTTCACGCCGTTAAAGTTGAACAGATTTAAATCAGAAATTTCAGATCAATTCTTTAGATGAGGAAGTGAGGTAGGAACATTTTTACATTCAACCTGGACGTGTCCCAAAGTGAGAATTATGCGTAAATCTGGGTGATGTTCTAGAACAAATTACTGGGAAACAATTTCCACAGATCCCAGAATTATTCTTGTTAGGAAATGTTACAGACTTAAAACTTACAATGAAGCTGTAAAAATATCAATCACAATTTGTTAAGATCACATTGGCAGTGGCCAATATATTGGTTACTTGGAAGTCTAATTCCCATTTAGGTTTGGCAGGTTGGAATGTGGAAATTCAAAACTGTTCCACCCTGGAGAAAATTTCTTAAAATCTGAGGAATAAGTATGACATCTTTATGGATATTTGGATGCCATACCTACAACATATAGGGATTATTCTTTAAATGTTTCCCCCCTCGACCTGGCCCCTTCTACTTTTACACCCCCCCCCTTTTGATCAAGAGAAGTTAGGTGATTTTTGGTGAAGGTGCCTGGGAGATCATCATCATCTTCTTCTTCTTCTTCTTCATTATTATTTCTGTGATTTTTCATTCCTACTTTAATATGTGACAGAGTATTTTGAGATGGCTTGGGATGAAGTGTGTGCTAGAGCAGCTTGCACACACACATTTCAAAACACAGAATTTTTGCATGACTTTTGCAGAGTGCTTTTTGCAGAAAGAGCAATGAAGTTGCAGAATACAGCTGGCCTGGGAGAGCATGTGAATTTTACAGGCAGACTCAGAACAGTTTTGCTGTCAGAGAGGGAAGGAGTGAAATAGAGAGGAGAGACAAATAACTCTGTTCCAGAAGGACAAAGCTGGCAAACCTTTGGAAGGCTGTCTGGTCAAAAGAGAAGACTAGCTGCCTGAGGTGACCCGAAAGAAAGAGGAACATCTGGAGAACTCTGAAGGGGGAAAGTTTCATCAGCAAGACTGATAGGAAAGGAATCAGATGTCGATGTCCCAGAACAAAAGGAATCACTCTCTGAAAACCAGCAAGAGCCCTCCTTAGTGGTAACCATTTGCCTGTTAAGCACCAAAGTTAATGCTAACTTCTATGTACAGAACAAGAATTGCCTGCAACCAGTTAGATTGGACTGTGATCCAAAGAACATTTCTAATCTTAAATATACATTACACACACCTGTGCTTAGTATTAGAGCAGCGATTAAGTAGGTTAGGTAGGTTAGGTAATAAGTTAAAGTTTAATTCTGTTTTCTTGTTCAATTATAATTAAAAAAACTACTTTTGTTTAGGTAACCCTGCATTGGGATGCATATCTATTGCTGCTGGGTTTTGGGGTCCTCTGGACTCCATACGAATATTTTATTTTTATTTTTATTCAAGGGATGGAGGGAGGGGAGTCATTTACAATTATTAGTCAACAAGAAGGATTGTTGTTATTTGTATTGTTGGATTTATATGATTTGTTTGATTTGTAAATTTGAAAAATAAAATATTCAAAAAAAAGAACAAAATGACGCCAAAGAAAGCTCCATGTCTCCCTAATGAATGTGCCCCCTTCACAGCCACAGAAAAAGTGAAGAAAATGCTATCCAAAGTGAACCCCAAAAAGCAGTGGTAGAGAGTGAATGCACAGACTAATTGATGGAGGTCTTTATGAATATCTTTACTGCAGCAGTCCATTGTCCCCATTTGTTTCAAGTCAGTCACCATTAGCCCAGTACCAAAGAGGTCGACAATAACCCACTTCAATGACTAATGCCTCATGACACTAACCCTCACGATTACGAAATGCTTCAAGTATCTGGTGATGGAACGCAAATGGGCTGAGGAAATTAGAGGAGCAAATTTTTAAGGAAATTGTGTATATGTGTAATAAATAAAAGGTGGTAGTTGTGGGAGATTTCAACTTTCCAAACATTAACTGGGACACCCATACAATAAGAGGGCTGGATTGGGTAGAGTTTGTTAAGTGTGTTCAGGAAGATTTTCTGAATCAGAATGTAGAAGAACCAACTCGAGAAGGAGCGGTATTGGATCTCCTATTAGGAAACGAGGTAGGTCAGGTTTCAGAGGTTTGTGTTGCGGAACATTTTGGGTCTAGTAATCAGAATACCATTAGTTTTAGGTGAGTAATGGAAACGAATAGAGGTGGGCCAATAGTTGAGATACTTGATTGGAAGAAAGGAAATTTCAATAGGATGCGAAAATATTCGGAGGGTGTGGATTGGTTAAGATATTTACAGGGAAGAATGTTGCTGATAAATGGAGGATATTCAAAGGAGAAGTTCTGAGAGTGCAGAGTTGGTATAACACTGTGAGGATTAAAGGAAAGGGAACCTGTGGGGAACCTTGGTTTTCATAATATATTCGGAATTTGGTTTGGAGGAAGAGGGATGTGTACAACAGCGATATAAAGCAGGGGAAGGGATAAACTGCTTGGGGAATATAAGGAGTGTAAAAACAATCTTAAGAAGGAAATTAGAAAGGCTAAAAGGAGATATGAAGCTGTTTTGGCAGAAAAAGTAAAAATAAATTCAAAGGGTTTCTATAGGTACATTAAAAGTAAAAGAATAGTGAGGGATAAGATTGGACCCCTTGAAGATGAGGGGGTAGGCTCCATAAGAAGCCAGAAGAGATGGGTAAAATTTTGAATGATTTATTTTCCTCAGTATTCACTAAGGAAAAGAATATTAAGCCAGATGAAGTGAAGAAATATGGTAAGGAGCTCATGGATAATATAAAAATTAATGAGGAGGTAGTTTTGCCTATATTGAAAAAGATCAAGATGGATAAATATCCAGGTCCTGACAAAATATTCACTCAGACCGTGAGGGATGCTAGTGAACATTTAAAATGTTACTACCATGGGGGAAATGCCAGAGGAGTGAAAGGTGGCTCATGTGGTTCTGTTGTTCAAAAAAGCATCCAAAAGTAAACTTGGTAATTATAGGCCTGTAAGTCTGATGACAGTAGTGGGTAAATTAATGGAAAGTATTCTTAGAGATGGTATATACAACTAATTGAGATTGATTCGGAGTAGTCAGAATCATTTTTTTTTCACGTGGTAGATCATGTCTAACAAATTTTATAGAGTTTTGCGAGGGGGGTTTACTAAAAAGGTTGATGATGAGAAGGCAGTGGATGTTGTCTATATGAATGTTAAGATAAGGCTTTTAACAAGGTTGAACATAAATCTTCGTCCGCGAAGCCAAGCCAAAGAAGAAAAGAAGACATAAGAGGTTAGTAAGGAAGGTGGAAACATTAGATATTACTGATGAAATAGTGAAATTGATTCAACAATGGTTGGATGTCAGATGCCAAAGAGTAGTGGTGGAAAATTGTTTGATGAATTGCAGGCCAGTGTCGAGTGGAGTGTCTCAGGGATTGGTAATAGGTCCACTGCTGTTTATCAAATATATTAATGATTGGGTGGCAAATTGGATTAGTAAATTTGCAGATGATACAAAGGTTGGTGGTATTGTGGACAGTGAGGAAGATTATCAAAGATTACAGAACAGTTAGAAGAGTGGGCTGAAAGATGGCAGATGTAGTTTAATAGTGATAATTGTGAGGTGCTACATTTTGGTAGGACTAATCAAAATCAGACATACATGTTAAATGGTAGACAATTGAGGAGTGTAGTAGAACAAATAAATTTAGGAGTCATGTTACATAATTCTCTGTGAGTTGAATCACATGTGGATAGGGTGGTGAAGGAAGCATTTAATATGTTGGCCTTCACAAATCAGAGTATAGAACACAGGAGTTGGGATGTTATGTTGAAATTGTATAAGACATTGGTGAGGCCAAATTTGGAATATTGTGTGCAGTTTTAGTCATTGAATTACAGGAAGTATATAAACATTATAGAGAGTGTGCAGAGAATATTTACGAGAATGTTGCAAGGGTTTCAGGGTTTGAGTTATAGGGAACAGTTGAGCAGGCTGGGACTTTATTCCCTGGAAAGTAGAAGGTTGAGGGGTGATTTGATAGAGGTATTCAAATTTATAAGGGGGCTGGATAGAGTCAATGTGGATAGGATTTTTCCACCGAGAGCGGTGGAGATTCAAACAAGAGGGCATGGATTGAGAGTAAAAGGGGAAAAGTATAAGGAAAATGTAAGGGGGAATTTCTTCATGCAGAGGTGATGGAGGTGGTATGGAATGAACTTCAGTCAGTGGTGGTAGAAGCAAGATCGATGTTAATATTGAAGGATAGGTTAGATATTTATATGGACTGGAGAGATGTAGAGGGTTATGGACTAAATGCGGATCAGTGTGACAAGGTGGGAGATGATGATTAGCATGGACTAGTAGGGTCCAACTGGCCTGTTTCTGTGCTGTAAATGGTTATATGGTTTTAAAGCACACCTCCCAGAGAAGCTGGACCTATTTCAATTAGCTAGAGAAGAAACAGTTCTACTAATGATGCTGTAGCCTTGTCCCTTCACTCTGTCCTAACCTTCCTGGAGAACGGCACCTCATAAGCCAGGCTGCTGTTGATTGACTTTAGCTCAGCATTTAATATGATAATTTCCCAGAGGCTGGTGGAGAAGCTGTCCCCACTGGTACTTAAAACTCCTCTCTGTAACTGGGTTCTGGACTTCCTAACGCAAAGACCACAGTCTGTCTGGGTCAGTAGCAAAACATGGACTACCTTCATGAATGGCACTGGCACAGCTCAGAGCTGTGTGTTCAGCTCCCTCTTAAACACAATATTGACCCACGACTGCCCCCAAAGTTCCTCAACATGATTATCCAACTGCACGAAAACCAACAAGGTCGGGTCAGATACAGCAATGAGCTCTCTGAACCCTTCTCCATTAACAATGGCGTGAAGCAAGGCTGTGTTCTCGCACCAACCCTCTTTTCAATCTTCTTCAGCATGATGCTGAACCAAGCCATGAAAGACCCCAACAATGAAGACGCTGTTTACATCCGGTACCGCACGGATGGCAGTCTCTTCAATCTGAGGCGCCTGCAAGCTCACACCAAGACACAAGAGAAACTTGTCCGTGAACTACTCTTTGCAGATGATGCCGCTTTAGTTGCCCATTCAGAGCCAGCTCTTCAGCGCTTGACGTCCTGCTTTGCGGAAACTGCCAAAATGTTTGGCCTGGAAGTCAGCCTGAAGAAAACTGAGGTCCTCCATCAGCCAGCTCCCCACCATGACTACCAGCCCCCCCACATCTCCATCGGGCACACAAAACTCAAAACGGTCAACCAGTTTATCTATCTCGGCTGCACCATTTCATCAGATGCAAGGATCGACAATGAGATAGACAACAGACTCGCCAAGGCAAATAGCGCCTTTGGAAGACTACACAAAAGAGTCTGGAAAAACAACCAACTGAAAAACCTCACAAAGATAAGCGTATACAGAGCCGTTGTCATACCCACACTCCTGTTCGGCTCCGAATCATGGGTCCTCTACCGGCACCACCTACGGCTCCTAGAACGCTTCCACCAGCGTTGTCTCCGCTCCATCCTCAACATCCATTGGAGCGCTCACACCCCTAACGTCGAGGTACTCGAGATGGCAGAGGTCGACAGCATCGAGTCCACGCTGCTGAAGATCCAGCTGCGCTGGATGGGTCACGTCTCCAGAATGGAGGACCATCGCCTTCCCAAGATCGTATTATATGGCGAGCTCTCCACTGGCCACCGTGACAGAGGTGCACCAAAGAAAAGGTACAAGGACTGCCTAAAGAAATCTCTTGGTGCCTGCCACATTGACCACCGCCAGTGGGCTGATAACGCCTCAAACCGTGCATCTTGGCGCCTCACAGTTTGGCGGGCAGCAGCCTCCTTTGAAGAAGACCGCAGAGCCCACCTCACTGACAAAAGGCAAAGGAGGAAAAACCCAACACCCAACCCCAACCAACCAATTTTCCCTTGCAACCGCTGCAATCGTGTCTGCCTGTCCCGCATCGGACTGGTCAGCCACAAACGAGCCTGCAGCTGACGTGGACTTTTTACCCCCTCCATAAATCTTCGTCCGCGAAGCCAAGCCAAAGAAAAAAGTGTAGGATGACTGTGATTGGCTGAGAGTGTAGCCATACCTACTGGGAAGTCTTAAAGGATTGGTCCTAGCCGGACCAGGTCATTCTGGACTGGTCGACCTACCTGTGATGTGCTCCAGTCTTTTGGTTAATAAAAGCTTTGGTTTGGATCAACAAGTCTTTGGTTCTTTCGATGCGCATTACAATTTTATTAACTAAAATAAAATTTGAAGGGATGGAGCGTATGCTACGACTGGAATGCCTCGACATCGACCCACAGTAAGCTACAGCCTTGAATGACTTTAAGCACTGGGTGAGATGCTGCAAAACATAGTTACAGCTCTCTGACCCTGCAGTGATAGAGGACAACCATCGACTACTAATATTGATGACTATGGTGTCCCCAAGAGTCTACCAGAGTGTCCAGGACATGACCATGAAGGTGCTGAAAGGGCTCTATGAGCAACCGGTGAACAGGGTCTAAGCTCAGTACAAGCTTGCTACAAGGAGGCAACAGCCCGGTGAGTCCTGTAGAACTTATATTCAGGCAGTAAGGGCAATGTGCAGGGACTGTGCCTGCACAGTCAGAACTGCTGTGGAGACCACAGATGATCTGATTCGTGATGCCTATGTGGCCGGGGTTTGATCGAATGAGGTGAGGCAGCGCCTAGTAGAGCACAGGTGAGAAAACCTAAAGGACGTGATCCGGATCGCAGAGATGATGGAGGCTGTGGTCTTTAGTATGGACATGTAATCTCGGGGCTGGACCACACACTCTGATGTGAGTAGGATGCCCTCCCTCTACCCTACTGCTGCAGTTACACTGCCCGATGCAACCCCAAAGTGTTAATTCTGTGGGAGGAACAAGCACAGCAGGTCCCAGTGCCCGATGAGAAAAGCCAGGTGCCAGAAGTGCCTTAAAAGCGGCCACCTTGCTGCAGTCTGTCGATTCAAATTCGCCACCGTCAAACACAGTGCCTCGTGTGAAGCCCAATTGCCACTCTCCATTTCAAACACTTCTTCCTCAGAGCTCTCATCCAATGAGAGTGAGGAATCCACTGCGCCACAGCACCTGACATCATGGGGCAGACGCCAAGCCTGCAAGGTACAACCCACCCTTGCTGCAATGACATTCACCCTACCTTATGAAGCAACATCCGACCAGACCCCAGCTCCAACCTCAATGCCCGCTGCCGCCTCCGACCGGGAACCCGCCGCCACCGTCGCCGACCATGGACCCGCTGCCGTCGCTGCCGACCGGGGACCAGCCTCCGCTGCTGACCAGGGACCCACTGCCGCTGCTGACTGGGAACCCGCCGCCATCGAGGCAGCTGACCAGGTACCCGCCGCCACTGTCGACCGGAAACACGCTGCCACGACCAATGCTGCTGACCCAGTACCCACCGATGCTGCCAACCGGGGACCCGATGCTGCTGACCAAGGACCCGCCACCGCTGACCGCCCCACTGCTAACAGCAAGTAGCGACCCCCAACACTTACTATTGGCTGCAGGCAGCAACACCAACTCCTCGACACTGTCTTTTCAGGCCCAACTGTTTATGTGACATCATCACACACAAGTTGTGTGACATCATCATGCAGGACTCCACTGTCCCCATTACAAGTCACTGTATCAATAACCCTCGACCAGGACTTCCCCCATCCCCTCATAAAAGCAATGGAACTGATTAAAGTGCATGGACACTACACCAATTGCTTATTTGACTCGGAGTCAACTGACAGTTTTATCCGCCCAAACCTGGCCCACCGTTGCAGACTGGTCATTCTCCCCACTGCACAAAGAATTTCATTGGTGACCAGATCGCACTTGACTGGGGTAAAGGGGTACTGCGTGGTGACCCTGAAAGTCCAGGGCATCACGTTCACAGAGTTCAAACTATTAGTCCTTCCCCAATTGTGTGCCCCTGCACTGCTGGGATTGGATTTTCAGTGCCAGTTTCAAACCATTTCCCTGCACTTTGGGGGGCCTCATGCTCCACTCTCTGTCTGTAACCACTCCACCCCGGAAACCTCCTGCCAGCGGCAGCCCGAACCATATGCCCTTGCACCCCGTGGCCTCACCTGTAGTCTCTCCATCCTCCGAGTTGCTCCGCCAGCACTTTTTGCAAACCTCACCCCTGGCTGGAAGCCTGTGGCCACCAAAAGCCAGCAATATGGTTATGAACACAGGAAATTTATCACAAGTGAGGTGCGTAGACTGCTGGATGAGTGCATTATCGAACCTTGCTCGAGTCCATGGAGGGCCCAGTGGTGGTTGTTAAAAATGGGGAGAAGCCACGGATGTTGGTTGACTACAGCCAGACAATCAACCACTTCACGCTTCTGGATGTGTACTCCTTCCACAGATCACGGATGTGGTGAATCAGATCGCCCAATACCGTGTATTTTTCCACCATTGACTTACGTTCAGCCTATCATGAGCTCCCGATTTGCCGAGAAGATGGACCTTTTGCGGCCTTCGAAGCAAATGGGTGGCTGTATCAATTCCTCAGGGAACCCTTTGGGGACACAAATGACATTGCGGTCTTCCAGCGGGCAATGAACCAGAACGGGCTGACTGCTACCTTTCCATATCTGGACAATGTCACCATCTGCAGCCATGACAGGGAGGATCATGATGCCATCCTTGGAAATTTTTTTCAGACTGCAATTCGGCTGAACTTGACCTACAATTTCAACAAGTGTGTTTTCCAGACCACTCAGCTCGCAATTCTGGGTTGTGTGGTGGAGAACAGGGTGGCCATGCCAGACCCCGACCGCATGCGTCTCCTCATGGACTTGCCCCCTCCCCCCCTACACCCAGAAGGCACTCAGACGCTGCCTGGGTTTTTTCTCTTACTATGCCCAATGGGTTCCACACTATGCCGACAAGACATGACCACTCATCAAGACCACCTCCTTCCCCCTGTCAAATGAAGCCAGAGCGGTCTTTGACCATATCAAATCAGATATCGCTGCTGCAACGCTGCATGCCATCGATGAGTCCTTTCCATTCCAAGTCGAGAGCAATGTGTCTGACTTTGCACTGGCAGCCATGTTGAACCAGGTCAGCTGGCCAGTAGCCTTCTTCTCCAGAACCCTCCAGGGTCCTAAAAGCTGACGAGAAAGAGGCCCAGACCATAGTCGAAGCAGTACGTTGTTGGAGACACTACCTCACTGGCAGGCGCTTTACGCTGCTGACCGACCAACGCGCGGTCTCCTTCACATTTAGCAATACCCAGCGAAGTAAGATCAAGAATGACAAAATCACCAGGTGGAGAATCGAGCTTTCCACCTTTAATTATCACATACTGTATCAGCCAGGTAAACTTAACGACCAGCCAGATGTGCTCTCCAAGGGGACTTGCACCAACATAAAAATGGACAGGCTGCAGAAACTCCACGAGGAGCTCCGTCATCCAGGGTTCACTAGGTTCGCACACTTTGTCAAAGCTCGCAACCTGCCCTACACGGTCAAGGAGATTCGCTCCATGACCCGAGCCTGCCCGATGTGCGCTGAGTGCAAGCACCACTTCTTCCATCCAGAGAACACCCACATCATCAAAGCCACCCGCCCCTTTGAGCGTCTCAGTGTAAACTTCAAGGGGCCCCTACCATCGACCAACCATAACACCTACATCCTTACATCCAGAGATGAGTACCCCCGCTTCCCGTTTGCTGTGCCCTGCTCGGACATGACTGCCTCTTCAGATATAGAGGCCCTGCACAGCATCTTCTCCATCTTCAGGTACCCCAGTTACATCCACAGTGACAGGGGGTCCTCATTTATGAGCGCAGAGCTGTGGCAGTACCTTCTGGAGCGTGGTATTGCTTCAAGCAGGACCACTAGCTATAACCCACATGGTAATGGGAAAGTCAAAAGAGAGAATGCCACCATCTGGAAAGTGGTTATGCTTGCCCTCTGGTCCAAAAGTCTCCCCACCTCTCGTTGGCAGGATGTGCTCACTAGTGCCCTACACTCCATCTGCTGCCTCCTATGCCATGTGACCTATGCCACTCCCCCCACATTGGTTATCCAACTGCACGAAAGCCAACAAGGTCGGGTCAGATACAGCAATGAGCTCTCTGAACCCTTCTCCATTAACAATGGAATGAAGCAAGGCTGCGTTCTCACACCAACCCTCATTTCAATCTTCTTCAGCATGATGCTGAAACAAGCCATGAAAGACCTCAACAATGAAGACGCTGTTTACATCCGGTAACGCACGGATGGCAGTCTCTTCAATCTGAGGCGCCTGCAAGCTCACACCAAGACACAAGAGCAACTTGTCCGTGAACTACTCTTTGCAGATGATGCTGCTTTAGTTGCCCATTCAGAGCCAGCTCTTCAGTGCTTGACGTCCTGTTTTGCGGAAACTGCCAAAATGTTTGGCCTAGAAGTCAGCCTGAAGAAAACTGAGGTCCTCCATCAGCCAGCTCCCCACCATGACTACCAGCCCCCCCACATCTCCATCGGGCACACAAAACTCAAAACAGTCAACCAGTTTACCTATCTCGGCTGCACCATTTCATCGGATGCAAGGATCAACAATGAGATAGACAACAGACTCGCCAAGGCAAATAGCACCTTTGGAACACTACACAAAAGAGTCTGGAAAAACAACCAACTGAAAAACCTCACAAAGATTAGCATATACAGAGCTGTTGTCATACCCACACTCTTGTTCGGCTCCAAATCATGGGTCCTCTACCGGCATCACCTACAACTCCTAGAACGCTTCCACCAGCATTGTCTCCGCTCCATCCTCAACATTCATTGGAGCGACTTCATCACCAACATCGAAGTACTCGAGCTGGCAGAGGCCGACAGCATCGAATCCATGCTGCTGAAAATCAAACTGTGCTGGGTAGGTCACGTCTCCAGAATGGAGGACCATCGCCTTCCCAAGATCGTGTTATATGGCGAGCTCTCCACTGGCCACAGAGACAGAGGTGCACCAAAGAAGAGATACAAGGACTGCCTAAAGAAATCTCTTGGTGCCTGCCACATTGACCACTGCCAGTGTGCTGATATTGCCTCAAACCGTGCCTCTTGGCGCCTCACAGTTCGGCGGGCAGCAACCTCCTTTGAAGAAGACCGCAGAGCCAACCTCTCTGACAAAAGAAAAAGGAGGAAAAACCCAACACCCAACCCCAACCAACCAATCTTCCCTTGCAACCGCTGCAACCGTGTCTGCCTGTCCCACATCGGACTTGTCAGCCACAAACGAGCCTGCAGCTGACGTGGACATTACCCCTCCATAAATCTTTGTCCGCGAAGCCAAGCCAAAGACTGTGCAATCAGATAATAAAAAGTTGATATGACTTGAAGATATTAACTCTTTGTTTCTGTTGGGCATGTTTTTACTCACACACACACACACTCACACACACACACACACACACACACACACACACACACACACACACACACACACACACACACACACACACACACACACACACACACACACACACACACAATTTAGCTCCATTGCTTAGGACCACCATCAATACTCTATGCAAGCCTTCTCTTAATTTCTGTAACCTTATCATTAATACCTTCAACTAAGTGTCCATTTTTCACAATTAACAAAGAAAATTACAGAGCAAAGAATTGCAGGAAGAAGCCAGTAGGTTGTCAGCATTCATAAGTAAAAATGGATAGTATTCAATTTTTTTGGTGGTGGACCTTTTTATCAGGACTCTTGATTAAGGATTCACACCAGAAACTAACTGGCCATTTCTACCCATGTCTGACCCGCTGATTTCCTCCAGCAATTCCTTATATGTTTAAGATTCCAGCAACTGCAGCTTTTGTGCATCCCCTATTGAAAATGTAACATCGGACTGTTTGTCCATGGTTGTGATCTTTAATTCTTCTTTGGTTGGCAATGTTTGAAATTGGGAATAGAAGGCAGATTCTCCTTCTTTGTCAGTTGTATTGCTGGCCTCATCGACCGTTCTTTGAATGACAAACCAACAATCAAATCTGAGACATTACTGATTGGTGCAGATCTAGTTAGTCATTAAGTAAATCCATCTGAGCTATCAAGTGGGATTGAACTGTCAAGATGAAATTAATAACTTTTCAAATGTTATGCAGATCGTTAAATCATATTGTTAAACTCTGAGAAGTTTTAAAGTCTGCTGCAATTGTTAAAAAAAAAGTAGTTCCTATTTTTTTCTTCTTCTAGTGCAGGCAAATGCCTAAAAATTTGAATAACAACTTGATTTGGGCCATATACATTGATCTCCATTTTGACAGCTTACCTCAGTTCACATTGAAGGATTGTTGTAAATATGCTTTAATTAACTTGCTTGGCATTGGATAAAGACAGCAGTTTATTTTCTCCAATAGATGAGTCACAGGAAATCTGGAATCAGCCAGTAGAGGACTGGAACAGTTCATGAGCCAGAAGCTAAGGTTGGAAATACAGTTGATGTTCACCAAAGATAAGCACGAATTGTCACCCATATATGAGTAGATCACTGTGTAGCAGTGTTGCTTGTGCAGGATTTAAAATCCAGTACTATGATATCACTTCAACACCACCATTACATTTTAAAGACATGAACATTCCTTTTCCTTGCTGCTTTGTCTGTTCATGGTCTCATGCACTGACAGACTGAGACCACCCATAAATTGGAGGACAAAACACGTCATATTCTGACTGGACACCCTCCAACCAAAAGGCATTAATATTGACTTCCCTGGCTTTCATTCGGCCATATCCTCCTCTTCCCCCATTGCCTTTCCCCAACTTGGCCTATGTACTTTTCTACATACATAATCAATTCTCACCTCTCCCCTTATCGTATTAACAGCTTTTGTTGGTCTAGACTCCTCTCTCAGCCGGAACTGACAGTATTCTGAGATTTTTTTGTTATTTTTGCTCATTCATCTTATTCCTTGAAGAAGAGCTGAGGCCTGAAATGTCAGCAATATGTCTGTCTCCTCTGTGATGTGTTTCTACTACAATCACAGCATCTGTAGCCTTTTGTGTTTTACTCATTTAAATCTGTGCTAGCCAATTACACCCAAATTAATCTACAACCCCTATCCTTTTAGAGGGTGGGAGGAAACCAGACCACCTGGAGGGAACTTTCACATATCACAGGGAGAATCTATAAATTCCTGACAGACATTGCTGGATTCGAGCCTGGGTTTCTGGCATTGTGGTTGTAACAATTTGTGGGTGGACTCAGTCTGGAAGTGCATGAGACCATGAACAGACATATCAGCAAGGGAAAATGATGGGGAATGGAAATTGGTGGCCTCTGGGAGATCCTCGCTATGATGGTGGAAAGAGCCGAGGTGCTCAACAAAGAGATCTTCCAGTTTGTGCCTAGTCTCTCTGATGTAGAGGAGACCACAGCGGGAGCACCAGATGTAGCAGATGTCCCCTGCAGATTCACAAGTGAAATGATTATCACCTCTCCCCTTATCGTATTCAATTGACACTTTCTGATGGTCTGGACTCCTCCCCCAGCCAGCAATATCAGTATTCTGAGATTTCCTGCTCTTTGCTTATTCCTTGAAGAAGAAGGGATCAGGCCCAAAACATCAGCAATATATATTTTTTTTCCCATGGACGCTGAAAGACTAGCTGAGTGCCTCCTGCATTTTGGTATGTTTTTAGCACAGGTTTAAATGGTCACAATCAGCATCTACCGTGCTGTAAATAAAAGAAGCCTGATACTTAGTGGGGAGATGATGATGGGGTGAAGTTCGCTCCCAGTACCAGATTCCACAGGCTAAGACCTGGTCAGCAGCTTCCCTCTGATTCTGAATGAAATATGTTGTGAAGGCCAGCTCCTGAAAGTGATCAATACCACTTGATGCAGACATCAACGGAAATCACAGAATCGTCATTCACTGCCGATGTCCATACACCTCTATATGTCACCATGTCAACCATAGAAAGAATGTTTTATGCTCTGTGATCTGCGTAGCCAATTTTATTGAATAATTGTGCCTTTCATAAACATCATGTCATGCTGTAGTATTTCTTATACTCCTGTGGTGTAACATTTTCACAGCCCATTAACACTTGGATGCTTTGGTAATCTCACCTTCTCATCCTGTTCAGAATGAATATGAATCATTCCAAAAGGTCACCTATCCGTTAAAGCTTCTTTTAAAGATGTTGCATTACTCATTGTTATTGTTGCAATAAAATTAGACAACATCCTGTGTGATAGCTGTCTGGAGGATTTATCAACCTTAAAGTAACAGTGTGCATTCATTGAACTTAACTTGATTTGACTATCGCACTCTTGTGAATAAATTGTATTTCTGCTGAATAAGTTAAACAAAAATGTCTGCAGATGCTGTGATTGTAGTTGAATACACAAAAGTGCTGGTGAAACTCAACAGATCACACATAGGAAGCAAAGATATATAGCTAGTGTTTCAGGCCTGGCCTTTTGTTAGGGTATGAGCAAAAAGCAGACAGGCGCCTGAATATAAAGGTAGGGGAAGGAGGGGAGAAGGGGTATGGGGAAGAGCACAGGCCAACAGAAAAGGGGTCATAAGTGGATTTGAGTGGGAAGGCAGAAGAGAAGAAACTAAACTGGTATCATCTTACCTCGACTAGATTTTGTCCTCACTGGTCCAATCCTTCCCTACCAAGATCCACGATACCTCACATGCCCTCCATTACTTCAAAACCGACCATTGCCCTGAACTCAACCATCTCATTTTCAACCTGGTCATCTAATCCCTTTACCCCCTCCAGCCACCAAAGCCCTTTTTTTTCTCTTTCAACAACAAATCCAACCAATTCCCAGCCAGCACCACCCTCCACTGCCTGGCAGAACTTGTTTTCATCTTTAATAACTTTTTCCTTTGAACTCATCCCGCCTCCTTCAAGTTAAACGGATAGTCATGAATACCGGCATAAGTCCTAGCTACGTCTGCCTTTTTGTTGGTTGCATAGAGAAATTCATGCAACAATCCTCTTCAGGCAAGGCTCCTCAACTCTTTCTCTGCTACAATGATAAATATATTGCCATTGTCTCATGCACCCATGATAAGCTTATCAGCTTTGTCCACTTTGCTGCTAGCTTTCACCACATCTTCAAATTCATTTGATCCGTCTTTGGCAACATTCTGCCTTTCTCGATCTCTATGCCTCCATCTCAGGAGACAAACTCTCTGCAGACATTTTCTACAATCCCACCAACTCCCACAGATACCTCAATTATACCTCTTCACAACCTGACCCCTGTACAGATTCCATTCCTTTCTCTCAATTACTCCGTCTCCATTGCATCTGCTCCCTAGATGTAGTCTTCCATTCCAGAACATCTGAGATGTCGTCCTTCAAAAAAAAAAATGTGGCTTCAATTCAACCCTTACCTGTAACCCCTCTATTTCCCACATATCTGCCCAGGCAGCTTCTGGCTCTAGATGCATCAAGGACTGTATTCTCTTTATCCGCACCTACCATCCCACCAGCCTCCACATCTAAAATATTATCCCCCACAATCTCCTCCATCTACAGCATAATCCCACCACCAGACACACCTTCTCCTCTCCTCCCTTCTCTGCTTTGCACAGTGATCACTCTGTCCATGAATTGCTGATACATTCATCCCTTCCCACTTATCACCCCCTTAGTATCTACCCCTGTGACCACAGGAATTGCCATATTTCTGCTCACACCTCCTCCCTCACCATCATTTAGGGCTCCAAACAGTCCTTCCAAGGGAAGCAACACTTGTGACTCTGCAGAGGTCATCCACTGCATTCCTAGACAGGGCTTCAATTGTGGCCTTCTCTACATTGGAGAGACCGGACACAGAATGGGAAATTCTTTCATTGAGCATCTTCGTTCTGTGTGTTACAATAATGGGGACCTTCCATGACCAAACATTTCAATTCCAACATCCCCCATTCCCATGCTGGCATGTCTGTCCATGGCCTCATGCTTTGCAGAGAAAAAGCCTCCTTCAAAT
Organism: Narcine bancroftii; assembly: GCF_036971445.1. Classification (NCBI taxonomy): domain Eukaryota; kingdom Metazoa; phylum Chordata; class Chondrichthyes; order Torpediniformes; family Narcinidae; genus Narcine; species Narcine bancroftii. The sequence continues at coordinate 91,163,643 of NC_091469.1, forward strand.
TGGAGGAACAGCACCTAATGTTCCATTGAGCACTCCCCTGGTCTTGCTCTCTTTCCCTACTCCTCCGTCTCATTTCTTCCAGCTCCTCACACCCTTCCCTGTTCATTCAGAGAGTTGCACTCTCCCCATCACATTTCATCTTTTATCTCTTCTGTCCTCCCACCCATATCCAACTTTGACCCCTTTCATGTGGGCCTGTGCTCATCTCTGCTCCTCCCTGCACCATTTTACTGAAACACCTGCCTGTCTTCCTTGACTAAGGTCTTAGGCCTGAAATGCTGGTTGTGCATTCTTGCCATTAAAAAAAATTCTGCATGACCTGCTACATTGTTCCATATGTTTTTTTTTACATTAAACTACAATCACAGAGTCTGCAGACTTTCTTGTTTCACCTTGATGAACAGGTTTTTCACCAATAAAATATGATTTCTTTGAGTAATTTACATCCCTCCCGATGCCAATTACAAGCAGGCACTCATGATGTGGTTAGTAAACAAGAAACAGCCCAGCCTGACACATTACAAATCTTACTCAGCAAATTTAACCAGACCTGTGTTAAGAAAACCTGACTAACTACCACTCATATGTAACCTTCTGTTACAACGATCCCAGCCCACTTTATCAGTGGTATGCCAAGATAAGTGATGTACCATCAATAATTATAAAAAAGCTGATGTTATGAAACTATCAGGCTTTTATTAACGAATGGCAGGATCTACCTTCAACTTCATTAACTGATCAAACTAAAAAGAAAGGGGAACATGCAAGGGGCTATGGGTAGGCTCATTCTCAGGAGGCATGCCAGACAGCAGCAGCCAATCATGGCATAACAGTGATTTACCATAATAAGGAATGGCTACCATTATTTCCCAATACTGCACTTTGGCAAGTGTAATCACCTGCCTGTGCTCCTTCTGCAGAATTTAAAAAGAGAGGCTCCAGAGGCCAGGACAGCTAGAAAGTGCTCGCAGGAGGCAGAAGAATGGTTACAGGACATCCTCAAATCAGCAGATTGGGCGGTGTTCAAGAACTTTGTATGAGAATCTGAATGAGTATACTGAGCCTGTCACATATTTTATTAAAACAGCTGTGGATGCGGGTGTTCCCAGCAAATCATTTATGGTTTTCCCCAACCAGAAGCCAGAAATGAAATCCGGAAACTGCTGAGAGCCAAATCACAGGCATTTAAGTCTGGAGATCTTGATCAGTACAGCAGCAGGTAAGACCTGTGGAAAGCTATCTCCTGGACAAAATGAAAATTCTGGATAAAAATGGAAACAACAAGGGACATCTAACAGCTGTGGCAGGGCCTGAACGCCATAACCTGTTACAAAACCAAATCTGGTAAAGTAGCTGATGGCAAAGTTTCTCTCCCAGAGGATATCAATGCCTTCTACGCCCGATTTAATGATGATAACAGTGAAGAGCCATCCCCCACATCCACACGTCCTCTGAGAATCCCAGCTTGTCTGTATCTGAAGATGATGTGTATGCTGCTTTATTGAGAGTGAATCCGAGGAAAGCATCAGACTCAGATGGAGTTCCTAGCCAAGTACTAAAAATTTGTGCTGATCAATTTACATAGGTATTCACAGATAAATTCAATATCTCACTCCAGCAGGGAATGGCACCCACCTGTTTAAAACAGACATCAATCATACTAGTTTCCAAGAAGAGTGAAGTAACCTGCATTACAACTATCGAGCAGTAACACATTCAACAGTAATGAAATGTTTTGAAAGCCTAGTGATGAAGCAGATCAGCTCCTGTCTAAGCAGTGACATAGATCCATTCCATTTTGCCCATCATGGCAAAAGGTCTATGGGAGATGCTATCTCACTGGCCCGACACAAACCCCTGGAACATCTGGACACCAAAAATGCTCTTTATCAATTACAGTTCCGCATTTAACACCATCATTCCCTCAAAACTGATCAGCAAACTCAAAGGTTTATACCCCACTGTGTAATTGGATCATGGATTTCCTCACCTCCAGACCACAATAAGTGAAGATTGAGAAGGACTTCTTCTCCACAATCTTAATCAATGCTGGAGCACCAAAGGCCTGTGTTCTTAACCCTCTTCTCTACTCACTTTACACTTATGACTGCGTGGCTCGGTAAGTTAATAACATAATCTACAAATTTGTCGACAGTACCATGGTAGTAGGTTGTATTAAGGATGGGGATGAGTCAGTATACAGGATGGAGATTGAAAACTTGGCTGAATTGTGCACCAACAACAAGAGCCAGTGGATGTGGTATAGTTGGACTTTCAGAAAGCCTTCAATAAAATCCCAGACTGGAGGCTAATTTGCAAAATCAAGGAGCATGTTATCGGGGGTAGGGTGCTGTCATGGATAGATAATTGGTTGAGAAATAGGAAACAAAGGGTTGGGATAAACGTGTCATTTTCTGGATGGCAGGATGTGATGAGTGGGGTCCCGCAGGGATCGGTGTCAGGCCCTCAGTTGTTTATCATTTATGTAAATGATGTGGATGCGGGGATAAATAACTACATATGCAAATTCGCAGATGACACTAAACTGGGTGGTAATGTAAAGAGCGAGGAGGATGTCAGGAAATTGCAAGGGGACTTGGATAGTTTAGGGCAGTGGGCAGAAAGATGGCAGATGAAGTTTAATGTGAGAAAATGTGAGGTTGTCCATTTTGGAGGCAGAAACAAGAGAGCAGAATATTATTTAAATGGTGTTAAGCTAGGGAGTAGGGTGTACTTGTTCACCAGTCATTGAAAATTAGCATGCAGGTTCAGAAAGCGGTGAAGAAGGTGAATGATATGTTGACTTTTATAAAGAGGGGATTGGAGTATAGGAGTAGAGAAGCCCTCCTGTAGTTGTACAGGGCCCTGGTGAGTCCTAACCTGCAGTATTATGTCCAGTTCTGGTCCTCATATTTAAGAAAGGACATACTTGCTATAGAGGGAGTGCAGTGCAGGTTTACAAGGTTAGTTCCTGGGATGGCAGGATTGTCATACGCGGATAGGTTAGAAAGACTTGGATTATATGCGATGGAGTTTAGAAGGATGAGGGGAGATTGATTGATGTATTTAGGATTATCAAATGGCTTGACTGGATGAATTCAGAGCACATGTTCCCAATTATGGGAGAGACTAGAACTAGAGGGCATAGTTTAAGAATACAAGGAAGCCCATTTAAGACAGAAATTAGGAGAATTTATTTTACCCAGAGTGTTGTGGGTCTGTGGAATGCATTGCCACGGAGGGTAGTGGGGGTTGATTCGCTGGATAGATTTAAGAGAGAGCTGGATAAGGCAGGGGAGTTAAGGGTTCTGGGATAAGGCTGGGATTGGTTATTGAAAGGGAAAGATCAGCCATGATCCGATAAATGGCGGTGCTGGCTCGAAGGCCCAATTGGCCTACTCTAGCACCTATTGTCCATTGTCAATTGTCTACTCAATGTCACCAAAACTAAGGAGCTTATTGTTGACTTCAGGAAAAGTTAGCCAGAGATATAAAATCCAGTGATTATTGGGGGATCAGAGGTGGTGAGGGTGATAACATTTAGAGTCTTGGGAGTCCCTGTCTTGGAGGCTATTTCCTGGACTCAACACACCAATGGCATTGTGAAGAAACCATGTCAGCACCTCTACTTCCACAGAAACACTGATAGATTTCTACAGATGTGTGTTGGAAAGTGTGCTGACAAGTTGCACCATGGTCTGGTATGGGAACACCAATACAACTGAGTGTAAAACCCTCCAAAAGGTAGTGGACACAGCCCAGAACATTACATGCAAAACCCTTCCCACTTCTGAAGTCATCTACAGGGAACATGCAGACAGAGGGCAGTAACTATCATCAAAGACCTACACCACCCAGCACACGCTCTGTTCTCACTGCTGCCGTGAGGAAAGAGGTATTGGTGCCTAAAGATTCACACCACTAGGTTCAGGAACAGCTACTACCCCTCCACCATCAGACTCCTCAGCAACAAACTCAATCAGGGACTCATTTAAGGACTTCTACTTGTGCATTTTATTGATTTTCTTTTCTTCTCCCTGTATTGCAGTCAGTTTGTTTACATTCATTATCTGTTTCCAGTTCCTTTGATTGTTTACATGTTCACACTGTGTATACAGTTTATATTTTGCACTACCAATTAGTGGCAATTAATAAATCTGAAATCTGAATCTAATTTCACAACAGGATTAATCAGACTTTGCTACTTATTTTCCTTAAAAATACATCTTATGCAATCTTTAAAATTCTCAACTGCAAAAATTGTTCTCAAGCCTATCAGTCAATTCTTCTCATTTATGGTTTTTAGTCTGCAATATTGGGAAAGATTGTGTTAAAGATTAACACAAATACTGCCCATGTGTTCATTCTTACTGGGTGCCTTTTTAGACTGCAAGTACCCGAGTACAACAGTCCCAGTGGTCGAACCTGCTGTAGAGTGGATGACAATCAACTAATTTTATTGGTACAATTTATAACCATATAATCATATAACAATTACAGTATGGAAACAGGCCACACACTGATTTAGGTGGAACTTCATTAGTTCCACCTACCTGCTCCCTGCCCATTACCCTCCAACCCCCTCACATTCATGCACTCATCCAACCTCCTCTTAAATGATAGACTTCCTACAAAAGGTTGTATGGGTCCTGCAGGATAAATCATGGTGCAGGAATTGACTCAAAATTCCTGCACATTCCTTTTTAGACTGCCCATGTATGGCAAAATCACTTACTAACCACAGAGCACAGAGCACAGAGCATCGAGTCCACGCTGCTGAAGATCCAGCTGCGCTGGATGGGTCACGTCTCCAGAATGGAGGACCATCGCTTTCCCAAGATCATGTTATATGGCGAGCTCTCCACTGGCCACCGTGACAGAGGTGCATCAAAGAAAAGGTACAAGGACTGCCTAAAGAAATCTCTTGGTGCCTGCCACATTGACCACCGCCAGTGGGCTGATATCGCCTCAAACCGTGCATCTTGGCGCCTCACAGTTTGGCGGGCAGCAACCTCCTTTGAAGAAGACCGCAGAGCCTACCTCACTGACAAAAGGCAAAGGAGGAAAAACCCAACACCCATCCCCAACCAACCAATTTTCCCCTGCAACCGCTGCAATCGTGTCTGCCTGTCCCGCATCGGACTTGTCAGCCACAAACGAGTCTGCAGCTGACGTGGACTTTTTACCCCCTCCATAAATCTTCGTCCGCGAAGCCAAGCCAAAGAAAGAACCTAACCTAAACCTTAGAACCACTGAGCTAACCTAAACCTTAGATCCTGGGCTCTCGCAAGCCTTTCTGCCTCCAATGCAAACACTCCCAGTTCCTTTTCTTTTCTTAACCATTTCTAGGAAATATCATGACACCTGCACAATTAGTCTGAAAAGTCAAAAATTTACTTTTCTTCCGTGAATGTTCTCATTATGCCTCCAGGTGCTAATTTCTATGCTCTTACTACTTAACCTTACTAATTATTTATTCACATCACTGACAATGTCAAACATGAGGATGTATACTTCCAGTCAAAATAAATCATTCAGTCATTAGTAAGTGGTTAATGGACAACAATGTTGAATGCATTCTTTATTATCCTTGCGTGCTCAAGAGGTACTAGGCTGGTATTTTTAATCTGGTTCATTGAGCTGGAAAATGGATATTTCAGTTTAGTTGATTTTCAGGCGAAGAGCAAATCTGCATATGGCATAAATCTTGCCCCAATAGTTCTCAACTTTTTTTTGTCTTTTCACTCACATACCACCTTAAGCAATCCCTCACTAACCACAGAGAACCTATGGCATCCAATGTATTTAAGGCAGATATTGATTGATTAGCTAGGGCATGAAAGGTTATGGGAAGCCAAACAATAGAGCTGTGTGGGGAAATGAATCAGCTCATGATTAAATGATGGGGCAAACTTGATGGGCTGAATAGCCTCTTTCTGTTCCCAGTGGTCTTTTGGAAACAAGTTCCTTAACTCACTAACTCTGCACCAATCATCAATAATCCCTTTTAACAACAAGCACAAAAGCTTCAGATGCTAGAATCTTGAGCAAGCAAAGAATTATTGGAAGCATCAAGTTAGTCAGAGGGCATCCATGGGCAGAAATGGTCAGTTCACATTTCAAGACGAATGTTTAATCCCATGTTTTATTCTGGTCATATTCCTCCCTCCAAAATTCCACACCTTTACTACACATTAAAGACCATTTGCAGTGGCTAATTAACCCATTATACCATTTTTTTTTCATTCACGCGCAGGGAAAGCAGAACATCCAGAGGAATGTGAGGAACACTGCACATTTCACATTGACCAACATAATTGATGTGGGTTGCTGAACTGTGAGATAGAAGCCCTCCTTACATGCACCACTCTATTGTTCCTACGGACCTTTCATTTAAAACCATAACATTTATTTCATTAAAGAATAAATACTATCCATGAAGAATATTCAAAAATAAAAGTTTTGTGGCCTTGACTGGAGTACATCCAAACAAAACAAGAAAGGACAGAATGGAGTTAACCACAAGTTGATGAAAATCATGGGATCGTTAATCATGTGTAGTTTGCATGAGGAATGGAAATTGTTTGAAAAGACTGGAGGACAGCAAAGTAGGGAAAATAATATAGAGGGCAACAATTATTTTCAAATATTTGCTTGCTGAAAAAGAAATTTGGATTATGATAGACAACTTCAAGCTGAAAACAAAGGCAATTTCAGATTTACTACATTGTGTAGGAAGTTGGAGAACCATTAAACTAACTTTCATTAAATTTAGTCTGTTTAATCGCATAATGACACATTAGTAACAGTGTTCCTTGGTTGTCGGTGAAAAACATGCAGACACGTGACGAGACATAACACACATACAAACAATACGTATGAGGACAAGTATTCATATATACAAATAAATAAATATTATTTTGTGAATATGAGAGTCTCAGATGGTTAGTGTGAGCAGATCCTTTGCCGTTCAGCATTTCCATTGCCCATTGGAAGAAGCTGTAGCTCAGCCTGGTGGTAAAAAAAACACTGAAATGCCAGAGGAATTCTGCCAAGACTTCCAATGTACCTGTTGTACATTATGTTTGATACCGGAGGACAGCTCCCCCATCTTTGGGGAGGACCTATGATTGTTAATATGCATCCCAGAGGATACCTGGGTTCGCAGAACATAGCCCCCCCTGCCCCGAATGATCATTCTACAGCCACCACCCTGCCCACAATGGGGAGCACAAATAAGAACACTATCCTAAGATAGTCAATAGCAATCACAGATGATTGTGTGCTGAAGTTCCACCTCATGGTAGTAGCATATCCCCATTTCAATCATCATCTTTAATGTGAGCAAATTGCTCTCTGCATGGGCTTTATCTAATGACCCCTAAAGAGCATAGCACCAAACTGGCAGGGAACTAGGGAAGACTGCTGTTGAAAGGTGGGATCTGTATTTTGAGCAGTCATATCTCAGACACTTTATAAATTACATACCTTAAAAGACAAAACCTACCTACTGTCCCAAATTGCAAGTGGCCAAAGTGTCCCAAGACAACACAAAAATGGCAGGACACAATCTTTCTGGGCAACAGCAGCTGCACAACCAACTCCACAGCTTCTAAATGGCACCCAAGCTTACACAAGGCTCCCCAGAGAAAAAGTCCACCAGAAAGAGTCAACCTGACCACAAGCAGTGGACTGACTGCTGCTATTTGGCCTATGTGGTTGTCCATCTAGGAATTTTTCCCCAGTTACAAGATCACCCCCATTTAAATAGACAACCCAGGGCTATTTCAGGGGAAGAATGGTTCTGGTTGATCGCCATCCCCGCATATGAGATGGCCAGAGACTCACGGGAAATAATTAATTTAGCAGCTGTCCTTGAACGAGTGACACACACTCTGAGACAAATATCTGCTATTACTACTGAGTTGATCGTTATAAGACATAGTCTTACAAAACTGACTGGATCTGGACTTAATTCTGCTGAGAAAGGTGGGACTTATGCACTCATCGGGAAGGAAAGCTGCACTTACATCCTTAACAAATCCTCTAAGATTACTGACTTTTCATGACACATCACCCAAGAGATAGAAAAATATGAAAAATCTGGGTTAAGCATACACAGTGTAGGGAGCAAGGAAAGTTCTGGATGGTGGCCCTTTAATATGCTGGGAGACTTCTGGGGTGTGATACTACATTATGGCTGCACTGTTGTCATCTTCCTGTTCAAAAGTATGTGTGTCCTAATCAAATGTGTGCAGACAGAGGGTTGTCATTAAAAAAAATGATAAAAAGGAGGGAATATAGAAGTTTTTTGTTTATCAGCTATCTAAAAATATCAATTATGAGAAAACCAGCACAGATTTCCATCTGTAATAGGCTGCCAGAGAACAGACTGGGAGGGTGAGACACAAGTTTTGAGCCAAGGAACATTCCAGACAGAAAATTAGAATCGATTATCTCTTCTGCCCAAATCATCTCAAGTAATCACAGTACCCCGAGGCTCTAGAATCTATAATGTCTTTGACAGAAAGACGCTAAATGTCTTGCCGATTGATTCCATTTCTTGGCAATTGGCCTCCGATTCATAAATTGGCTTCCCGCCCAAGCACAGCTGATTGACTCCACTCTTTGTCAGACGCGATCTAGTTGTCCAAAGCTACTGAATGTGCATAGCCTCACTGAAAATGCCAACGAGTCCTGGGCTTCACAGAACTTCACCCTAGCAGCTTCCGTCCTTATTGTTGACTTTCTGCTTAAGGTGAAACTGGCATTTGCAAGTGTTAATGGTTGACTGAAACTGAGGCATACAGAGCACAAAAGTCACTCTATGTTGAGGATATTTTTCTAGACTGCTTCTAATTATAAATGCTACAAATTCATATCTTTTAATTATAACATGTACATGTAGAAAGCCAATTGATGTCAACCATTTCCCTGTCTTTGGAAATGTGCAAATACCAGCTGTAACAACTTAACTTCTAACAATACTTTCAAAGAGATACCTCTCAAATTTGTATTCAAGAATTGCCCTTAAATATTGTACTCTTTTTTTTTTATTTTTTATTTTTATTTTTCACACTATGAACCATACTGACCAAAATACACACAAACATTTCCCTCTTGAATATCCACAGTGTCATTTTCTCCCTTTCCCCCCCCCCCCTCCCTTCCCTCCCTCCTTCACCCCCCTGTCTTGGGTAACCTTCTACCTCTCACTTTGTTCATTTTAGATTGGTCACAGTGTTTCAGCTACCGAAAGAAAATAGACACACACACCAAGAGCAATTCAGATTATACAAATGTTTATTACAAATTCACACTACAATATGCAAGCCCTTCCCAACTATACTTATCAACGCTTGGACTGGTCCCAACTGCCGAAGCGAGGCCACGACTGCACACTTGTAGTAGGTTGTCAGGGCGCCGGTAGCAGCTTCTCCACCTCCCCTGATGGGGATGTTGGCTGGACTCTAGAAGTTCTTCCTCTTCTTGCTGAGAGATGTTGCCACCTCTCAGAGAGTCTCAAACTTCAGCAGCGGGACCATGGCTTATATTACCCAAAAACTGCTTACCCAAGCACCTATACCCAGCACAGCAAGAAAGATAAGCGAGCAAGCTATCATGCTAGGCTTCTAAGGAATAACATAATTTTCAGCTTATCACTTTGAATACAATGGTTTATTTTGCATCAAGGCTAGGCCTCTGACAGTCTGTGATCAAAACAAGCAGGAAGATTAAATGTTCTTGGTACACAGATGTCCTTTCTTCAGATAACAGCATCTCTGGCCCCTCGGTGGAATTTAGCTTATGTCTGCTGATTCTAAAGACCAGCAGGTTCTCATGATTCCAAAAACAAGAGCTGCAAATTAAAAAAAAGCAGGTTAGAATCTTCCATTTCACCCCCCCCCCTTCCCCACTCACTCAACGTTCAACATATATGATAGATTAAACCCATTAAATAATGTCATCACACAATGAAAATAAACTAGAAATTTGTGTCATCTACTTTTACATACTGGTTCAGTTCATTTTGTCTTCTTCTCCTTCTGTCATTTTAGGCGGGGGAGGTCCGCGGTAGGACTTCTCTGTTGTGTTCCATGTACGGTTCCCAAATTTGTTCAAATACTGTGATGTTATTTCTTAAATTATATGTTATTTTTTCCAATGGAATACATTTATTCATTTCTATGTACCATTGCTGTATTCTCAGGCTTTCTTCTAATTTCCAGGTTGACATAACAGTATCAGACAGATGTTTTCGCTGTAAGAAGGAAACGGGAACAACAGTACATGCAATTTGGGCATGTGAGAAAGTGGAAACGTTTTGGGAAGATCTAAACCAGGCATTAAATAAAATCACAAAAAGCAACATACCAAAAAATCTCGAGATCTTTCTTCTAAGTAATATAAGAAGTAAAGACCTTGTGACTCGATTTGGATGGAGCACAAAAAAGATTTATTATGATAACCTTAGCTGTAGCAAAAAAAATGTATTAAATATTGTACTCTTTGGCTGGGTCCTTTGAATGAGCAGCTGTATTAGCTAAAGGTGACACGTCTACCTGAACGCGATAATGCTGACGAGACTCAATAAAATCTGTGTTTTGTACTTTATGGTTCTGCTGTACATTTTGTACCTTGACGGGTAGCATGACTATAACAAGTGTAGAGCTCTTTATTGGAGAAAAAAAGAACACTTCGATTCAAATTACATGTCTCTAAATATTTTGCAGTCAACATTCATGGCTTCTCCATTCTTTTTTTTTCTGCTGAAATCACAGTTTATTTATTCTTTTATAAACCTTGATCAAAATTTAACTTTTTTTCTCTGAAGAATAGAAAGCCAGGTCTTTGAGGGTGTTTGTGCCACCAATGTGTTTTAATATATGAATTAATCTGATGGCCCTTGTCTAAACTCTTTACAAAGACTGAATATTCCCTGTCACATGAGAATGCTGAAATCAAATTCAGTATTCAAGAGAGACAAAGTAAGATTTTGTATGATTCATGCTTGAGGAATATAGTCTTGTGAAAGTGACATTGTGTTTGCTGCAGCAGGAGTTGAATGACAATACCCATTCATTTCTATCCAGTTCCCTGAACCTTTGCTTTCACATGAACCAAAGTGACTGAAATTTGGAAACAAGAGAACAAAGCACATCTGCTGCCCTGTTGTAGTCTTAACACAAAGAGTCAGGACGATTGTCCTCATTTCTCATAGAAAGACTTTTAAATGTAGTTTGTCAAAAGCTTTCAGAAATTCAGAATGGACGATGTCCAACTGGTGACTCTCATTCGTCCATTCAATCATGAAGCTACATTATTTTCAAGAACATGCATGGTCCCAGGTTATGGCATGTCCAAGTGATCAGCAGTGATACCTTTGGATGAATTGAACTAAACCTTAAATCAAGAAAATGAACCAATAGATGGAAGGACAGAGTGACAGAAACATGCCCTTCTGCCCATCATACCCATACAAACCATCAATCACCCATCCATAATCCTATTTACCAGTAGGCACACGTTAGGATTTTAGGCCTTGTATTATAGAGTTCTGTGTTGTGTATTGGCCTATGTGTTGTGTGGTTTTATGTTAACAAGTGACAAGATGAAGGTGGACTGTTGAGAGAGTGGGAGACGGACTGAGCATGTGCAGAAAATGAAAAATAAATTCTGGACTTGGATGATAAAGCACCACTTGGTGGTGCTGTGGAGCTGAAGAAGGCTCAGAGCATGAGTCATGGTCTTCTTTCTTTGGCTTGGCTTCGCGGACGAAGATTTATGGAGGGGTAATGTCCACGTCAGCTGCAGGCTCGTTTGTGGCTGACAAGTTCGATGCAGGACAGGCAGACACTGTTGCAGCAGTTGCAAGGGAAAATTGGTTGGTTGGGGTTGGGTGTTTGGTTTTCCCCCTTTGTCTTTTGTCAGTGAGGTGGGCTCTGCGGTCTTCTTCCAAGGAGGTTGCTGCCCGCCGAACTGTGAGGCACCAAGATGCACGGTTTGAGGCGATATCAGCCCACTGGCGATGGTCAATGTGGCAGGCACCAAGAGATTTCTTTAAGCAGTCCTTGTACCTCTTCTTTGGTGCACCTCTGTCACGGTGGCCAGTGGAGAGCTCGCCATATAACACGATCTTGGGAAGGCGATGGTCCTCCATTCAGGAGACGTGACCTACCCAGCACAGTTGGATCTTCAGCAGCATGGATTCAATGCTGTTGGCCTCTGCCATCTCGAGTACTTCGATGTTGGTGATGAAGTCGCTCCAATGAATGTTGAGGATGGAGCGGAGACAACGCTGGTGGAAGTGTTCTAGGAGACGTAGGTGATACCGGTAGAGGACCCATGATTCGGAGCCGAACAGGAGTTTGGGTATGACAACGGCTCTGTGTACGCTAATCTTTGTGAGGTTTTTCAGTTGGTTGTTTTTCCAGACTCTTTTGTGTAGTCTTCCAAAGGTGCTGTTTGCCTTGGGGAGTCTGTTGTCTATCTCGTTATCGATCCTTGCATCCGATGAAATGGTGCAGCCGAGATAGGTAAACTGGTTGACTGTTTTGAGTTTTGTGTGCCCGATGGAGATGTGGGCGGGCTGGTAGTCATGGTGGGGAGCTGGCTGATGAAGGACCTCAGACAGCTCCAATAAAAGTGCAGAGAACAAAATAAAGGACTCTACATCACCTTTGTTGACCTCACCAAATTCTTCGACACCTTGAGTAGGAAAGGGCTTTGGCAAATACTAGAGTGCCTCGGATGCCCCCCAAAGTTTCTCAACATGGTTATCCAACTGCATGAAAACCAACAAGGTCGGGTCAGATACAGCAATGAGCTCTCTGAACCCTTCTCCATTAACAATGTCATGAAGCAAGGCTGCATTCTCGCACCAACCCTCATTTCAATCTTCTTCAGCATGATGCTGAAACAAGCCATGAAAGACCTCAAAAATGAAGACGTTGTTTACATCCGGTACCGCACGGATGGCAGTCTCTTCAATCTGAGGCGCCTGCAAGCTCACACCAAGACACAAGAGCAACTCGACCGTGAACTACTCTTTGCAGACGATGCCGCTTTAATTGCCCATTCAGAGCCAGGTCTTCAGCGCTTGACATCCTGTTTTGCGGAAACTGCCAAAATGTTTGGCCTGGAAGTCAGCCTGAAGAAAACTGAGGTCCTCCATGGTCTGGAGGACAGTTTAAAATGTTGGGAGTTCAAAGAGGGATGAACATTCCAAAGGCAGCCAGAAGGATCCAGGCCAAACCAGTTGTTCCTTTCTTTGCAAGCAACACAAGAAAACTTCAAATTTTGTGCTCTCTCTCTCTCTCTCTCTCTCTCTCTCTCTCTCTCTCTCTCTCTCCCTCTCTCTCTCTCTCTCTCTCTCTCTCTCTCTCTCTCTCTCTCTCTCTCTCTCTCTCTCTCTCTCTCCTCTCTCTCTCTCTCTCTCTCTCTCTCACAAAGATCTTTTGGTTTCAGTTTACCAAACAAACTGAATTTTGTTTATGAAATTGCTTCAGTTGAGATCAAAGTTTTGTGAGTCTTGTGTGTTTTGTGCTTGTTTTGTGTCTAAGTCTTTCTGTGGGCTGATTGGAAATTTATTTTATTTATTTTTTTAAAGATAAGTTAAAAGTATAACATACAATCTAAATATTTAAACAAAGAAATTTTACCAAGATTAAATATTCAAACAAAGAAATTTTACCAAGATTTATATATAAAGAAAAAGTAAACACAGCAAACATTAAAAAAAAATAAACAAATCAAAAAAGAAAAAGAAAAAAAAACAAAAAACCCTTCCCCCCTCCCACCCCTTCAGCTAGCTCCCTCAAGGGGAGCCAAAAGTATAAATCATATATATAAACAATTTATTATTTTTTATTATTTTTACATCATCTTTCCAAGTACTAGCAACATATTTACATGCTACCGACAACACCAAATGTACAAAAACAATTTGAACTTTATCCAAACCCATTCCCCTTAATGAATACAAACCTCCCAACAAAACAATTGTTGGATCCAAAGGTAGTTTAAAGTTACACAATTTTTCAGAAAAAATTTAATTTCTTGCCAAATGGTTGGACTTTCGCACAAGTCCAAACAGCATGTAAAAAAGTACCAATACATATAACACATCTAAAGCAAGAATCTAAATTACTAAACCCATATTTTTTTATATACCTTTTCCGGGGTCAAATACAATTGATGTAAAAAATTTTAATTGACCATATCATATCTTACATTAGTCAATTTAATTAGATTGTCCTAACATATTACATTGACCAATCATCTTCAGTAAAAATAAACACTAAATCAGTCTCCCATTTAAGTTTAGATTTTTCCCTATCTGGTTTATCCATATTGTCCTGTTATAAATTATACATAACTGAAACATAACCGTTCTTTGGTCTAGTAGAAATCAAAGATTCAAATTTCGACAAAGTAGGTAAAGTCATCTCTCTACCATAATTATCTTTTACTAAAGCCCTAAGCTGATAATACACAATTAAAGAATTTAAAGGTATTTCAAATTGTTCTCTCAGATGGATAAAAGAAAGAAATTGTCCCACTACAGAATAGTCCTGTATTGTCTTTATTCCTTTAGAATTCCAAATCTTTAAATAACTATTAAATATTGAAAAAGGAATAAGCTGATTATTGTATAATGGAGTTAAAATTGGTCATTTATGTTTCGGCCCTAATTTTTTTAAAGTCCAAATCTTTAAATAAATGTTTCAGTTTTGGCATATCATATTCCTGTAATAAAATCAAACCCCAACAGAATATAAATTCATGTATCTCCGTTCTAGGTAGATATGATATCTCCACCTTAGCCCAAATAGGAAGTTGATCCAAATCCATCAGTCTACTAATAAACTTCAACTGAGCTGCCTCTTAATAATTTTGAAAATTTGGCAGTTGTAAGCCACCCAATGCATATTTCCAAGTAAGCTTGTGCAACGCTACTCAAGCTAATTTACCTTTCCACAAAAACTCTGGTACTGCTTTATTCAAATCCTGAAAAAAACTCTTTGAAAGTAAATATTGAATTTGAGGAAAGATATTCATCTTAATACAATTAACACATCCAATTAGAGTTAATGGGAGATCTTTCCATTTATTTAAGTCTGCTTTAATCCACCTCAATATAGGTACATAATTTAATTGATATAACAATTGATAGTCATTGTCCATAAACACACCTAAGTATTTGATTTTATACATCCATCTTAATTTTGTAATATTTTTAAATTCAGAATAATCTTCGACTCCAAATGGCAAAGTTTCATTTTTATCCCAGTTAACTTTATATCCCGACAATTCTCCAAATTTCGATAAACACTCCTGTAACTGTTTCAACAATCTCTCAGGCTTTATCAAATATATCAACACATCATCTGCAAATAGATTAATTTTATATTCTTCATCCTTAGTGCTCATCCCCCTAATACCCTCATTTTGTCTAATAGCCTGTACTAATGGTTCTATAGCCAATGCAAATAGGACTGGTGAAAATGGGCAGTGCTGACAAGTTGATCGAGTCAATTTAAAAGGTAAAGATGTCTGTCCATTTGTCACCACACTAGCAATCAGATTCATATATAAGGCCTTAACCCAACCAATAAAGAAAGGTCCAAATTTAAATTTCTCTAATACCTGAAATAAAAAGTCCCATTCAACCCTATCAAAAGCTTTTTCGGCATCTAATGCAACTACCATAGGATGATTAGGTTGCCGCCGATAAGCATTGATCAAAGTAAGCAATCGAAGTATATTATCTGAGGCATTTCTGTTCTTAATAAAACACTTTTGATCAATATGTACTAATTTATGTAAATATTTAGCAAGTCAGTTAGCTAATACTTTCACCATAATTTTATAGTCTACATTTAATAAAGTAATAGGTCTATATGAAGATACCTGTAAAGGATCTCTGTCTTTCTTTGGGATAACAGTTATTAAAGGACTCAAACACGTTTCTGGTGACTTCAGATCTTCAGTAACTTGGTTGAACACCTCCCCAAATATATTAGAATATTTGTCATAAAATAGTTTATAGAATTTCACAGGAAACCCATCATCTCCTGGGGACTTACCATTACCTTGATTTCAAAATCCGTAAATGGAGATTCCAACTCCTGAATATCTTTCTTGTCTAGTACTGGTAATGTTAATTTAGATAAGTAAGAATCAATAGAACCATTATCCTGTTTTCCCTCAGAGGTATATAATTTTTGATAAAATGAATAAAACTGGTCATTAATTTCCTGAGGCTTATAGGTAATTATTGAATTCTTCTTAACAACATTAATAGTCTGAGTTACCTGTTCAGCTTGCAATTGCCAGGCAAATACCTTGTGAGCCCTTTCCCCAATTCATAATAACATTGTTTAGATCTATTAATTAAGCGCTCAAACTGGTAACTTTAACTTCATTAATAGGGCATTTTTTTATCTTCTGTTATATCTTTCTGAAAGTCCTTCTCTAATTCAGAAATCTGATTTTCAAACTGTAAACTTTCTGCCATATATTGTTTTTTAACTTTCGTAGAATAGCTAATGAACGGTCCTCTCAAATAAGCTTTTAAAGCATCTTTACAGAATTAACATTTTCAGTCAAAAATAAAGAAATATTCTCTTTTACAAAGGTAACAAACTCTGTTGTTTTCAATAACATTCCATTAAACCTCCATCTATACATCGAACATACTATCTCCAAACTTTCACAAGAGAAAATTAATAATGAATGATCTGATATAACTCTACTTTTATATTCAGTTTGCAGTACCCTACCCCAAAGATGTGCTGATACCAAAAATAAATAAATTCTGGAAAATGAATCATGCCTTGAAGAATAAAAAATATAAATCTTTCTCTTTAGGATTATTTTTTTTCCAAATTACTACTAAATATAAATCTTTCATTAATGCATTAAGTTGTATTGCCATCTTTGACTTCCTTATATTCTTTGGATTTCTATCTAATAAACGATCCAAAACACAATTGAAATCACCACCCACTGAGATATTCTCATTAGCCTGATTTAATAAGAAAAAAGCTTCTGAAATAAACCACTCAACATCTGTTATGGGTGCAAATAAATTAAGCAGTGTCCAAAATTACACAAGAATTTCACAATGAACTCTTAAAATGTTACCAGCATTCCCTTCAGTAGATTCCAATTCAAATGGTAAGTTCTTATGAATTAAAATCGCTACTCCTTTTGCTTTAGAATTAAAAGAAGAATTTTTTAAAACTTGACCAACCCAGTCTCTTTTCAATTTCAAATGTTCTTTCTCAGTCAAATGTATTTCTTGTAAAAAAGCAATATCAATTTTCATCTTTTTTTATATACGCCAATACTCTCTTTCCCTTTATTGGATTATTTAACCCCTGAACATTAAAAGTTGCAAAGTTCAAACTAGACATAATTTTAACTATTAGTGAATGCACACACTAAAAAATTAAACTCTATAAAATAATGCTCCCCTTTGTAATCCTTCAAAAATAAAGAAAAAGAGAAAAAAAGGAGGGAAAAAAACATCTTAAATAAAAATCAAAACAAAAAAAAAACTCACACACAAAAGAAAAACCACCCAAAGGTAGTATTACCCTAAAAAACTGAGTGTGGGAAACCCACTGGTGGCATATGACAAGCAAAGTTTTCAGTGTCATCCACCCTGCTATCCAGATAAATATTTATTATATAGATAAACATGTTCAAATATAGTCCATATCTTCAACCCAGTAACCCTAAACCAATCTTCGATATCAAGAGGATTCTGTATTTCTTCTTTCTTTCCATTTTTTCCATTCTTCCCATTCTTTCCATTTTCACTGCCATTTCCATTTCCATTTAATCTCCTTTTAGGAGACAAAGGCGGACAATAACCATTTCTTCTCAATTCTGGCAGGGAGTTTGCAAAAACTAAGGCCTCATGATCATTTTCAAAAGATTGAGATTGAAAGTTTCCATTTAAAAACCTTCAAAATTGCAGGGTAAGAAAAAGCAAACTTATGACCTTTTCGCCACAGAACATCTTTAGCCGTATCGAATTCTCGCCATCTACAAATAACTTTCTGACTCAAATCAGCATAAAAAAGCACTCTGTTATTTTGAACCATTAATGTGGATTGGTTTTGTAGTGCCATACATAAAATAATTTCTCTATCCTAGTATTTTAAACAACAAATCAAAACTGCTGTCGGCGTTTGTCCTGGAAGCTGTTTTCTTCTCAGAGATCTATGAGCCCTATCTATCTCCAAACCATCAGGAAAGAACTCTTTACCCAAAACTTCTGGGATCCAGCATTTAAAGAATTTTATAGAATCAGAGCCTTCAATATTTTCTGGAAGACCAACTATCTTCACATTATTTCTTCGACTCTGATTTTCCAAAGAATCAATCTTCTTCAATGTCTCTTTTTGAATTCCCCAATCTGTGAAAGATCCTTCCACTTTTTCTCTTTTTCCTCTATGATGCTCCACTTAACTTTGACACTCAGAAAAAGCTGTCTCCATTTTCTTAAAATTTTCTTGACAGATTTTATACATCTATTAATATCACTTTTGACTACATTCATATCTTGCTTCATATTTGACATTTCTTCACATAAAGTATGCATCTTCATTTTCACCTCCATAAATCCTTGATTCATTTGATCTGATATTTGTTTTGACGTATTACCCATCTGATAGGCAATCCTTTCCAGAACAGTAAATACTGGATCCATTCTAGGTTCCGGTTCCACTTTTTGAGGTTTACATTCATAGGTTGCTGACTCCCCCTGCTGGACATATTCTGCAAAGGTAAGTAATTCCTCTTCTTCTGTGGGTGTGGATGCCTTGACAGTGCAGCTACGGGTCTGGATACCCGACGCCGGCACCCTGACATCTTTGGGGTGCCGGCATTCAAGCTCCCCCACAGCACACACCTTTTCAAGGAGCTCCCAGACCCGCGATGCTCCACGCAGGCTGGGCAAAGCCATGGGGCGCGTTGGAGTGTGTTCTGACGCTACTCCACATGCTCCCAGGCCTCCTGGCAAGATCGCAGGGCTACGGGTCTCTATGTTGACCATGTCATCCACACGCACGGCTTCACATGCGCACAGATTGGCAGCAGCCAAACTCACTAGGGTGCTGGCACCATCTTGCGGGAACAAGGTCGGCGCCGGTGTCAAGATCGATTAAGCTGGGGTCCTCTGAGCTTTAAGACTTGCCGAAATCGACTCTGAGGATTCCACTGTAAAGGTATGACTCAATTCTTCTGTACTTTTAAATGGCAATTTCTCTTGAAGTTGAGCCTTAGATTTTTTTACATTAGTTGCTATAGTAATTTACTATTGTTTAAAAAATTAAAAATATTATTTTTAACTAATTTTAAACAACTTAAAGTCAGGCGTTTAATATTCCAGCTGGGAGAAGGTGGAATACACATCTTGTCTTTACACCATCTTGCCACACTCGCATTTTATTTTTTTTAATGTAATACTTCCATTAATTGTTAAAAAATTGTTCTTGTTGACCATTTTATTTTAGCAGGGGAGGTGTTACAGAGTTCTGTGTTGTGTATTGGCCTATATGTTGTGTAGTTTTGTTTAAAAAGTGACAATTTGCCTTAGAGAGCCAAGGTGAAGGTGGACTGCTGAGAGAGTGGGAGATGGACTGAGCATGTGCAGAAAATGAAAAAAAAATTCTGGACTTGGATGATAAACCACCACTGAGTGGTGGTGTGGAGTGGAAGAAGGCCCAGAGCATGAGTCATGGTCTGGAGGACAGTTTAGAATGTTGGAATTTCAAAAAGGATGAACATTCTGAAGGCAGCCAAAAGGATACGGATCAAGCCAATGGTTCTTCTCTCTGCAAAAAAACACAAGACAACTTCAAATTTTGTATCAACAGATTTTATACATCTATTAATGTCACTTTTGACTACATTCATATCTTATTTCATATTTGACATTTCTTCACATAAAGTATGCATCTTCATTTTCACCTCCATAAATCCTTGATTCATTTGATCCGATATTTGTTTTGACATATTATAGGGATTTATAGACAATCCCTTCCAGAACTCAAGATCTATTGGCTTCAGTTTACCAAACAAACTGAATTTTGTTTATGATCTTTGCTTCAGTTGAGATCGAAGTTTTGTGAGTCTTGTGTGTTTTATGTTTGTTTTGTGTCTAAGTTTTTCTGTGGGCTGGTTGGAAATATAACTTCAACCTTGATTACTTATGTTATATTTAGGCTGGGGAATTTATTAGTTTTACACTGTTATAGAGATTTGCATAGTAACCAGTGGGCATTGTTATAAAAGTTTGAAGGTGAATTTTTGTTAATAAAAATTCATAATTTTGTTCATCTTTACCCTTATGTGATATGGCTTCTTTGTGGTTGCTGGTTTGATCTTGTAGCACTTGGCAGATCAATTGTTCATCCAGGCCCTTCTGAAATGTTCTGAATATACATACCTCCACCAACCAATCAGGCAGTGCATTCCAGATTCCAATCAATATTTCCTGTCAGTCTTCCTCTTTCCTTTTCACTGCTCATCTGAACCCTCTCATTTTTATTGTGAGGGTACAAAATCTCAGTATCTTCTCTAAGGCCCTCATAACTGTGTACACCTCTATCATTCCCCACCCCCCCCACCCCACTCCTGCACACTACATATCGACCTTCCACTGCTCCATCAAGCTTATCCAATATCTCATCATCACTAGAACCTTCCATCAATGGCAACATCTGGATATTTGAATCAATAGCATGTGCACAGATGGCTGAGTCAAGATTATTTTATTGATGTAATAAAACAGAAAATCTGATATGACATTAAATTTCCTTTGGTCCACCAAAAGGCTGATACAGAATTGCCTGGTGCACTTTAGAGTTAGAGAAAGAGAAGCAAAGAGAGTTCCCCCAGAGTCAATTAGTGATTCATTTAGATGTGCATGGAGTCACATGGATTTACCTCCAGCAGCCTTGGAAGCCACACAGATTTCAGTCTAAATGATCAGCAAACCAAGCTTCAGATCCAAACCTCTAACACAACCAGAAAGCCCTTGGCACCCTCTGACATCTTGGTCTCGATACCTAGTACCTCTTCAGCCAGTCTTGAATCAGTCTCCAGCAGTCCACAGCCTGGTGTGAGTCCCCTTGACCGCAGTTGCCCGCAGCCCACAGCTTGCATGGATTCCTCACCTCAAGTCACCTGCCTGTCTGTTCGTCAGTCTAAGAAGTCCTCACTGATCCACCAGCATGGTCACCATCCCTTGGATTGTCTCCTCTGCTTCTCCTTCTCAACCAGGGGGTATTCTCCCTGTTTTCTGGTGCTCTGTGCCAGTCATCTGTTTCCCCATGGCTGCTGCTCATCATAGGAAATGCCATCTTGGGCCCAGACTTTGCAGTCGCAGGACTTTAAAATAAACCACCACCAGCTCCTTTAATAGACCAGTTAAATCTCATACAGAGCTGACAGCAGTTCTTTATGTTCATTATTCAATCAAAGATAACATCCTGATATGTTTATGGTAACAATGCAAAAGCAGACCACTTAATGGTGTTAAAAGTAAATCATGAAAGTCCACACACACTGTGGATGAAGTAAAAACACAATGCTGGAGAAACTCAGCAGGAGAAACACTGTATGTAAGTAATATAGTAAAGATAAAGATACATAACCAATGTTTCAGGCTTAAGCCCTTCATCAAGTTATGCCTAAGATATATAAACCCAATCATCTAGGTAGACTCATTGTTACTGCTTGATTTTTCCCCACCCAACTAGATTTGTCTTACCTATCTTACTCTATCTTTTCTCCCCGGTCAATTTCTTCCCCACCTAAATCCACAATATCTCACATGTCCTCCATCTCTTTAATGACTTCAAATTTCCTGAACTGGACCACCTCATTTTTTACTGTGGATGTCCAATCCCTTTACACCTCCATCCCCCATACAGAAGGTATCAAAGCACTTTGCTTCTTTCTGGACAAGAGAACCGACCAGTTAGTCTCTACTATCACCCTCCTCTGTCTGGCATATCTTGTCCTCAATATAAAAACTTCTCTTTTGACTCATCTGACTTCCTCCAAGTCAAGGGAGGAGCCATGGGTACCAAACATGGATCCCAGCTATGCCTGCCTATTTGTGGGCTTTGTGGAGCAATCTATGCTGCAAGCATACACGGGCAAACCCATCCAACTCTTCCTCTGATATATAGATGACTATATTAGGGCTGCCTCATGCTCATGTGATGAACTCATCAACTTCATTCACTTCACTGACAACTTCCACTCCAATCTCAAATTCACCTGGTCCATCTCCAACAACACTCTCAACTTTCTGGATCTCTGTCTCCATCTCGAGAGACAAGCTTTCCACTGACATATTTTATAAACCCACTAAGTGCCTAGACTACACTTCCTCACACTCAGTTCCCGCAAGGATTTTATTCTCTTCCGACAATTTCTCCATCTCCACTGCATCTGTTTCCACGATGCAGTCTTGCAGTCCAGATCTTCCAAAATACCTGCCTTCTTCCACAAACATGGCTTCCCCTCCATCTCCACCAATTCAGCCCTCATCCACATCTTCTCTACTTCCCGCTCATCTGCCCTGGTCCCCTTTGCCCCTAGACACAACAAACATAGGACTTCATTTGTCCTTACCTACCACCCAACCAACCTCTGCATCCAACACATTATCCACTGGAATTCCCATCACATACAACATAATCCCACTACCAAACACACCTTCCCCTCTCCTCTCCTCTCTGCCTTCTGTAAGGACTGCTTCCTCCATGACTCCCTTGTCCATTCATCCCTCACCATCAATCACCCCCCCCCCCCCCAGCACTTTCTCCTTTGGCCACAAGAATTGCCACACTTGTACCCACACCTCCTCCCACACCAAAGTTTGTGGCTCCAAAAAGGCTTTTCAAGTAAAGTGAAAATTTATGTGTAGGATTGATTGACTGAGTCCAGTGCTCAGTTTGCAGCCTTCTCTACATCAGAGAGACTGGGCGCAGACTGGGAGATTGCTTTGCTGAACAAATTAACTCTGTTTGTATCTGTGTCAGGGATCTCCCAGAAGCCAACCATTTCAATTCTACATCCTGCTCCCTTACTCAGATGTCTGTCCATGGCCTCATATATTATCCCTCTAAGACCTGATTTTTTTTGTCTGGACACTTGCGATCCACATGGCTTTAACATCAACTTTTCTGGTTTCTGCTCATACAGTCTCTATTCTCCATTCTTTCTCTTCCCCCTGTCTTCTTTCCCTTAGCTCTCCACACCTTTTCCTCTCTATTCACCTAGCCATCCTTTCTTCCTATGCTTGCTGCAGTGTTCTCCCTTCCTGCTCCACCTATTAACTTCTACCTTAAGGACAATGGTCCTCCCTCCAACCCTCTCCCCCTTACCTTTTTGTTTGGACACCTGGCAACATTTTTGCATACATTGAAGAATGGCTCAATAATGAAATGTTGGTTATGTATCTTTATCTTTGCAATATAAAGTTTAGCACTGTTTATTGGTTAGATTCTGACCTTTAGACATTTTGTGCCACAGTACAAAAGTAAATGTTTTCGACTTGAAACATGGTACAATTATTTCAGATCTTATGCATGGTAAGAACACTAATAAATCAATGGAATTAAAATTGAGAAACTGCACAAACAAAGCAGGACATTAAGTCACTCAATTTTAAAGAACTCCTATCTTTTTGAAAAATAGAATTGGAGAAAAAAAATTCCAAGAAATGGGGCTCTCATTTTATGCTTTAGGACACTTGAATTTAAACAGGAATGTCACAGCTTATGGATCCACTCCCTTATAGCTTCAGTGATCTGGGTTCAGTGTTGATCTCTGGTGCTATCTATGCGTGGTTTGCTTTATTTATCACTATGGGTTTCTTTTCTCCCCATCCCCCCCACAATCCAAAGGATGTGCTTACTGCAAGATTTAGTGGTCACAATAAATTGCTCACATGGTGTTGGTGAGGCTCGGGACAATTAAGTAAATTGAATTGTTTATTGTCACGTGTATCAAGATACAATGAAAATCAGTCTGCTGTGCTGGCAAGTCGACCAGTAGTACATAGTGCATGAAAAAAAACAACAATGGCAGAGACAGTGTTTCAATTAAACAAAACTATTGTTCAAGAGAAATTATACAGTTTAATATTGCAAGGCATGATCTTTTACTAATGGGAAGGCAATTCAAGAGTCTGAAAACAATAGGAATGATATCATCCCTTAATCTGGAAGCATGCACTTTTGGCTCGTGTATCTTCTTCCAGTGGGATGGGGAGAAAAAAAGAGTTTTTTAAAAATATTTTATTTAAAATGTTAAAAACCATGATACATAAAGTTATAAACACAATACAAAATATGTAATATTAGTAAGTATTCATGGCATATAACAGAAAAACACCTCTATCCCCCTTATTAAGTAAACCATCCCCCTTTAAGTAAACCTTACCTAAAACCACCCCTAAACTCCCCACTAACTACCCCCTCCAAAAACAAAGAAAAGAAGAAAGGAGATGTAAACTATAACGACATAGATAAATATATTGGATTGAAGCAATTCCACCACACCAAGGTAGAAGTTTTCAAAATCTTAAACTCATATTATCCAAATAAGGGATCCATACTTTACAACAAAAAAGATAATTGTCTCATAAATTATATGTTATTTTTTCCAATTGTATATATTCTTCAGCATGATGCTGAACCAAGCCATGAAAGACCTCAACAATGAAGACGCTGTTTACATCCGGTACCGCACGGATGGAAGTCTCTTCAATCTGAGGCGCCTGCAAGCTCACACCAAGACACAAGAGAAACTTGTCCATGAACTACTCTTTGCAGACGATGCTGCTTTAGTTGCCCATTCAGAGCCAGCTCTTCAGTGCTTGACGTCCTGTTTTGCGGAAACTGCCAAAATGTTTGGCCTGGAAGTCAGCCTGAAGAAAACTGAGGTCCTCCATCAGCCAGCTCCCCACCATGACTACCAGCCCCCCCACATCTCCATGGGGCACACAAAACTCAAAACGGTCAACCAGTTTACCTATCTCGGCTGCACCATTTCATCAGATGCAAGGATCGACAATGAGATAGACAACAGACTCGCCAAGGCAAATAGCGCCTTTGGAAGACTACACAAAAGAGTCTGGAAAAACAACCAACTGAAAAACCTCACAAAGATAAGCGTATACAGAGCCGTTGTCATACCCACACTCCTGTTCGGCTCCGAATCATGGGTCCTCTACCGGCATCTCCTACAGCTCCTAGAAAGCTTCCACCAGCGTTGTCTCCGCTCCATCCTCAACATTCATTGGAGCGCTTTCATCCCTAACATCGAAGTATTCGAGATGGCAGAGGTCGACAGCATCGAGTCCATGCTGCTGAAGATCCAGCTGCGCTGGGTGGGTCACGTCTCCAGAATGGAGGACCATCGCCTTCCCAAGATTGTGTTATATGGCGAGCTCTCCACTGGCCACCGTGACAGAGGTGCACCAAAGAAAAGGTACAAGGACAGCCTAAAGAAATCTCTTGGTGCCTGCCACATTGATCACTGCCAGTGGGCTGATATCACCTCAAACCGTGCATCTTGGCGCCTCACAGTTCGGCGGGCAGCAACCTCCTTTGAAGAAGACCGCAGAGCCCACCTCACTGACAAAAGGCAAAGGAGGAAAAACCCAACACCCAACCCCAACCAACCAATTTTCCCCTGCAACCGCTGCAACTATGTCTGCCTGTCCCGCATCGGACTTGTCAGCCACAAACGAGCCTGCAGCTGACGTGGACATTTACCCCCTCCATAAATCTTTGTCTGCGAAGCCAAGCCAAAGAAGAGAAGATACAAGATCTCAATTCTGTCTGCCATCTTGTAAATTCAACTCTATATCAACCCTGTCTAGTAGACCTCTCCAATATAAAAAAAACAATGATATCTACCCATTCATCACAACTCTAGTCATCGGCTTGTTATATATTGCCTCAATCCAAATTTACATTTTTTCCAACTCTTTAAATATAAGTCTCTATTCCACTCTATCAAATGTTTTTTTTCAGCATCTAATGGTAAAACCATTGATAAGTTGGATATCTCCTGCAAAATATTTATCAGACTGATTAATTTGAAATGTTATCAGCAGTATAAGTCTTTAATAAATCCAGCTTGACCTATATGAATCAAAGAATATAAATACCTTGACAATCTATTGGCTAGAACCTTTGTTACAATTTTATAATCAACATTTAACAAAGACATAGGTCTGTAAGAAATTGCTTTCAAATGGTCTCTATCTTTCTTAAGAATAACTGTAATAATAACTTGAGAAAAATAATCCGGAAATGAATGAATTTCAATAGCTTGTTCAATAACCTTAATCTGTAAGGGTATCAATAAATCTTGAAATTTCTTGTAAAACTCAGTCGTAAACCCATCTTCATCTGGATATTTCCCGTTAGGCATTGATTTAAGTGCTTCTACAATTTCCTTTTGAGCAAAAGGGGTCTCCAATCCTTAATTTCCTTATTAGTTAATGAAAGCAATTGAAGATCAGAAAAAAAAATCTAATTTAACTTTATCTTTCGCAGCCTCAGATGTTTTTTTTTCATAAAATTCCTTAAATACCATTTATTTCTTAAGAGTAATATCTGAATCATTTCTAATAGCATTTATAGCTAAAACTTTATGAGCCCTTTCCCCTAACTCATAATACTTTTGTTTATTTCTTTATAGTAATTTTTCTAATTTATGTCTGTAATGAATTATAATGTAATTTTTTTATTAACCAATTTTATCTTTTTAATCTCTATTGGATTTTGTTATAAATCTTTCTCTAAAAATTCTATTTCCCTTTCTAATTTATTTACTTCAACTAAATGTTGTTCCATAATTTTAGAAGTATAACTGATAATTTGTCCTCTTAAATACGTTTTCAAAACATCCAATAATATAAACTATTAACAGAATTTACATTTATTTTCAAAAACTTATATTTGATCTTTCATAAAAATTTTTAAAGCTCAACATTTTTTTAATAATAAAGAATTAAATTTCCATCATTATGTAATATCCACTTTCTCTGATCCTATCTATGTTATTAATAAAAGAGAATAATCAGATAAAAGACTAGTTTTATACTCAGCAGATACTATCTGTCTTTGTAATTATGCCGATAACAAAAACAAATCTATTCTAGAATGTGAATCATATCAAAGTGTATAGAACGAAAAACATTCTCTTTGCATTTAGTTTTCTCCATATATCAACCAAATAAATTTCTTTCATTAAGGTAAATACTTTTTTTTTTGCCATTTTAGTTCTAGTTACTGTTTTTGGAGATTTATCTTACAAATGGGTCCAGACAACAATTAACATCACCTCCAATCATAATTTTATTATATGCATTTGAAAAATTTAGAAAGGAATCTTGAATAAATTTTTCATTATCCACATTGGGTGCATAAATATTCATAAGAGTCCAAGATTCTGAATAAATTTTACAATTTATAATTAAATGTCTTCCAACCGATTCAATGACAAATTGCAATTTAAACAACAATTTCATATTTATCAAAATAACAACTCCTCTTGCTTTAGAATTAGAAGGACAAAGCAACAACTTGACCAACCCAATCTCTTTTCAACTTCTGATATCCTTTTTAAGTTAAATGAGTTTCTTGTGAAAAAGCAATATCAACTTAAACTTTGTTTTAAATATAAGTCAATGCTGCTTCCTTTTAATCAGGTTCTTGAGCCAGATAACATTAATTGTTGCAAATATTAAATTAGACATCTTATTTATTTAAATCTTAACCCTGTGTAGTGAAGTTCCAATCCACAGTTAACTGAAATACAATGTTCACCTCTTGAATAAAGCAAAAGGAAAAATGAACTCCATCCCAACTCCCGATAAAACAAAAAAAATTACTGTACCATAGGAACATAGGAACATAGGAAGTAGGAAGAGGAGTAGGCCAAAAATGGCCCATCGAGCCTGCTCCGCCATTCAGTATGATCATGGCTGATCTAATTTATAACCTAACTCCACCTACCTGCCTTCTCCCCATATCCCCTAATTCCTCTATCATGTAAAAATTTATCTAACCGAATTTTAAATATGTTTAATGAGGCAGCCTCAACCACTTCCCTGGTTAGAGAATTCCAAACATTCACTACTCTCTGGGAAAAACTATTTTTCCTCATCTCTGTCCTAAATCTACTCCCCTGAATCTTGAGACTGAAAGTATTACCTCCCTCTACCGCACAGGATTTGACCTATGCCATTAAGTGGCTAATGACTTTGAAAGGAGAAGCATCAAATACCACCCCTCCAAAACAGAACAACATTAAAAATCAGTAAATAAAACAGTTCAAGTATGATAAGCTTCTTCCAAATCTCTGTTAACTTGATTATCATCAATATCAATTTTAGGTGATTTACACTGTTCCATTTTTTGCACTCCATTCTTCTTCCCTTCTTGTGCTGCTTGCAACTGCTGAAAAAAACCTACTTGACTTCTTTGCTGTTTGTATTAGCAAATACCAGAGCTTCAGCTTCATCACTAAAAAAATGGGTTTGATACTCTCCATCGAAAACTTTTAACACTGCTGGACATAAGAAAGCAAACTTATAACCTTCCTTCCTCCCACAAAACTGCTTTAGCTGGATTAAT
This sequence comes from Narcine bancroftii, assembly GCF_036971445.1. Lineage (NCBI taxonomy): Eukaryota > Metazoa > Chordata > Chondrichthyes > Torpediniformes > Narcinidae > Narcine > Narcine bancroftii. The sequence continues at coordinate 91,192,331 of NC_091469.1, forward strand.
TTCTTTCCGGCATTTGATAATGATTTGGCTTAAGTCTGCATAAAAGAAAACTCTACTATGCTTAACAACCAAAAGTCCCTGATGTTTTCTTGCATTCTGAACTGCTGAACGCAGAATTGTTTCCTGGTCTAGATAACACAGATATCCAGTTAGAATAGAGCATGGCATTTGACCAGGAAGAGGTTTTTATCTAAGTGTTCAATAAGCTCTATCTAATTTCAGTCCATTTGGAAAATACCCCTTTCCCAAAACATCAGGAATCCATTTTTGAAAAAAAAATGTTTGGGTCCAAATCTTCAAAATCTTCCAGGAGTCCAACAATTTTATCATTAGTTCTATGGCTCTGGTTCTCTAAAGCATCAATTTACTTTAATAAGTAATTTCTTTGAATTTCCCAACCAGTAAAGCAATCCTCCATCATATTCAGTTTTCTTTACATTGTTCAACTTCATCATGATAGTCCTTCTTCAATCTTCTTTATCCTGTACTTTATCCACTATTCTTGCATATTTTGCCACATGAGCTTGCATCATTGAAATTCCTTATTTTACACTAATAAACTGATGTTTCATTGACAAAAAGCCTTGAGACATTTGTTTAGACATAACTTCAATCTGTTTAGTCAAATAGCCAATCTGAAATCCTTCTGATTGCTTAGAAGTTGGCCCACCTTGATATATTACTGTATATTCCTCTTCTTCAGTAGGCAAAGAGATAGCTTCCTCTTAAAATCCTCCAACGACATCTCCTTTATCCTCCTCCGTAAATCAAGATGAAAACTCCATTTTCCCCCAGGTTCCACCCTTCTTTTAATGATCCAGAGATGTCGGCTCACCCCCCCGCGGGGTGGAATATATTCTGTGTAGCATGCATGCACGAAGTCTCGCACATGCTCGTTTGATCCTCCTGCTCAGGAAGAGGAAGTCATTAGGCTCCTGCATCATCTTACTTGGTGCTCCGGGGAGTTAGGGCGAGAGTCAGTTGAACTCTGTGTGGTTGCTGTCACTGGGGGCACGGATTAGACAAAATTGAGTCCCCAGGCTCCAATTCAAAGGTTGGCCTCACCTCTTCAAACTTGCTTGTTGTCTCTGAGTCATTTTTTTTCACTTTCTGTGCTTTAGTTTTCCTAGTTTTAGCTGTCAATAAATTTAATTATGTTTCTTATAACTTTTTAAATACTTTTTACAGTCAAAAAAGTTTTTTTAATGTTGGTTTTTAACAATTTTGTTGGGAGAGGAGACTTCCTACATCTCCCAGCCATGCCATCAGGTCAAGCCCGCCACCCCCCCAGGATAAAAATGATTGACTAGGGTATGTTTCATCTTGTATTCATGTGAGTGAATTCATAGGCAACAGCACCTTGAGGCATGCCATGAAGCTGCAGCCACCATTACAGATCTGCATACTGTGTCTTCCTCTGTTAGTTCTGTCACCCCGAGCTGGCATTTCTCTCTATTCAGCTTCTGGCTTGGTTTCCTTGTGGCTGCATTCTCATGGTCCCCCATACTATGATGCCATTCATTGAGGTATCAACTCTGTCCAGCTGCTCATAGACCATATGGATAGTTTTATGATACACTTCAGGAGCTGAGATAATTCCGAATGGTATTCTTAGGAATCTGTATCTGCCAAATGGACTATTGATTGCGCACAGTCTTGAACTTGCTTCATCTAATTTTAACTGCCAAAATCCTCATGACGCATCTAACTTGCTGAAAAACTTTGCATTTGAAAACTGTGACATGATTTCTTCACGTGTCGGAAGCTTAAAATGTTCTCACTTTATTGCTCTGTTTTGATCTCTTGCATCCAAGCAAATTCTAAACTGTCCATTCTTTTTGTCCACAACAGCAAATGAACTCACCCACTCCGTTGGCTCATCTATCTTCTGAATCACGTTCAGGCTTACCATCCTGTCTAACTCTTTAGTTACTTTAGTTGCTTTTGAAGCACAAATGGAACTTATCTGGAAGGATGTATTATCAGAGGCACATGTTTATCCACTCTGATTGTGTGTTCTCCTGGAAGGCAGCCTAGACCTTGAAATACGTCATTGTATTCTTTCATGAGTTCATAATTGACTGTCTCCCGTTTGCTTTCCATAATGATGACATTTTTTTTACCAGGTTCAGTTTCTCACAGGCTGTTAAACCTAGTATGGCCCATAAATCATTTGGTATCACAATAAATATTAGCATGTGCTCTTTGTCCTTGTGTTTCACTTTGAACATGCATTCTCCTTGGTATATTGGTATATTGGTACCTGAATATCCTGTCACCGTCACTTTTGTTCCATACATCTTTGGTCTGTGTCTAATCTTCTTAAAATCAGTCTCTGATATTACATTAATTTGTGCTCCAGTATAAATTTAACTGAACTAACATTTGTAGGTGATATTATTGTCAGTGAGGGCATCAGACCAGATCCCAGAAAGGTGTCCACCATTGGGAACATGCCAAGGCCACAATGCAAAAAGGATGTGCAGAGGTTTAATGGAATGGTAAACTATATGGGTAAATTCATCTCCAATCTCTCAGAAAAGACGGCTCCATTGAGAAGACAAACAGAAAAGAACATTGAATGGGAGTGGGATCATGACCATGAAAAGTTATGGAGGGAACAAAAGAAACTGCTCACAGAGGAACCAGTTCTGAAGTTTTATGACCCAGCGAGACCCATCAAGATATCATCAGATGCATCACATAGTGGGCTTGGTGCAGTTTTTCTGCAAAAATATGATGACTGGAAACCCATTGCATATGCATCATGTTCAATGACAGACACAGAGACACAATACACTCAAATTGAAAAGGAGCTTCTGTAGAACACACACACTTTTGAAAGATTTCATCAGTTTGTGTCAGGCCAAGCAATTCGTATAGAGACTGACCATAAGCCCTTGATTGCATTGTTCCAAAAGCCATTAAATGAATGACCACTGAGAAGACAAAGAATTATGATTAGGCTTCAATGCTATACACTGAGAGTGGCGTATACTCTGGGTAAGCTAATGTACACAGCAGACATGTTGTCTAGAGCTGTTGACAGGAGAGAACCCACAAACACCAAAATGGATGAAGACGGGAACATCTTCACAAGTGCACTGCCCATATCAGATACAAAAATGGAGCACATGAAGTCAGAGATAAACAAAGATGAAACACTGAGGCAACTGAGAGAAAAAAAAACATCTTTGATGGATGGATGGCCCAAAATGAAGCAGGACTGTTCACCTGACATTTTAGAGCATAGGAACGGCAGGTGGAACTATCAGTGGTTGAAGACATCATCTACAAAGGAAGCAAAATCCTTATCCCAAAGCGTCTGAGAAAAGTGATGCTAAAAATGATCCATGGAGGACATTGAAATCGAAAACTGTAAGAAAACAGCATGAGATGTGATGCACTGGCCAAGAATCAACAACAATATAACAATTGAAGTGTCAAATTGTACAATATGTCAGAAATATTAAGCAAAAAATCTTGTAGAACACCATACAGACCAAACCAGAAGATAGGCACTTACCTATTCGAATGTCAAGGGAAGGACTATCTTGTAGTCACAGTCTATTACTCCTTGTATCCAGAAGTGTGTACACTGAAACACCACCACTGCAGATGTTGTAATAACAGGTATGAAAGCCATATTCTCCAGACATGGTATGGCAAGCAAGATCTTCTCAGACAATGGACCCCAGTTTTGCAATTTAAAGTTCTAACAGTTTCCCAAAGAGTGGGATTTTGTACATACCACGTGAAGTCCTTATTTTCCGGAGTCTAATGGAAAAATTGGTACAGACAGTGAAAAGACTGATGTACAAGGCAAAAGTTAGTGGAACAGACTTTTACCAGAGCATGTTAGTATACCGCACAACACTGCTAGAGAGTGGTATGTCACCAGCACAATTCCTTATGGGGCATAGGCTAAGATCAAACCTACCCATTCAGTAGAACCTCCTAAAAACAAAATAAAAGGTGGGGGGGGGGGGGTAAGTGAGGAAGTTCAAAGAACAACAGAAATAAAATCAAAAGTATTACTTTGACAGAGGAACAAAAAACCTACCGGAACTCTAAACTGGTGATCAAATTATTCTAAAAGACGAAACAAACTTATGGATTCAGAAGGGAACTGTCCTTAGTGACGTCCAGCCAATATCATGCATCATTTAGTCAGATGAAGGTGCTGTTCTGCAAAGAAATATTCAACATCTTCAAATGGGACCAGCCACAATAGATGGAAAGATGGATACTGTTGAACAACCTCAATGCACATTTAAGAAGATATCATCTGAGTCAACAACTCAGATTCAAGGACAATCAATCAAGAGATCATCAAGATACTTGAATCCTCCTAAGGACAATCAATCAAGAGATCATCAAGATACTTGAATCCTCCTAAGAGACTCATTGAGCAAATTTAAAGACTCCTGTTATAGAATGGTGCTCTCTTATTCACTCTTTTGTGTATGTAAATGTGAGAATATAAAACAAGTTTAAAAAATGTTAACAATGTTGATAATAATGAAAATGTAAGTTCTTGGTGTTAATGTTAAAATTGCAGAGTTATGCAGAGAAAACATTTTAGTTAAAAGTAAGCTACCTTTGTTTTAAAAAGGGATATGTTATGATAGTGATCATGTTCGCATGGCCACTAGCAAGGCCTTGATTATAGTTACTGTTTGATTAGACTTGGCTGCCAGCAGGGGGAATGGCACACACTATTTTAGATCTGTAATGGATGCTTGCAGCCTCACGGCATGCCTCATGATGCTGTTTACAACAACTTTAAAGTAAAGAACCTTTTACTTCATCCATGTGTTGTCTCAGAACTCACACCTCTGAATACAAGATGAAACCATGACTACAAGCAAAAACCTGTTTTTTTTTGTTTACACAGGTGACTTCCTTCAGCAGATCTTCTTGTGCACTTGAATAGTCCAGTTTTTAATAAAGAAAACACTTCACTGTTCTTGAATCAATTAAGACCCATTTCATTTCCATTAGCTTTGCCTTTCCCAGACATGTTGAGTCCAAAAATTATCTTGCTTGCGAATGTATTGTAAATGTGGTGACCTGTATATGACCCTGTATCCAGCCCACTAGAAATATATTTAACTTTATAACTTACTTTACTAAGAAGTATATATTGTATAATTAAATATTTTAGTTTAATGATAACACAAATCCATTACACCCTCTACTGATGAGATCAATAATGTGATATTGCAAATGAATTCAAATACTAAAACTGGGGAGGATGGTATTCCTGCTGAGATCTACGAAGCTCTGAGCCCAAACACATTAAAGGCATTCCAAGACATTCTGGAAGACATTTGGATCAAATAGGAGATGTCTGATGATTTCTGTAATGCCCTCATCATGGTTCCCTATAAAAATAAGGGAAGCAAATCAAACTATGGAAACTACAGGGGTATCTCACTGCTGTCCATCACGGGTGTTATGAATCCAGAGGACCACAAAACCCAGCAGCAATAGATATGCACCACAACAAAGGGTTACTTAAACAAAAAGTTGCTTTTTTATTATCTTTGAACATGAAAACAGAATTAAATTTTAACTTATCTCTATTGATTTACTTAACCTACTTAACCATCCCCACCTCTAATTCTAAGTGCACATTGGTGTAATGTGTATATAAGTTTAGAAACGTTCTTTGATTCACAGTCCATTCTCACTGGTTGCAGGCAGTTCTTGTACTGTGCACAGAAGTTAGCATTAATAAAGTTCACCAGGCTTTGGTGCTTAACAGGTAAATGGTTACCACTCAGGAGGGTTCTTGTTGGTCTTCAGAGAGAGAGTTTTCTCATTTCAGGACAGCCACTCCAGTGTCTTGCTGACAAAACTTGCCCCCTTTCAGGCTTCTCCAGATGATAACCTCTTTCCTTCAGGTCACCACAGAGTTCCTTTCTGTTTCTCCTATTCCCAGGGAAACACTGGACAGCCAATCCTCTCCTTTGACCAGGCAGTCTTCCGAAGCTTGCCAGCTTGTCCGTCTGGAATCCAAGTCTGTGTCTCTCCTCTCTCTCACTCACTCTCACTCTGAGAGCAAAGCTATTCTGCATCTGCCTGCAAAGATCACATGCTCTTCTAGATAGCAAACTGTTTTCCAGACAAACTGCCAATGTGTGCTACTACTTTGTTGCCTTTTGGAAAATAGCAGAATATCTTTGAAGTCTCTGACACTCTGCAAACTCCTGCAAATATTCTGTGTTTTAAATTGTATGTGACCTGGTCCAACAAATATTTCCCAATTTATCTCCCAAACACCTCTAGATACTCTGTTACACAGGCAAGATCCTCCTTAAATTGAATCTCCCAGAGGTGCAGTGAAGCTTTCGGCCAGAACGGAGTACATTGGCATAATACTTGCCACGAGACAAGTTCAGAAGTGCATTGAACAGAACAAGCTTCTTTCTACTGTCTTCATTGACCTGTCATAGGCATATGACACTGTAAATAGAGAGGCTCTCTGAATCATCTTGAGATTTTACGAATGCTCAAGGAATTTCATAAAGATGATTCAACTGCTCCACAACAGAATGATAGGACAGGTCCTTCACAGTGATAATATATCAGCTGCACATCATTTCTAATGGGGTGAAGCAGGGTTGTCTACTAGCCCCAGTCTTGTTCATTCTTTTCTTCCCTTGTATGTTGCCACATGCTGTCCAGGTCTGGTAGAGGGAGTGCACAGGTCTCTCTTTGACCTTTGCTGTTTGAGCTCATGGACAAAGTGCCTCTACACGGTCATTCAAGAAAGATGGTGCATTCTTGGCGCACAATGACAGTGATCTGCAGTTAATGCTGAACATATTCTCAGATGCTGCAATGCTCATTGGCCTGGCCATAAACCTGAACAAGACTTTGGCTTCAGCTGTTGTGAGGAAATGTGTTGCCATTACTTGGAAGTCTGATATAGATTTAGGGATGCAAATATGGCATACTGAAATGAGATCTTGCATTCCTCTTGAGAAAACAACTTATAATTTACATGATAATATCATTCTTTTTCTGAAAATGACTCATCATGGTACCACTATGGTACTTGGCTCCATAGTGGCTAATTAGAATTTATATATTCATTGACAATTTCTTTCTCCTTTCTTTCTTTGGTGCTGGGGGGGGGGGGAGTGGGTGGTGAGTTAGGGAGGGTGGAGGTGAGAAGAGAGGGTGGATATACCACATGTATTCTTTTATATGCATTTTTTAAATTAATTGAATGTATTGTAGTTTTTTTCTTAAAATTTTAAAGAAAATAAAAACCTGAACAAGGCTGAAGTACTCCATTAATCCGTGCCAAACACAAACAACATAGAATCAAAAAAATATTGTGGACAACACCCAGCTGACAAATGTGAACAGCTTCCAATACTTCGGGAGCATCATCTCAAGTGACGTGTCTTTGGACAGAGAAATTGACTCCAGGATCATCAAAGCCAACGAGGCTCTGGGGAGTTCAATCAACACAACATCCACATCTTCACAAAACTACAGAGCTGTAAACATCCCTTTTCTCCTATATGGATGTGAGACCTGGACTCTGTAGTGATGTCACATCAAACAACTGGAGAAATTCCACATGCATGCCCTCTGACCCCTCCTTGGCATCCATTGTCTCCAACTTAGAGGTCTTGGGTTGCACGAAGTCCACCAGCATTGAGTCCCTGATCATCAGTAGGTGGAACACATCATCAGAATGAGTGTCCACTGAATGCCTCGGCTGCTCTATGGTGAATTGAGACTGGAATGAGACCTCAAAGTCATCCACGCAAGCACTATAAAGTCACTCTAAATGAAACCAGCCAAGAGAACTAAAAGCTGCGGCTGCTGACGGAACCAACTGGTAAGTCCTGTGCTAAAGAAACCTACACAAGTTTTGAAGATAGTGCTGCCAAAAACTGGTGGAAAACCGTGAATGGGATCACAAGGCAGCAGCCAGAGTTATTACAACAACAGACTTTCAGTGCCCCCATTGTGCTGGACTCTGTACTTCCATATTGGGGCTGCAAAGTCACCTTCGTATCCACAGAAGAACTGCACACAACGTGTCTTGTTCAAACCGATGGACTACCAATATAATATAATGTTAAACATGTGCTCAGTGGACTGAAGGGATGTTTCCATGCTCTATGACTTCATGACTCTGAATATCAGTGAAATTATGGTAATTTCTGAAATACATTGGTTATATTCAAGTTGAAATATTACACAGTCGTGGCAATGTAATAGAGAAATGTAATACAACCATGAAATGAACACAGTGAAGATTCACTGTTATGAATACACAAATGAAAGATTATGGTTTTCAAGCAATACATCCTTGTGGAACAAGGACTTCATTTTCTGGAGGAGAAGTAAGGTTTTAATAATTTAATAGAGGTTTAAAATATTATGAAATCTCTGCGAAAGGGCCGTGAAAGTCAAAGCCAAGCAATGAGGAAATGATAACTGGAAATGTAGTTCTAGAATATGACAATTTATATAACTATAAAACCAGGTGTTTCAACAAGAATGAAAGAGGATTTGGAGAAAAATTTTAAAATACTATAGTTAAAGAGACATGAAAATAAAAATGGTAGGATTAGATCTGCTTGCTCTGAAAAGGTTAGGATTGTGCAAATGTCCTGTGCCAAATGGCCTTGCATTCTACTTGGCTGAGACACAACATTTTCCATTCACATTGTTCCTTTCACATGTTCATTGAGCTTTTGCAAAATGTTGAAATGGATAATAATGGGTTAAATATAGAGAAACTTTGTCAGCAAAAGGTTGGGCTATTCCATTTATGATACAAACTGCATAAAACATTTCATTTATGCTTTCCAGCCTACTCTTCAATAAGACTGTGGGTGATCCTTAACCTCAACACCACTCTTTCTCGCTCTCTCCATTGCTCTTTGATTCCTGTAACATCATAAAATATTTCAAACTAAATGTACTGAATATCAAAGCAAAGACAGATCTCTGGGATACAGATTTCTTAAGACCTTTGAACTTTTTACTTCTTTTCCAGTGGACATGAACTTCTTTCATTTATCTTTCAGAATTTAACGCATTTCAATTAAATCATCTCTTATCCTTCGGCATACATTGGAAGAGATTTCTCATCAACAATCTTTCATATGACCATAATAAATTTGTTGAAAACTTAAATCATGATCTATGAACTATAAAGTGTTTAAATAGGCAAGTACGCAACCACCATTAGCATTATGAAGTGTATCAATTGACCAGGAACTTAATGGCACCAACTTTATAAATACTATGGCAACAATAGCAATAAAGAGTGTTTTTATTTTAATGTTTTAAAGAAACTCTGCACTAATTCCACTTCAGTGAAATTTATCTTGGATGAAGAATATTCTATGGTAAGTAAATTTTGATTCTCTCAAACATGATGGATTTAGAAGCGAATGTTAAGCTGTGATGTGAAAGAAAACCAAACAATGAACTGCCATTTATCCAGCCACTTTGGCAGCAAAGGATTCATTCAATTACTGAAAATAACACATTTTTCAATCGCCATTCAAAAATTGAGGTTTGATAGACACTTAGATAATTGGACGTTGTAGATTTGAAACATGCTTTTAAATTTTGAGCAAAAAATTTGCATTTCAAATAGAACTGAGAAAATGTTACACAATCCCCAGAGCAAAATGATTGAAGCATATGTTATTGTTCATTCAATTTGGCATATTTAGATTGTATCATTAATGGGAGTCTGTTAAGTACAGAAAAGAGAAAGGACATGCCTGACATATTCCTTAGAGCAGAAAGGAAGATAACTGAATGCTTTAGACAAGATGTAATCAAGACAGAATTAACAACATTGCATTCAACATGACATTGCCAAGAAATGAAAGAAAAAAAAACTGAGAACAAATTCACTGAGAAATGTATGGAAAGAAGATTGTTTTAACAATTTCTTGAATTAGGAATTCTCTCTGAGGATTGGAAGCTGCTACACCATCAAAACAGTATGCTCAGTATCTTCTATATCCTGGTATTTGTTATCAGAATCAGAATTTATTGTCATGAACACGTCACAATATTCATTGATTTGCAACAGCGTCACAGGGCAAACAATTATATAAACAAAAAATAAATAAATAAAAATTGTGCACAGTCAAGGGAAGACAGTGTCTTGGGTTCATTAATCATTCAAGTATCTGACAGTAATGGAGAAGAGGCTGTCCTTGTGCCGCTGAGTGCTCGTTTGTAGGCTCCTGTACCTTTTCCCTGATGGTAGCTGAGTGAAGAGTGGTGGGTCCTTGAGGATAGAGGCCACTTTCTTAAGACATTGCCCCTTGTGTCTAGTCCACAATGGAGTGAAATCTAATGCCCGTGATGTCACAGGCAGAGTTAACAACCCTCTGGAATTTTTTTCTCTACTTGAGTGCTGGCACTTCCATTGAATAGAGTGATGAAATCAGCCAGAATGTTCTCCATGGTACACCAGTAGAGGTTTGTGAGTGTCTTCGGTGACATATTGTATCTCCTCAAACACCTCACAAAGTATAGTTGCTGGGTGAGCCTTCTTCATGATTGTATCTCCAAGACAGATCCTTGGAGATGTTGACATCCAGGAATTTTTATTTCCTTACTCTCTCCACTACTGAGCCCTCATTGAGGATTGGGCCATTTTCTCCTGACATCCTCCTGATGTCCACAATCATATAACCAAATAACAATTTACAGTGCGGAAACAGGCCATATCAGCCCTTCAAGTCTGCACTGATTTACGTTAACTCCACTAGTTCCATCTACCCACTCCCTTGCCCATAACCCTCCAACCCCCTCACATCCATGTATTCATCTAACCTCCTCTTAAATGAATTGACCCTGCCGCAACTACCACTTCCAGAAGATCATTCCACTCAGCCACCACTTTCTGAGTGAAGAAGCATCCTCTTACATTACTCTTAAAGTTTTGCCCCCTAACCCTTAACCTTTGACCCCTTGTTCCAATCTCCCCTACCCTCAAGGGAAAGACCCTATTCACATCTACTCTATCTATTCCCTTCATAATTTTAAATACCTCTATCAAATCCCCTCTCAGCCTAAAGTCCCAGTCTACTCAATCTTTCTCCATATTCAAGATATTGCAATCCAGGCAAAATGTTCATAAACCTTCTTTTCATCCATTCAACCTTATTTATATCCTTCCTATAATTTGGAGACCAGAACTGCACACAAAACTCCAAACTTGGCCTCACCAATGCCTTAAACAATCTCAACATCACCCCCCAGCTCTTATATTCTATGCTATGATTATAAAGGCCAGCATATCAAAAGCCTTCTTCACCACCCTATCTACATGAGAATCGCACTTCAAAGAATGCTGAACTGTTATTTTAAGATCCCTCTGCTCCTCTGCATTCCTCAATGCCATCCCCTTCACTGCATATGTTCAATTTTGGTTATTCCTCCCAGAATGAAGCACCTCACACTTATCTACATTGAACTCCATCTGCCACCATTCAGCCCACCTTTCCAAACAGTCTAAATCCTTTTGTAGTCCATGAAAACCCTCCTTACTATCTACAACTCCCCCTATTTGTGTATCATCCACATATTTACTCACCCAATTTACCACCCCGTCATCCAACTCATTAATATAAATGACAAATAACAAAGGACCCAACACCGATCCCTGAGGCACATCTCTCGTCATTGGCCTCCTTCCCCCAAACATACTAGTTTAAAGCTGCCCCCCCCCTAGAAAACACCCCACCAGCAGACTGGTCCCTCTGGGATTCAGATGCAATCCATCAATACGTTACAGGTCCAACCTCCCCCAAAATAGTTCTCAGTGATCCAAGAACTTGAATCACTGACTCTTACTCCACCCCTTAGTGGAGCCTCCACCTGATTCTATTTCTACCCTCAATATCACATATCATCTCCTTGGTTTTGCTAACATTGAGTGAAAGCTTGTTGTGTGACCACCATTCAACAAGCTGATCTATCTCTCTCATTGCCATTTGTGATTCTGCCAACAACTGTGGTGTCATCGACAAATTTGTAGATAGCATTGGAATTGTGCCTGGCCACAGAACCATGGGTGAATAGTGAATAGAGCAGTGGGCTAAGCACACATTCTTGAGCTTTGCCTGTGTTGATAGCCAGTGAGAAGACATTTTTTCCAATTCATACTGTCTGTGGACTTCCGATCAGGAAGTCAATGATCTGGTTGCAGAGGTGGGTACAGAGGCCCAAGATTTAGAGCTTCTTGACTAGCACTGAGGAAATAATGGTATTTAAGGCTGAGCTGTAGTCGATGAAGAGCGGCCATATGTATGAATTGCTGTTGAGGTGATCCAAGTGATGCCTGCTTTCTCATACAACAGTGCTATATAGTCAGGATAACGTAAACTATTTTGTAACCGCGTAAGAATACACCCTTCTCACTGTAGTAACTGTATTGCACCATTGTGGACCATATGTACATGTATGAAACAGTTTCCTGAGATGGTGGAAGGCATCAGTTAGTAAAATGTCTTTTATTATTGAATCTTGCATCTCTAAGTTATTTAAGAAGCCTCCCAAGTAACACAGAGACTTAACAAACAGGAATATATTTGGCTTAAAAAAACCCGGAAAGAATTATAATTTTACAGCTTTTTAACTCAGAAAATATAGCCAAAAACAATGGAATGGATGATGAAATGTTCAGACTTAAAATCAACATGGTTAATGTAAAGGGCATCATGGTTAGGGTAAGGGTGGTCAGTTAGCGTAGTGGCTAGTGCAAAGCTATTACAGCCCTAGCAACCTGGGTTCAAATCCAATGCTTTCTGTTACAAGTTTTTTTTACATTCTCCGCCTGTCTGCATGGGTTTCTTCTAGGTGTTCCGTTTTCCTCTCACTCCTCAAAATATACAGGTGGCAGATCATTTGGGGTATTTGAGCGGCACGAGTTCGTAGGCAGGAAGGGTCTGTCACCGTGCAGTATGTCTAAATTTAAATTAAATCTGCCGCTGTCTAACATGTTTTATATTTCAGTGGAATTTTCATATACCTCTTTTATACTCCCAATTTCAGGGAAGATCCTCCCACTATATCTACCCTGACATCTAAACAACATTTACATCGTGGGGTCAGCCGCATAAGTACTGTGGCAGCAAAGGAAAGTCACAAAACTTGATTTCGTGCTGTAATAAAATCACTCTCTGACACCCAAAAACTTTTCCAATAACTGCAAGGTATGAGTCAGGAGCCTGATTAAGTGGCACTCCAACAAGAAGCACCCATGAAAAAGTAGTCCACTTAATTGGTTCTCCATCCACCAATTCCTCAATGAGAAACTCATTCAGGGGCACATTTAATGAATCTTAATTTTGCACTTTATGGATTTTTTTTCTCCTTTATTACACAGTTTGTTTACCTGTCTTTATTTGTTTGTGTGCTTACATATCTTCTTGATTACAGCACTTTTGCACTACCATTAAGTGGTAATTCTGCCTTGCCACCACGAAAAAAAAATCTTAAGGTTGTATGTGATGACGTGTATGTACTCTAACAATAAATTTGAACCTTAAAACATTTATTTTCTCCCTCACAAGCACACTATATTATCATTCCAAATCTGTGATCTCTGTCACCACTATGGAATAGAACACCATCATCGTCACCTGCAGGAGCCCTCCAAGTTACATGCCACCTTGACTTGAAAGAATATTGCTAGTCCTTCATTGTTGCTGGGTCTAAATCCTGGAACTTGCCGTGCATCAGTACAATAGGAGTATCTTCACAAAAGATTTTTGTTTACATACAGCATGGTAACAGGCCATTTCGGCCTATGAGTCCATGCCATCCAATTTTCAGTCAATTAACCTGCACCCCAGTAAATTTCGAATGGTGGGAGGAAACCGGAGCTTCCGGGTAAACCCATGCAGAAATGGGTAGAATGTTCAAATCTCTTACAGACAACCTGGGATTTGAACCCGATTCCAATCACTGCCACAGTAAAGGTGTTATGCTAACCACTACACCAACCATGCTGTTCCTGGAGGGGCTGGGACTGGAACCCCCCCCCCCCCCACTCAAGCAACAAACAGGGAGTAACTGCAAGAGTCACAACTGTGTTACACAGCAAATTTGAGAAAGAATTTAACCATTTTATAGAAATGAAATGGAATGTGAAAATAATTTATGTTTTTTTGTGCATAATTTCAATGTGATAAATTACAATAACAGAGGAAATTTTCACTCCACATGGAGGTGTTCTCATTTCCCAGGTCTGGAGAAACTAGTAACATGTCCAAGAAGATCACTGGGGTCTCTCCTTCTTCTGTTAATGAAATTCATCAGGAGCATCATTTAAATAGGGCTCAAAAATTATGGAGGAACTTTTCCATCCATCACACAGTTATCTTGGACCCACTATCATCAGGAAGGAGGTTAAATTATATATATATATATACGTGTAATCTGCATTACATGTGTGCAGTGTTCGGAAAAAAAAAACACTGTTTCAACTGGTTGTATATGTTCAGTCAGATGATAATAAACTTGAACTTGTGATGGGTCAGTCAAGACAAATACTATGGTTATTCAGTGCTGTCTCAGGGCTGCAGCCTGCCTGGCATCGTGGGTAAGGGTACTGGTAATAGATGCTTCATGTGCTGAAACTGGACAGTTTCTCTCATCATCACCTGTTGGAAATCTAGATTCTGCTGTCTCCCTTTTACTCCCCAACCAAAGATTTCTCAATGGTAAAAGGCTCAAGGGTGACCTTTGAACTTGTGGCAGCTAATGCATCAAGATCCTCCCCTACTCTGGTCTGCCTTTGACTCTATCTGCCATTTGATCTTTCATCACCTGGATACACTTTTATCTTGCCAATTATTACCCTGCCCCTTTATGCTGGCGATTTCTAGTCGATTCCTTTAATTTAGATGGAGAGGCTCGACCCAAAACATTGTTCATATCCCTCCGCAAATGCTGCTTGACCTGTTGGGTTTCTCCAGCAGTTTGCTTTTTGCTCCAGATTCCAACTTCTGTGTCTCTTCCAAACAAGGTTGTGAGTGTTCAGATTGGAGAATCTAGAGTACCCCAACAAATCGGCCTTCTGCTAAGCAGAGTGCTGGTTAATTTACAGATGTTATGCTCCCCAGCAGCAATTGGGAGACGTACAAATGAATGGGTTAAGTTTAACACAGAATTTATTAACAGACTAACAATAATAGCATTAACCCAATAAACTTAACACCCAAACACCAGCCTTAATGACAATTCTATATCTTCTTTGGCTTGGCTTCGCGGACGAAGATTTATGGAGGGGGTAAAAAGTCCACGTCAGCTGCAGGCTCGTTTGTGGCTGACAAGTCCGATGCGGGACAGGCAGACACGATTGCAGCGGTTGCAGGGGAAAATTGGTGGGTTGGGGTTGGGTGTTGGGTTTTTCCTCCTTTGCCTTTTGTCAGTGAGGTAGGCTCTGCGGTCTTCTTCAAAGGAGGTTGCTGCCCGCCAAACTGTGAGGCGCCAAGATGCACGGTTTGAGGCGATATCAGCCCACTGGCGGTGGTCAATGTGGCAGGCACCAAGAGATTTCTTTAGGCAGTCCTTGTACCTTTTCTTTGGTGCACCTCTGTCACGGTGGCCAGTGGAGAGCTCGCCATATAACACGATCTTGGGAAGGCGATGGTCCTCCATTCTGGAGACGTGACCCATCCAGCGCAGCTGGATCTTCAGCAGTGTGGACTCGATGCTGTCGACCTCTGCCATCTCGAGTACTTCGACGTTAGGGATGTAAGCGCTCCAATGGATGTTGAGGATGGAGCGGAGACAACGCTGGTGGAAGCGTTCTAGGAGCCGTAGGTGGTGCCGGTAGAGGACCCATGATTCGGAGCCGAACAGGAGTGTGGGTATGACAACGGCTCTGTATACGCTTATCTTCGTGAGGTTTTTCAGTTGGTTGTTTTTCCAGACTCTTTTGTGTAGTCTTCCAAAGGCGCTATTTGCCTTGGCGAGTCTGTTGTCTATCTCATTGTCGATCCTTGCATCTGATGAAATGGTGCAGCCGAGATAGGTAAACTGGTTGACCGTTTTGAGTTTTGTGTGCCCGATGGAGATGTGGGGGGGGCTGGTAATCATGGTGGGGAGCTGGCTGATGGAGGACCTCAGTTTTCTTCAGGCTGACTTCCAGGCCAAACATTTTGGCAGTTTCCGCAAAGCAGGACGTCAAGCGCTGAAGAGCTGGCTCTGAATGGGCAACTAAAGCGGCATCGTCTGCAAAGAGTAGTTCACGGACAAGTTTCTCTTGTGTCTTGGTGTGAGCTTGCAGGCGCCTCAGATTGAAGAGACTGCCATCCGTGCGGTACCGGATGTAAACAGCGTCTTCATTGTTGGGGTCTTTCAGGTATGGATGGAATCCCCCCAGAAGTCTGGAAGGCTGGCGGCAAAACTCTGCATGTCAAACTGCATGAGTTTTTCAAGCTTTGTTGGGACCAAGGTAAACTGCCTCAGGATCTTCGTGATGCCACCATCATCACCCTGTACAAAAACAAAGGCGAGAAATCAGACTGCTCAAACTACAGGGGAATCACGTTGCTCTCCATTGCAGGCAAAATCTTCGCTAGGATTCTACTAAATAGAATAATACCTAGTGTCGCCGAGAATATTCTCCCAGAATCACAGTGCGGCTTTCGCGCAAACAGAGGAACCACTGACATGGTCTTTGCCCTCAGACAGCTCCAAGAAAAGTGCAGAGAACAAAACAAAGGACTCTACATCACCTTTGTTGACCTCACCAAAGCCTTCGACACCGTGAGCAGGAAAGGGCTTTGGCAAATACTAGAGCGCATCGGATGTCCCCCAAAGTTCCTCAACATGATTATCCAACTGCACGAAAACCAACAAGGTCGGGTCAGATACAGCAATGAGCTCTCTGAACCCTTCTCCATTAACAATGGCGTGAAGCAAGGCTGTGTTCTGGCACCAACCCTCTTTTCAATCTTCTTCAGCATGATGCTGAACCAAGCCAATTCTATATAAACAACAGATTATTATACTTCATATGTGAAAAAAACCCAGACCATGACCAGACCATGCTGAAATCCCCCCAAAAATCAACAAAGTTCCCAAAACAAAACCCCCATGTCAGTCAGTCAAGAAGGAACAGTTCACAGATCAGATCTCCAGGATTGGGATTATTTGTTTCTTTGCCCACTGATCTTTTAGTTGGAGGCTGTACCCAGATGATCGTGGTCCCTATAGACTTTCAACCCTGTAACGGGAACACAAGACTGGCTTGAGTTTCAAATGTAGCAACAACCATCTTTACTTGGGAATTTCCATAGTGACCTCCTCATCACCACATGAAGTTCGTGCCTCTGAAGCCCCCTTTAAGGTTAACAAGTGATCTTCTGTCACACATCCTCTCCTTTGGACACCCTGGCTTAAGTGGTCCCGTGACTCCTGTCACACTAAATCCTCCTCTTGAAAGGGGATGGGAGAGGCACTGCTCAGTCCCACACACACTCTGGGTATCAGAGTTCCCCAAACTGCTGTCAGGACATCCTGTGGACAAAGTAGCTCATCTTCCTTTTTCCACTGAAACTACTAACATACAGCTCTAGATAGCAGCGCTAGCACCTGTGAACAAAACACCTCAGTGTGTGGCTTGCTGAAGCTGCCAGGTGAGCATGCACAGCTAGTTTAACTGCCTGCAGTCCAATCCACTGACTAACCTCTCAAAACCAGTGCACTGGCCTTTTAAAACTGCCCAGTGCGTGCCTCCAGATCTTCCCATTAGTGGAGAGCGGTTAACAGCCGCAGGCTCATTCTCTTGTGAGCCCACGGACTTCCAGCGCATGCTTTCCATGCTTTGACAGCTGTGGTAGCCTAGTGCTATTACAGCTCCTAGCAGCTGACAAAACTCCAAAGCAGGTTCAGTCCTGTCCTCAGTCAAAAATAAAATTGTCCACCGTCCATAACAGAGAAGATCAACAACAAGACAAATGCTCCATTAACTGGAGGTAATTTTTTAACCTTCGTCTTACTTCTTCAAAAGATGAATTAACAGCCATTACCAAAATCTAACACTATAGTTTTTTAGACAGCAATTTTGGAAAAATCCAGGAAAATTTTAACATAAATGAACATTATTACTCACCTTGTGGTTGTTAACACTGCATCCCTTAAGTTATCATGTGTATTTATCCCTGTGCTTTCACATGGACGTCAAATTCATGAGGTGAGTTTAAGAATGCAGGCTTCCCCCAAAAAGTAGTAAGGTTCCTGCAGGATAAATTGTGATGCAGGAATTAACAAAACATTCCTTTTAAGACCACCCATATAATGGCAGATTTTGTTGATTGTGCCGCTACATGCCTGTAGTCTAAAAACCCTAATTGATTGATTAGGGTACTCAAGTTTTCCACTTGAATATTTATTTTAAATGTGTGAATAAGATTGAGTTTAACTGGTTGTAATTCAGCCTTGAATATGTTTTTTTTTCCTCAAAATTGGCAATTCCATATCAACCCATATCTCTCCTGAACACTGGAATAGAAGTCAATTCAAAGATGTCTGGAGAAGTAAGTAGATTCCTTAGAATCAAGAGGCTCAGCATTAGTGGGCAAGAGAGGCAAATGTGAGTCCAGTTATGATCTAATTGAACATGGAGCAGGCCAACAGGTCAAATGGCCAATTCTCTCTGCTAAGGAACACTTGGTCTGCCCATATGCAGCTAAAGTGGTCAATGTCAACTTCTCCCTGCAAGCTTTTCCCAAGCTTTCACATCAAACACCAATATTAATGTCAACAAGCAAATGTCGGCAGTAAATCTAAATTTTGGATTGAGCCACAGGTTAAACTGATTTTTCTGAAAATTCTCAGACCTATCTCTCAAATCTTTCCCCTTTTCCACTGAATGAAAACACACAAAAATAGCTTGATTTGGATAAATTACACCACCTTCTGGTAATGTAATAATTTCTTTGCTCGAAAAAATCAAGGGGAAGGGTGGCAGCCAAGCATGCAGAATGCCATCTGTTTTGAAATGTGCAAGATGAAACAGATAAATTACAAAAAAAAAACAGGACTCCGTTGATTCCTGTTCTTAGACCAGAAAAGGCTGCACATTTTGAGAGAGATTAAAAAGTGCGGACTGTAGTGTAGTGACTGTGAGCTACAATTCAGCGGAGGGGAAAAACAACACATGGTTGCACAATTGCCCCGTTCAAGACCCCTCAATGTTCAAGAGATTTTAGACCAGAGTAAGTTGATTTATGATTTGGATAGCAAATGGTTCCAATATAATCTTTTAAGCATGAAGAACCTCACATTTGAGCTGGCTTGTAAGATGGCAATCTTGATGGAAATGACTGGAAAACATTGATGAAGAATTCCATCCATCACCAGGTACAAATGTGATATTAGCCTATGGTCAAAAGGCGGCAGCAGCATATTGTTACTGATGTAACGGCAGACATTGCCCAGATGTTAGATTTAAGGTGTTACACGTCAGAATGGCACTTTCAAACAGGAACCAATAAATGTGAGCAGTGTTTCCAATGCATGATGTTAGTGGAGAAAGAACATTTTTCTGCATATGCAAATACAAGAAGAAGCTGATATAATATGAAACGTTGAGGTGAACAATGCAGACTTTGCTTCATAAAACATCTATGTATAAGCAGCAAAGACAGGAAACAACAGGACTCTAAATTTACAGTGTTGATCAGCAATCTGTTCTCTGTGCAGTGAATTGAAACAGAGACATGTTATTCAGTTTTGGTAGAGAGATATATGATATGAAATTAATGTCCCTTAGAATAAGGCACATTCAATCTTAAGATATACATGGGTAAAGTTCAGATAATATTGTGACAAATGCAATGTCAAATCAAGTTTATTGTCATCTGATTATTGTACAAATACAACCCGATGAAACTGTCCTCCGATCCTCGGTGCAAAACATGCAGACACACAACCAGACATAACTCACATACAGACAAACAATACATATGCAGGACAAGGATTTCATCGATACAAATAAATATTTAAAATATTGCTTCATGTATTTGAGAGTCTCGGATGGTTAGCGTGAGCAGTTCCTTTGGATGTTCAGCAGTCCCACTGCCTGTGGGAAGAAACATCAGCCTGGTGGTAATGATACTCCTATATCTCTTCCCTGACAGGAGCAGCTGAAAGATGCCATGAGCTGGGTGGAAAGAGTCCTCAATGATTTTGTGCACCCTCTTCAGACAACAATACTGGTAGATCATGTTGATGGGGGTAGTGAGACTCCAATAATCCTCTCTGCCATTCTTATGGTCATGTGGATTGAACTCTGATCCATTTCTCTGCATAACCATACCACACTGTAATGCAGACGGCCAAGTCACTTACAATAGCGTTCCTATAGAAGTTTGACATAATGGTGGCCAGTAGCCTTGCCCTCTTGAGCCTTCTCAGGAAGTACATTCACTGATCTGCCCTCCTGAAAAGTCAGGAGATATTGAATGTGCATGATAGGTCACTATTTAAGTAAATTCCAAGGAAATTAGTGCTCTCTACTCTCTCCACTGCAGAATTATTGATGTAAAGTAGAGGGTGATCTTTCCTGGTCTTCCTGAAGTCCACAATAATCTCCTTTGTCTTGTCCACATTGAGACTCAGGTTGTTACTCTTGCAGCATTTCATGAGATTTCTACCTCTTCTCTGTAGTGCGAGTCGTCTTTGTTGGTGATGAGGCCAGCGACTGTTGTGTCATCTGCAAACTTGATTACACTGTTGGAGCTGGATCTGGCAATGCAGTCGTGGGTCAGTAGTGTGAACAGGAGCGGGGTGAGCACATAGTCCTGAGGTGCACCAGTGTTCAGCGTGACGGTGTTTGACGTTCTGCTGCAGATGAGGAAAGGCTGTGGTCTTTCCGTTACGAAGTCGAGAATCCAATTACAGAGGGGGAAGCTTCTCCACCAGCCTCTCGGGAATGATTGTGTTAAACACTGAGCTGCTGGCATATGAGTCCATTATAGCAGACAATGTATGGTCTGTTTTAATGGCTGTTAACACAAATTGCTAGTGGGTGTAACTGACCACAATATCTGGCCAACTCTATTAAGCAAGGATTGGCTAAGAAGACAAAACCTCATTTGGAGAGGCTTCAGCGAGCAGAGGCTGAGGAAGAGCTCCCAGTGAGGTAAGATTGGTACGTTTATTTTAATTAATCTAGTTTCATTTAAGAGTAGGCTTTGGAGGCAGTTGGAGTAGTCCTGTGCTCTGATTGCAGGACGTGGGAGGTCAGGGACATCACAAATGTTCCTAATGACTACACCAGCAAAAAGTGCATCCAGATGCAACTCCTGGGAGAACATGTTAGGAAACTAGAGTTATAGCTGGTTGAGCTTCAGATCATAAGGGAGGCAGAGGCAATAATAGATAGGAGTTACAGGGAGACAGTCACCCCAAACAGACAGGAGTTGGCTAACTGAGTGACCCAGAGGAAGGGGAAGGGGGGAATTGTCACCAGGAGCTTCCAAGCCTCAATGTGCTCTAACATTGACCTCGCAATCACGAGATGGCACCGGCATTGTTTTGGGCTCAGCCGACTCTGATCCATGTGCCCGTGAAGCCATACGCATGGGTGGGTCGGCCAAGCGAGGTCTGCTGCATGAGCCCTCTGTAGTGCCTGGTGGCCAAGAGGCACACAGTGCTGTGTCAGAAGACACACCCGCATGGCCGACGGTGCTCCTGGGCATGCACGGTGCATTGCACATCCAGGAGCTTCTAGATAAAGTGTGAGCTGCGGGGAACCCAGACCTGCAGAACTGCAGCCGCACTGGATGAGTAACAAGTGCAGGTGAAGAGGAAGGAAGTCCTGCCTTGTTGGAGCCAAGACAGGAGGAATTTAGTCTGGAGGCTGTGGCTAAGGAAGGTAGGCCCCAAGGGGGAGTAGTGGAACCTGGGTTTGACTCTGTGTTTACTATTTTGGAAGGGATCACCCATCAGATGGAAAATACATCAGTACAGATGTCTACACGGTTAAATCAAGGATTTATGGAAATGAAAGTTAAAATATTTATGAAGAAATGTCATCTGTGAAGAATGATATTAATGTGGTTAAAAGTGATGTTAATAGATGTTTGAAGATGGTGGATACTGTACAAGATAACTTTTTAAAAAATTGAAGAGACTTTTCATGAATATAAAGATCAAGTGGAATGAAATAGAGAAAAAAAGGAAAAAGTGGAGGATTACTTTGTGGGTTGGGAGATCCAGAAGAGAACATTGCTGAAGAAGATTGATTCTTTAGAAAATCAAGGTCGGAGGAATAATGTAAA
This sequence comes from Narcine bancroftii, assembly GCF_036971445.1. Taxonomy (NCBI): domain Eukaryota; kingdom Metazoa; phylum Chordata; class Chondrichthyes; order Torpediniformes; family Narcinidae; genus Narcine; species Narcine bancroftii. The sequence goes on from NC_091469.1 coordinate 91,214,644, forward strand.
AATAGTAGGTTTTCCAGAAGATATTGAAGGTTCAGATCCGATGAATTTTTTCAAGAACTGGATCCCTGACGTATTGGAAAGTGATTTTATTTCTGGATGGTTTGGAATTGGACCTGGCACATAGAGCATTGAAGAAGAAACCTTTTCCGGGCCAACCACCATGAGCAGTTCTGATTCGGTGTTTGAGATACCAGGATAGAGAAAGTATATTGTGGATTTCCGTTCAAAAGGCTCGACAAAGGAAGTCACGTGATGAAGTAGTGACCGGTAAGAAAATACTAGCCCTCTCCAGAAAAGTTTTTAAAAAGTAAAGAAAAAGAAAAGTCACAAACACAGAAACCATAACAAATTAAAAATAAAATTGTGGAGAAAATGGCAGTAAAGAAAGAAAAACCAAAAACAACGGGAAGAAAAGAAGAAGGAAAGATGTTGGAAGAGAAAGGTGAAGGCCTTACCTGTATGAGGAGGCCCGCCATGGAGGGAGAAGCCCGCTCCCTGAGGTCAGTGGAAACCCTGAATGCAGGACTACAAAGATGGCTCATGGAGCCAAACAAAAGTGCGCAACCGTGCATGCGTGAATCCTCGTGCATGCGCGATGTACAAGACAAAATCAACACCGATGGGAGGGGGACCAGCTGAGGAGTAAATCTCCACAGCTTAAACAGACAAGAATAACACGACAGCAAGACTCCCGACAGGAAAACAGAAAATAACGGGAACAAGAAGGAAGAGAATAAAAAAAGGAAATCAGAGAAACAAAAGATGACCAACCCAGAGGAAGACGACCAACACCAAGACATCTTTAATAAAAATAATAAAAACAATAATACCCAGAAAACTGAGATAAACAGCCCAACAAGAAAGTCAGAAGAGACAGACGTAGAGGACACAGATCCTGGAGTGGAACATCAAACTCTACACAGAGAAATGGAAGATGAAGGGAAGGGACAGTACATGGATAAAAAAAAAATTAAAGAATGGCTGACACAAGAATTCAGTGAAATAAAAAGAATAAAGGGTACAGAAGAAAAAGTGAAAGATTAGAGATGGTCATGATAGAAATAGGAAAAAGTGTAGACAAGGTGGAAGAACGAGAAACAGCCATAGAAATGGAGGTAGATGACTTAAAAAAGAAATTGGAAGAATCTGATAAAAAAGTTAAAGAAACACAAGAGCTGTTAGCTCAGAAGATAGATATAATGGAAAATTATAATAGGAGAAACAATAAAAAGATATTGGGCCTTAAGGAAGATGAAGAAGGCAAAAAATATGAAGGAATTTATAAAATAATGGATCCCCAGGGTCCTAGGAATACCAGAATTACAGGAAGGAATGGAAATAGAAAGGGCACACAGAACATTAGCCCCTAAACCACAGCCACAACAAAAACGAAGATTCATTCTAGTAAAATTCCTAAAATATACGACAAGAGAAAATATATTGGAGAAGGCAATGAAAAAAATAAGAAAAGACAAAAAAACACTGGAATACAAAGGTCATTTTTTTTTTTCTATCCAGACATAAGTTTTGAACTCCTGAAGAAGAGGAAGGAGTTTAACGCAGCAAAATTGACCCTATGGAAAAAAGGTTATCAATTTATGTTAAAATATCCAGCGGTGCTTTAAATAGTTATCCCAGGGCAACAAAGCAAAATGTTCTCAGATCTGGAAAAAGCACGAAAATTTGCAGAACACCTACAAAACAGACAGAGAGATGAAGAGATGTAACCAGATCAAAAATGACAACAAACTATATACAAAGAAGAAGAATAAAGTATAAGTAAGAATTAAGAAGGGAAAGAAAGGAAGTAAGGAGGGAATTAAGAGAGTAAGCTTTGTTATATGTGAAGATTAACATCTTTTCTGGGGGGGGCTGGGTGGGGAAGAATAACAGTCACTGCAAAATCAGTTGACGCGAGCGGGTTCACAATCCAAATGGAGAGGGGAGATGTGGTTGCCCGACAAGGGACAAAGGGCAACTCAGAGAGGGGAGGGACTACTGGGGTTAAATTAATTTTAGATATGGAAATAGTGGAAATATTTTATGTTTTAGAAATGTTGTCTTACAATGTGTTCAAAAAAAGAAAACAGAAATGGATAAGAAAGGAAGGTGGTAATGAGGTAAAAGAAAGGAAAGATAAACAAAGTATGAAATGGCCATGTTGAACTATATGACGTTAAATATTAATGGAATACATAACCAAATCAAAAGGAATAAGCTGTTACATTTACTGAAGAAAGAAAATAATGATATTCGTGCAAGAAACACATCTAACTGAAGTGGAACACAAGAAATTAAAAAGAGATTGGATACGACATGTAATAGCAGCATCATATAATTCAAAAGCCAGAGGAGTAGCTATATTAATCAATAAAAATGTACCAATCAAAATAGAAGAGGAAATAATAGATCCAGCAGGGAGGTATGTAATGATAAAATGTCAGATATATTCAGAATTTTGGAATTTACTCAATGTATACACACCTAATGTAGAAGATCAAAAATTTATGCAAGATATCTTTTTGAAGATTGCAGATATGCAAGGGAATATACTAATAGGAGGGGATTTTAACCTTAATTTGGACTCAAACATGGATAAAACTGGAAAAAAAGACTAACAGAAAGAACAAAGTAACCAAATTTATAATTAAATCGATGCAGGAAATGCAAGTTTTGGATATATGGAGGAAACAACACCCAAAGGAAAAGAAATATTCATATTATTTGGGTAGACATAAAACATCTCAAGGATCGACCTATTCCTGTTATCAGCCCACATTCAAGGAAGAGTTAAGAAAACGGAATATAAAGCTAGATTGTTATCGGATCACTCACCCCTGTTATTGGCAATAGAGCTGGAAGACATCCCACTGAGAATGTAAAGATGGAGATTAAACTCCATGCTACTTAAAAGACAGGATTTTAGAGAATTCATTGAGTGACAAATTAAAATGTACTTTGAAATAAATACAGAATCAGTGAAAGATAAGTTTATACTATGGGATGCAATGAAAGCATTAATCAGAGTACAGATAATAAGTTATGTAACTAAGATGGCGAAGGACTAAAACCGGGAAATAGAACAGTTGGAAAGGGAAATAACAAATACAGAAAAATAATTAGCAATAAAGGAAGATACAACTAAAAGAAGAGAATTGACAGACAAAAAAATAAAATATGAAACACTACAAACATATAAGGTGAAGAAGAACATAATGAAGACAAAACAGAAGTATTATGAACTATGAGAAAAAACGCACAAAATACCAACATGGCAGCTTAAGACAGAACAAACTAAAAGAATGGTATTAGCATCAAGGAACAAAGACAAACAAATTACATATAAACCAATGGAGATCAATGAAAACTTCAGGGAATATTACAAATAACTATATCAAATTGAAAACAAAGGGAAAGAAGACAAAATAGATGAATTTCTAACTAAAATTAAACTACTGAAATTACAAACAGAGGAGCAAAATAAATTAATAAAACCATTTGAAATAGAAGAAATACAGGAGATATTTTAAAAAAAAACTACCAAACAATAAAACACCAGGAGAGGATGGACTCCCAATAGAATTCTATAAAACATTTAAAGACTTATTAATTCCTCCTCTCCTGGAAGTAATGAACCAGATTGAAAAAACACAAAACATACCTGATTCATGCAAAACAGCAATAATTACAGTAATACCAAAGATGGGGAAAGATCCACTAACACCAGCATCGTATAGACCGATATCTCTACTTAACACAGATTATAAGATAATAGCTAAACTATTAGCAAACAGATTGGCCCACGGTGTACCAAAAATTGTAAAACTAGATCAAACTGGATTTATTAAAAAAAGACAAACAACGGACAATATCTGCAAATTCATTAACTTAATCCATGCAGTACAAGGAAACAAAACTCCAACAGTGGTGGTTGCTTTAGACACAGAGAAAGCCTTTGACAGAGTAGAATGGAAATATTTATTCAAAGTACTACAAAAGTTCAACCTACCAGAGAAATATATTAATTGAATTAAAGTATTATATAAGGGAACATTGGCAAAAATGACAGTAAATGGATATATATCAAACCAATTTAAATTAAGCAGATCAACAAGGCAGTGATGTCCACTATCTCCCTCATTGTTCGCGTTAGCTATAGAACCACTAGCAGAACAGGTAATAACAGAAAATAAAATAAGAGGGATAAAAATAAAAGAGAAGGAATATAAAATCAGTCTATTTGCAGATGACATTATAATATACTTAACAGAACCAGAAATATCGATAAAAGAATTACATAAGATATTGAAGGAATATGGAGAAGTATTGGGATACAAGATCAATGCAAATAAAAGTGAAGCAATGCCAATGAAAAATGCGGATTTCACAAAGTTTAAGAAAGAATCACCATTTAGATGACAAACACAAACAATTCGATACCTCAGCCATCTATATAAATTAAATTATCAGCCATTAATGAAAAAATTACAAGATGACTTAGAGCACTGGAAAGACTTCTTATGGAAAGGGGGGAAACCAAGGATAGCACTAGATAAATTAACAAAATGGTACAAACATGAAGGCTTCCAACTACCAAACTTTAGGAATTATTATAGAGCAGCACAATTAAGATACCTATCAGATTTTTATCAAACAAGGGAAAAACCAGATTGAACCAGATTAGAGCTAGATAAAATAGGGGAGAAGATACAATATACATATACAATATAAGTGGGATGAAAAATTGGTGCAACATAGGTATTCACCAGTATTGCACCATCTGCTCAACATTTGGAAGAAGATTCACGTAGAAAGGAATAAAATAAATTATCAACTACCAAAATTACAAAATCAACTAATCCCTTTCACAATAGATAACCTTTCCTTCAGAGAATTGGAGAGAAAAGGGATCAAAAGAATAGAAAATTGTTTTTCGGGAAATAAATTATTATCTTTTGAACAAATGAAGGACAAATATAATATAACTCACGATACAGGGTTTGCATACCACCAACTGAAAACCTACTTGAAGGACAAATTGGGAAACAGTCTGAGGTTACCAGAAGGAAACAATTTTGAATATGTGATTACAGACACAATGATAATTTAAAAATTTATAACAAACATGTACATCAAACTGCAAGAAAAGGAGAATGAGGAAACAAACTGTAAACCTAAACAAAAATGGGAACAAGATCTAAACATAAAGATAAAGAATGAAACATGGGAAAAGCTATGCTCCAGAACTATGAGAAATATAATTGGTTACATAGGCTATACATCACACCCCAAGCGTTAAATAAATGTGACCCAACAGTATCAGACAGATGTTTTCGCTGTAAAAAGGAAACGGGAACAACAATACATGCAATTTGGGCATGTGAGAAAGTGAAAAAATTTTGGGAAGATCTAAACCAGTTATTAAATAAAATCACAAAAAGCAATATACCAAAAAAACCAGAGATCTTTCTTCTAAGTAATATAAGAAATAAAGAATTTGGACTCAGTTTGGATGGAGTATAAAAAAGATTTATTTTGCTACAAAAAAAGATTTGTAGCAAAAAATGTATTATGTCACCCTGTAAATTAGAAGACAACTTGAGAATACAGCAATGGTATATAGAAATAAATAAATGTATTCCATTGGAAAAAATAACATATAATTTAAGAAATAACATCACAATATTTGAACAAATTTGGGAACCATACATGAAACACAATAGAGAAATCCTACCACAGACCTCCACCACCTAAAATGACAGAAGGATATGAAGACAAAATGAACTGACTCAGTCTATAAAAGTAAAAGACAAAAATTTCTTGTTTATTTTTATTAAGTGACGACCTTGTTTAACAGGTTTAATGTGTCATATAGATTGAACTTTGAATAAATGGGAAGGGGGGTGAGGGAGGGAGGGAAGTGAGGGGGGAAAAAGGAGAGAAAATGACACTGTATATATTCAAGAGAAAAATGTCTATGTGTATTATGGTTCATAGTGTGAAAAATTTAAAAAAAAGAGAATTAAAAAAGGCTCGACAAAACCAGACTCCAATGATGGTCCAGGGAAATAGAGTGTTTTTTTTTAATACTTATTTGAGTCAAGAAATTATTAATAGGTGTATCAAATTTAATTCAGCTAAAGAAGTATTGTGGAGAAAGGGTTATAAATTTGCCTTTCGTTATCCTGCTGTATTGAAAGTTTTTTATGGAAATTTTCAGTCTCAATTCTTTGAGAATCATCATGATGCATTCATCTTTACTAATTTATTGCCAGATTTACGAGGAAGTAACGGTCACCATTATCATCACCTAAAAGGAGAGTATTTGATAAACAAAATGGGAATGGGAAGAATGGAAAGAATAGACAGAAAGTCAAATTGATACAGAGTCTTTTTTATATTGAAGATCCGGAACATTCATTGGGATTGGAATCATTGGGTTGATTGTGTTTGATTAATAATTTTGGAATAATTTGACTGTGGTGGGGGAGGGGTGGGTGGTGGATGGCGCTGAAGCTTTTGATAGTCATCTGCCACTATTGGGTTTTACCACACCCAGATTTTTGGGGAGTTACTACATTACTGTAGTTTAAAGGGTGAAATAGAAAATTTCTTTTTAGTTTATTGTGGTTTTTTTTAATTTATAAGTGGGGAAGGGTTTTTGTATTTTATTTAGAAGGGTTTTTTTTTAGCAAGGGGAGCAATATTTTGTAATAGTGTGAAGAGTATATACATTTAAGGTAAATAAATGTCTAATTTGAATTTTGCCACTTTTAATTTACAGGGATTGAATAATCCGATTAAGCATAAATATGTATTGGCTTATATTTTTAAAAAAATGAAAGTTGATATTGCTTTTTTACAAGAAAAACATTTGACCGAAAAATAATATTTCAAATTGAAGAGAGATTGGGTTGGATATGTATTTGCTTCTTCTTTTAATTCTAAGGCACGGGGTGTAGTGATTTTGATTCATAAGAAAATACCATTTGAGTTGGAATCATTTACGGAGATTGCTAGTAGGGTTTTGATGGTGAATTGTAACATTTTTGGCGAACCTTGGTTATTATTGAATGTTTATGCACCTAATGCGGATGATGATCGATTTATATCTGAGGCTTTTCTAACAATAAATCAGGCTAATGAAAATATTTTTATTGGAGGGGATTTCAATTGTGTTTTGGATCCATTATTGGATAAATCTCCAAAAGGTATAAGGAAATCAAAGATGGTGGTACAAATGGGATTTTTGATGAAAGGTTTGAATTTAGTTGAAATTTGGAGGAGAATAAATCCGACAGAAAAGGACTTTTTTTATTCATCCAGGCAAGATTCATTTTCTAGAATAGATTTGTTTATGGATTTGGCTCATTTGCAGGCTAGAGTAGTGCAAACTGAAGATAGAGTAGGGTTATATTGGAATTATAAAGTGGCAAGAGTTTCTATGTAAAAATTAACAAGGGATTATGATATAGGAGGACTTTTACTCCCAGACATTAAAAAGAATACTTGTTAGTACAGTCTAGGTTTATCACCTCCGTCTTTGAAGGCAGAGATAGGCATTCCTGCAACAAGTTACTTTATCTGCATAAAGTAGGTAAAAAGATAGGAGAGGACTTTATAAATGGAATATGAAATTAATATCTGGAACTAGAGATCCCCCCTATTGAAACATATAATTAATATCTCATGTAAAACAAACAAACAAATTGGAATTAAGGTGGGGGTGTCACCTAAAACTCCCCTTTTTAATAACAAATTAATTCCTTTGATATTAGATAATAGGATCCTGGTTTCGTAGAGGGATCAGGTATATCAAGGACTGCTTTGATCAAGGGAAAGTATGATGTTTGATCATCTTAAAAATAAATATGGTTTATTGAATAACACATTCCTCTGCTATCTTCAATTAAGATCTTTTTTAAGGGACAGATTGGGTCCCACAATGAACTTATCAAGATGCAACAAATTGGAAGCACTTGTTCGAAAGGGAAGCTCCTAAACAGACAGGGGCTACACAGGGCAAGACAAAGATGGAAAACAGATTAAATATTTTAATTGGAGAAAATTGCTGGTCTGACTTATGTAAAGACAATATGATAAATACTACAGAACAACTCTGATTATCCAAAACGGTCAGGACTGGGCCCATTTTGGATAATTGTTTTTCAGAGAACCAGTCTTTAAAAAAAACAGCCCAGTGCCAACAGTAAATCATTTGTAATAGTGTTTATACAACAACAAACAACAAAGTGAGGCTTTTTAAGCATGTAAAAAAATGTATAATTCTCACTCCAACAAGCGCTGGCCACTGCTGATCACTGACACTTCCCCACCGAGGCCCCAATTGTGCTGGGAGCCTGAGGGTCCCACTCCTGTCTGGGAGCTTGAGGTCCCTGCTGCTGCCAGGAGCCCAAGGTCCACTACACTGCTGCCACTGGGAACCCAACGTACCCAGTCAGTTTGGCTCCAAAAATAATTTGGAGAACTGAGGATATTGGAGGATGAAAGTTGTGCTGTGTTAATGCAAGATATAGACTGGTCCAATGTAATTTCTTGCATCAGCTCTACTTCATGTCGCAAAAGTTTAACAGACTTAAATCAGAAATTTCAGATCAATGCCTTAGATGAGGGAGTGAGATAGGAAACTTTTTACATTCAACCTGGTCATGTCCCAAAGTGAAAACTTTCTGGGTAGATCTGGATGATCTTCTAGAATGAATTTCTTGGAAACAATTTCCAGAGATCCCAGAATTATTCTTCTTAGGAAATGTTAAAGACATAAGACTTAAAATGAAGCTGTCAAAACATCAATTATAAGATCACATTGGCAGTGGCCAGGTAATGTCTAGCAGTTACCTGGAGGTCTGATTCCCATTTAGGATTGACAAGTTGGAAAACTGTGTCCCGAAGAGAAAATCACATAATCTGACGAGTAAGTATGATGCATTTATGGATAATTGGGAGCCATGCCCATGACATATATGAATTATTCTTTAACTGTTCTTCCTTTGCTCTGGTCTACCACCACCTCTAATATTAACCACACCCCCCCCCCTCCACTTTGATCCAGAAAAGCCAGGTAATTTTTAAGCCTGAAAGATTGGTGAAGGAGCCTGGCAGATCTTTTTTTATTTCTGTTGTTTTTTTTCTATCATACTTATATACTTATTCTTTTTTTTTTCTTTTTTTCCAGGGAATGGAGGGGAAGGGGTCATTTACAATTATAGTGAACAAGAAGGATTGTTGTTAAATACATTGTTTAATTAAATTATTGAATTTATATAACTTGTTTGATGTCAATTCTATAAATAAAATAGTCAAAAAAAGTAGACTCTGCCATTGCATACAAATATGGAAATATTCTTTTCAAGCCAGACTCAGGGGCAAAGGTTTGATCTGTGACCATGACATCAGGGCAATGAAGATAAGGCTACACATCTATGCAAATCCTGTACAGGTTAAAGCCTACAATAGAGAGCACATTGACATGAAAAGTACATATAAACTCAAGGTGAAAGTTAAAGATAAAGAGTACCACCTTACTGCTGTGTGACAAAGGATGTGAAAACTTAAGCCTGGTCAAGAGAGTGTTTCTTCTTCTGGCTATCTATCCCATAGGATGATGATGGTTCCTTTCAGTCTGTTTGTGGGGTTTGATATGAGGATATCCCAAGCCGCAGAAAAGAACAGCATATGTGTGAATGTATTGAAGTGAGTGAGGATTACACAGGTCCAGACCCACCCTCTCGACATCCCTCCCAGATCCAGGGACAGGGTGAGGTCCAAGATGGTTGGGGGAAGTTCTGTTGCAGTGAATGGCCAGACCCAGCTTCAATGAAAGGGATGCCCTTTCCATGCTTCATTGCATGTGTTTGCTAGATGGCTATTAACCCTATGAGAGTGTTCATCTACTCTTTGAGTCAAGAGAGAGTACGCACCAGGGAAACCTATTGTATTAGTTGATGCATTATCCAGGGCAATGGCGCAGATTGAAGCACACACTGAAAGCTCCACAGAGAGGGATGTGAATTTCTACATGAATCTGATCACTGAATCTCTTGCCATATCTGACATGAAATCCAAGCAGATCACAGCTGAAACAGAAAAGGATACAGTTTTACAGAAGGTCATCAAGAACGTGAATGAAGGATGACCTAGAGGTAAATGTCAGCAATACTACAATATCAGAGCAGAGCTGAGTGTTCTCAATGGACTTCCACTCAGACAGAGCAGAATTGTCATTCCTCAATCACTGCAACAAGAGATGCTGAAAAGGGTGTATGTGGGGAACCTTGGGATGGAAAAATGCAAAAGGAGGGCCAGAACTGCTGTTTGTTGGCCAGGGATAAATGCTGACATTGACAGGGTGGTTTCCAGCTGTGAGACCTATTCAAAACATCACAAAAAGTAACCCATGGTAATAACTGACATACCAGAAGAAACATGGCAGAAAGTTGGGACTGATCTGTTCCACTTGGATGGAAATAATTACTTGCTGGTTATTGATTATCTATCGAACTATCCAGAGATTGCACTGTTTTCTTATATATTTACTGTTTGTATGATCAAACATGAAATCAATCTTTGTAAGTCATGGAATTTCTCAAATTGTCTACAGTGACAATAGACCATACTACAGTTGTAGAGGAATCCAGCACTTTGCTGAAGAGTATGATTTTCTACTTGTGACTTCAAGTCCTTTGCATCCACTTCAAATGGTAAAGCAGAGAAAAGAGTTCACTTAGTTAAAAAGTTGCTCAAGAAAGTACAAGACTGTGCTCAGATCCTTATCTAGCTCCATTCAGTTACAGAGCATCACCACTTGAACATATCATGTTACCCGCTAAGCTTTTGATGGGACGTAGATGACACACCACACTTCCCTACTCTGCAGACCCAGACAAGAACAGAGATGTTGAAGGTGTCGAATGAAAACAAAAGCATCTGCAATGGATATGAAAACCAAACTATGACAAGTCAGCAAGAAGCTTAGGGACACTGGCACAACATGACACAGTGAGACACAGAGATTCCGATACTGGGACAAAAAGGCTATTGCTCTGGACGAAGTAAATCCAAGATCCTACACTGTCAGAACGGAGGATGGTCAAATTCTGAGAAGGAATTGAAGGAGCCTGCTGAAAAGGCAACAGACACTGCAAGAACAGGCAAATCCAAAAGATACAGCCTGTACAACAATAGAGGAAGCACCACCAGTGATAGACAGTAGTGGACCTGCAGAGCTGACACAAGCATGTGTTGAGAACAACTGCATGTGTTTTCAAGGCACTAACAGGCTGAATTTATAAAAGAAATAAAGAACTGCAGATGTAAATATTTTTGCTGCAGATGTTTGTGTTTACATTTGTGTTGAAGTTTAAATTGAAATGAATGCTGTTTTAGTGTATCATGTTGTTAGATTAAGCATCTGTAATGATAAAGTCCTAGTGATCCTCATGACTACTAGAGGTAGTTAGACATTCGTTTGTGGCAGCTTCGGTTGGATTCAAGATTGATGCCTCCACATAGTCTTGTGTGACTTCTTAAGCTAATTGAGTGTAGTTATTTTAAAAGAACCCATGTTTCTTTATTACAATAAAAGAAATATCACAATTCCGAGCTCTCACTTATCTTCTGGCCTCGTTAAGCATTTCCATTACTAATTGAAGGCAGCATTAACAGCAGGTGGTAATGCATCTACATGGAGTGAATGTTTACCCATGGTTCTCCTTGGAGTGTGCACTGTTGTTAGGGCAGTTCATGGACATTCAGTAGCAAAGCTAGTATATAGTTCTAGGTTAATCTTGCCAAGCAAGTTTGTGAATCTGAGTCCAAGCACAATGGTCTACGATCCAGCTAGTTATATTGATTGTTTTTGGGAAAGCATGAGATTACTCCAACCTACTCCTACGCGGCAGGCGTCACCAGCAGTGCATGTACCGGATGATTTACAATACTGTACTCATGTTCTTTCGGCATAATGCTGTTTGTGAACCACTTCAGCCTGTTTACAATTATCCTTTTCAGGTCTGATGATGTCACGCAAAATCCTTTGAGATTGACAGGAATGGAAATGTTGACACGGTTTCCATCAATAGGCTGAAGCCGGCGTATATCAGTGGTCCATGTTCTGAATCGGAGACAAAGTCAGAGGACCAATTACACCCTTGCCAGTCAGACCGTGCACTATCATACAAGGTTGGGCCGAGCTGTCAGCCTGCTGGACATAGTGAGATAGTTCTAATAGGTTGCATCCTTGAATGGCTTAGAGGCTGGGGGTGGGTGGGGGAGGGGTAGCTGTTTGGCTGTTGCAGTCACATACTTAACATCATAAGGAGGAGATTTAGGGTGACAAGTTCACCTGTGTGGCAGTGAGAAATGTATTCCATTAGAAAAAAAACATAATTTCAGAAATAACTTCACAATATTCGAACAAATATGGGAGCCATACATGAAATACAATACAGAAATCCTACCATGGACTTCCACCACCTAAAATGACAGAAGGAGAAGACATCAAAAAGAACTGACTCAGTAAAATTTCTTGTTTATTTTTATTAAGTGACAACATTGTTTAACGGGTTTAATGTATCTTATAGATTGAACTTCAAATAAATGGGAAAGTGGGTGAGGGAGGGAGGGAAGGGAGGGGGGAAAAAGGGGGAGAAAATGACACTATATATATATATTCAAGAGAAAAAATGTCAATATAGTTTATAGTGTGAAAAATAAAAAAAAAATAATTTAAAAAAAAAGAAAAAAGGTCAGATGAGTTTGGCTGTGTTGTGTTTGGGGAGTTGAAGAATGCAATGCTGTGCCTAGTGAATAATAAAGTGAAAGTTAACTTCATGATGTGCTGAAAGAAATGAGTGAGTGCATACTTTATTTTTTTGTAAGCTGTGATAAATCAGTGTTGTTACAGTCCCAGCCCAGGATGATCCATTTTCCTTTGTCCCTCTTACCCTTGCAAAAACAAACATGTAAAATTAACCCAGGTCAGAAACATTCATTTACTGTGTGTTAAATAATGAATGCATCAGGAAAGAAAAGTTGGGTGAACATTGTTAAGCATCATTTATGAATATAAAAATAGCAATAAATTGTTACACCTTTTTTCCAATATTTTTATCCACATTGAAATTTCACATCCAAAAATACAGAGTTAATACATATATTAAAAGTCAAAAACATACATTACACTTAAATCATATCATTTCATCCAAGGTATCCCACATTTACAATCAAATAAATTATATTGTGTTGATATAACCATATCTACATAAAACCATATAACAATTACAGTACGGAAACAGTCCATCTCGGCCCTTCTAGTCCTAACCAATTCAAGAGATCTTCTCGAGTCCCACTTACCTGTACCCTGCCCATGACCCTGTAATCCCCTCAGATCCATGCACCTATCCAATTTTTTTTTAAATGACAAAGTTGACCTTGCTGCAACCACCTCTTCCAGAAGGTCATTCCACTTAGCCACAACTCACTGAGTGAAGAAGTCCGCTCTCATATTATTTCTAAATTTTTGCCCCCTAAACCTTAACTCATGACCCCTCATTCCAGTCTCACTTACCCTCAAGGAGAATAGCCTATTCACATCTACTCTATCAATCCCCCTCATAATTTTAAATACCTCTATCAAATCCCCCCTCAACCTTATTTGGTCCAATGAATAAAGACACAGTCTAATCAATATTTCTTTGTATTCTAGATACTGCAATCCAGGCAATATTTTAGTAAATCTTCTCTGCACCCTCTCTACCTTATTGATATCCTTCCTATAATTTGGGGGCCAGAAGTGCACACAGTATTCCAAATTTGGCCTCACCAATCACTTCCCAACTCTTGTATTCTATGCTTTGATTTATAAAGGCCATCATACCAAAAGCCTTCTTTACCACTCTATCCACATGAGATTCCACTTTCAGAGAATGATGAACAGTTATTCCAAGATATCTCCATTCCTCTACATTCCTCAATGCCCTCCCCTTCACTGCATAAGTCCTGTTTTGATTATTCTTCCCAAAATGAAGCAAATCACACTTATCGATATTAAACTCCATCTGCCACCTTTCAGCCCACTCTTCCAAACAGGCCAAATCCTTCTGCAGTCTCTGAAAACCATCTTCACTATCCACAACACCCCACATTTTCGTATCGTCCACATATCTACTAACCCAATTTATCACTCCATCATCCAAATCATTAATGTAAATGACAAACATCAAAGGACACAATGCATCCAACACCGATCCTTGAAGCATACCGCTTGTCACCGACCTCCATCCTGACAGATAGTTATCCACCATGACTCTCTGGCATCAACCTTCTAGCCACCATTAAACCTATCTGACTATCTCAGCATTAATACCAAGCACCTGAACCTTCCTTACCAACCTTCCATGTGGAACCTTATTGAAAGCCTTACTGAAATCCAAATAGTCCACATCTACTGCTCTACCCTTACTAACCTTCATAGTCACTTCCTCAAAAAATTCAGCAAGATTTGTCAAACATGACCTTCCCTGCACAAACCCTCTAATCAGACCCTGGCCCTCTAGATACTTATACATATTATCCCTAAGAATATTTTCCATTAGTTTACTGACCACAGACATCAAACTTACTGGCCTATAATTGCTGGGCCTACACCTGGAGCCCTTTTTAAACAGAGGAACCACGTTTGTGATAGGCTAATCCTGCAGCACCATGCCCCCCTCTGGTGACTGTTGAAAAATCACTGTCAGAGCTGCCACTATTTCGTCCCTGACTTCCCTCAAGGTCCTGGGTAAAATCCTAGCAGGACCCGGAAACTTATGCCTCAAAAGATCCAACCACCCTTACCTTTTTCATAATTACCCATTTTGCATCTCTCATCCTACACAATTCCATATCCTTTTCCCTAGTGAATACCGAAGAGAAAAACTTGTTCAATATCTCCCCCATCTCATTGGGCTCTGCACACAGTTGTCTGCTCTGATTCTCTAAGGGACCAATTTTATCCTTCACTCTCCTTTTGCTATTGACTTATTTGTAAAAACCCTTCGGATTTGAGTCTATACCTTGTTTCTTATATTTAATGTAGGCCTTCCTTTTAATTCAAACCAACTTTCTAATCTCCCTTGAAAACCATGGCTCTCTCAAACATTTGGCTCTGCCTTTTATCCCAACAGGAGCATAAAGATTTTTCATCCTCAAAATCTTACTTTAAAACCTCCAATTCTCCTCTACCTCCTTCCCTTGAAACAAATCAGTCCAAACTACTCCTTGAAAATCCCTTTTCATTTTTTTCAAATCTGGCTTTCCCCCACTCAAAAACCTTAATCTTTGGGCCAGACCTATCCCTTTCCATAATTATATAGAAACTAGTGGTACCATGATCAATGGATCCAAAGTCCTCCCTGTCATGATAATGAATATGTATGAGATGTACCGGAAGTCACGTGGTATGAGGGAGAGATAAGAACACAAGCAGGTGAACACAGGAAGCGGGAAAATAAAGCCACTGGGAGAAGTTTACCTGATAAAACTTGTGTTTAATGTTTTATTAACTTCACATTTCGGGCCACAAATGTGACATTGGCAACGAGGATGAAAGAAGCTTGAAGAAAATTAAAGACTAAACAAGATTACAGAGGATTACAGACAACTTCAAGGTGATTTTCTCTGTGACTCAGTACTTTTGGGGCTGGAATATTTCCTCATGGCTGGTGCAGACTGTGACTTTCTAACACATAGTGGAATTGCTCATTTTGACCCAACGGGTGATGCAAGCACTGTAAGTGTGAAGTGGAAGGCATGGCTGGAAGAATTTGAATCCTACGCCGACAGTCGTGGCCTATTTTTAGATACCGGTACGGTTGAACAAAAAGCGCAGAGGAGGGCATTACTTCTTTTCACTGCAGGACCCTCAGTTCGGGAAACATTTAAGACACTTTTGAATACTGGAAGAAAAGATGAGTACCGGAAAGCGGTAGATGCATTAAATGCACACTATGTAGTGACACCAAATGCTACATTTCAACGCCAATTGTTTCGGAGAAGGAGACAAGAAGATGGCCAGACAATTGCTCAGTACGTGACGAGACTACGCCAGCTAGCTGTTGGATGCAATTACATGCCATCTGATTTGGACAACCAATTATTGGATCAAGTCGTACAGCACTGCAGATCAGATAAACTCAGAAGACGTCTACTGGAAAGAGGGAGTGAGTTGGAACTCACCGATGCTTTAACCATTGCTGCTGCATTAGAGGCTGTTGAAGGGCAATTTCATACCATGACCCTGAAAGACAACTCAAGCCAGCAAATTAAGAGCCTCTCACATCGCCATAATCAGCCAAGATATACGTCGACACAGAACGTGGAGTGTTATCGATGTGGAAACCGAGGTCACTTTGGAAAAGACCCATATTGCCCGGCCAAAGGCAAAATTTGCATAAAGTGTGGAGGTAAGGACCACTTTGCAAAGAAGTGCAAAAGCAAGTCCAATGCAGACCAGAAGAGGAAGAGTACAACTTCCAAAGGCAAAGTCTGGGGGAAAGGAAAGTATCCTGGAAAGAAAGATACCATTCGCCAGATAGACGGTGATGATGATGATACCCAGGAGGGACAGAGTTGTTACCAACTTACGTTGAATGAAGTACGTCATGAGAAGGTCCCAGTGATCATTGGTGGAGTGACAGTGCAGGTCATTGTAGACTCAGGCAGAGACAGTAATGTGATTGATCGACATTTATGGGAGAAGTTGAAAAGGAAAAAGATCATCTGTACCTCAAAGAAGTGTTCCAAGAAACTATCCATACACAGCAACCAAGCCATTGCAGACCATTGGATGTTTTACTGCAACTGTTGAAGCTGGAGATAAGTACACCGAAGCAGAGTTTATGGTCATAGAAGAGAGGGGAGAACCATTGTTGAGTAGAAGCACAGCGCAAGACCTGGCAATACTTCATATTGGAGCTTGTGTCAATTCAATTCAGTCATACGAGGATATGAAGCAAGAATTCCCCGCAGTCTTCCAAGGAGTAGGAAAGCTGAAAGGTCGACAATTGAAGCTAGCGGTAGATGAAACGGTCAAACCCAAGGCGCAACCAGTGCGCAGAACTCCGTTTGGACTTCGTGGGAAAGTCGAAGCCAAAATTAAAGAATTGATCGAACAAGACATTATTGAACCGGTGGTACATTCGACACAATGGGTCAGTCCCGTAGTAATTGTGCCCAAACCAAAGGGTGACATAAGACTATGTGTTGACATGAGAATGGCCAATGAAGCTATAATTAGAGAACGACACCCTATACCAACAGTAGAGGAAATACTTCAAGAACTAACTACCAGCAAGGTATTCTCAAAAATTGATCTGAAATGGGGCTATCATCAATTAGAGCTGGATCCAGGTTCCCGAGATGTGACAACATTTGTGACTCACTGTGGATTGTATCGTTACAAGAGACTATCATTTGGAATTAATGCAGCTTCGGAGATCTACCAGTATGAAATCCATCGAGTGATTCAAGGCATTCCTGGAGTTGCCAACATTTCTGACGACATCATAGTCCATGCACCAACGAAGGAAGAGCATGACAAACGGTTGAGGCGTGTACTATCTAGACTACAGGAGGCAGGCCTTACCGTGAATGGAAACAAGTGCCAGTTTGGTGTGTCAGAAATGGACTTCATGGGACACAGACTTACACGGAAAGGACTAAACCCTGCAGAAGCCAAGGTGAAAGCTATTGAAGAGGCATGTGCACCTCAGAACGCAACAGAGGTGAGGAGTTTCCTGGGATTGCTCAATTTTTGTGCAAAGTTCATTCCTAATTTCGCTACAGTGGCAGAACCACTAAGGAAACTAACCAGGAAAGGTGTACCATTTCATTTTGGATCTGAGCAGAAGAAAGCGTTCACAGCGCTGAAGCAAAGCCTGACAGATGCAAAAACTCTTGGATATTATGATCCAGCGGCATCAACCAAAGTCATAGCGGATGCCAGCCCAGTTGGTTTAGGAGCCGTGTTGGTCCAGATGCATGATGGAGGACCAAGAATCATTGCCTATGCCAGCAGATCATTATCAGATGTGGAAAGAAGATACTCTCAGACAAAGAAAGAAGCACTCGGACTTGTATGGGCCTGTGAGAGGTTCCATGCATATTTATACGGCATTGAATTTATCACAGATCATAAGCCAGTAGAGGTGATCTATGCACCTAGATCCAAACCATGTGCCAGAATAGAGAGATGGGTACTCAGACTACAACCCTACAAATATAAAGTAATCCACATTGCAGGGAAAGCAAACATTGCAGATCCGCTGTCCAGATTGGCGAAGGATGGTGGTCCACAATCCAAGTCAGAATTGGGAACAGAAACAGAGAGCTTTTTACGCTTCGTAGCTATTCAGGCGACACCGAAAGCTGTGACTACGAAGGAGGTCGAGAGAGAATCCGAACGTGATCCAGAACTCAGGGAAGTAAGAGAATGCATACAGAGTGGACAATGGGACAAGTGTACTCACAAGGCTTACATTCCCATTAGAGACGAACTTTGTTGCATCGGACAGTGTGTATTAAGAGGTTGCAGATTGGTGATACCGCAAAGATTGAGACCGAAGATCGTATCCTTAGCGCATGGAGGACACCTAGGTATTGTTGGTACCAAGCAAAACCTCAGGACCAAGGTATGGTGGCCAAGTTGTGATAAAGACGCAGAGAAATTTGTTAAAACTTGTCATGGATGTCAAATCACAAGTAGGAGTAATCCGCCAGAACCGATCCGGAGTACGTAACTTCTGACAGGACCATGGATCGACGTAGCTGTTGATTTTCTTGGACCTTTACCAACGGGTGAATCAATTATGGTAGTGATAGATTACTACAGCAGATACTATGAGTACGTGGTGTTGAAGTCCACAACCACTGAAAAAACAATACAAGCGTTAGCAGAGATATTCGCAAGATATGGATTACCTGTTACATTATACTCTGACAATGGTCCACAATTCATTTCAGAGACATTTGCGGAATACATGAAAACCACAGGTATCCACCATCATAAAGTAACTCCGAAATGGCCGCAAGCCAATGGAGAAGTAGAGAGACAAAATCAGTCCATTGAAAAACGATTGAGGATTGCACACGTAGAAGGACAAAATTGGCGAGAAGCATTGCTATCTTATGTGGCTGTCTATCGAGCAACGCCTCATGCAACCACTGGAAAAAGTCCTGGAGAAGCATTTTTTGGGAGAAAAATCCATACAAAAATGCCAGAAATAAAGGAAATCCGAGACGACCAGGAGATGAGGGACCACGATGCTGAAAAGAAAGGTGCAGCAAAGCTGTACACAGATTCGAAACGTGGAGCCAAGTACTCAGACATCATGCCAGGAGATAATGTTCTAGTGAGGCATGAAACTGGTGGTAAGCTAGACACACCTTATTACCATCAACCCTATACTGTCGTATCCAGAAGTGGCAGTATGGTGACAGTCAAGTCTCCGACTGGAGTCCTGTATAAGAGAAATGTATCAAGTGTAAAAAGGTACCAGTCCAGAGATACATCGAGCGAAGAGGTTGAAAGGCCAATACGAGATGCTGAAACTGAGAGACCTGATGATGTTCCAGAGGCAGTTACCAGCACTCCTGATGAAGTGACTAGAGCGACAGAAACACCCGAAGCCGTGGCGAGCAGTATGTCCGACGCTGAGAGTGAACAACCGAGAAGCGACGACAATATCGCAGGCAGGCCGAACCGAAACCGGAAAGTGCCCAAACGATACGAAGACTTTGTGCCATAGTTTTAATAAGAACTTTGGGACAGTATTTAATCTTATATCATAAAGTGCATGTATGAGTGCTGTAGGAAGTAAACTTTATGTAGTTGAGTTATAGTATTACCATTAGTTACGATGTTTGTATGTTTCCGAGGGATATTGATAAGTGAAGGTAAAGTTTATTTCTGATTAAAGGAGGGATGTCATGATAATGAATATGTATGAGATGTACCGGAAGTCACATGGTATGAGGGAGAGATAAGAACACAAGCAGGAGAACAAAGGAAATGGGAAAATAAAGCCACTGGGAGAAGTTTACCTGGTAAAACTTGTGTTTAATGTTTTATTAACTTCACATTTCGGGCCACAAATGTGACACTCCCCAACACACACCTCTGTCACCTGCCCTATCCCATTTCCCAGCAGTAGATCCAATATTGCCCCTTCTCTAATGGGTACCTCAACGTATTTCTGCAAAAAAAAACTATCCTGCACATATTTTACAAATTGTAATCCATCCAGCCCCTTCATAGAATGTGTTTCCCAATCTATATTAGGAAAATTAAAATCCCCTACTAACACCACACTGTGCTTATTACAAATATCTGCTATTTCCTTCCACATTTGCTTTTCTATTTCTCGCTCCCCACTAGGTGGTCTATAATATACCCCTATAATTATAACTTCTCCTTTTCCATTATTTAATTTCACCCACACTGCCTCCCTTGACGAGTCCTCCAATTTATCTTGCCTCAGCACCGCTGTAATATTTTCCCTGACAAGCAATGCCACATCATCCCCTCTTACCCTTCCAATTCTATCACACCTATAGCAGCGAAATCTCAGAATATTTAGCTGCCAGTCATAATCCTCCTGCAACCACATCTCACTAATCAACACCACATCATACTGCCAAGTGTCTATCCACACCTTCAGTTCGCCCACCTTTCTTACAATACTCCTAGCATTAAAGTAAATGCATCTCAGAGATTTCCCACATCTTTCCCTCTGTTTGTCTCTGTCTTTATGGTCAACTCTATTATTTATTGCCATAATTCCCCCTCCATCACTGCATCGATCATCTTCCTTCTCGATTACCTGTCTTTCCACCCCCAAACTTTGTCTACAAGCCTTCTCTATTTGCAGACAATCCTTCTACTCGCTGTTCTCCTTTACATTTTAAAATAATAATAGACAAAATAACAATTTTTTTGTTTAATTTTGTAAGGCACTTAAACTTTGCTTCAGATGTTATATTCTCCTTTCTTTTGTGTTGGGAGGTTATGTCTTTAACTTGACCCAAAGTCAAAGTGAGATACTGCTGTGTAACAACTTTTGGATGCAATTTTAAATTTAAGAATCACCTTCCTTCTTATGAAAGATCACATGGCCCTATTCTGATGAAGTATGGCCTCTGAAGGGTTTAGTGGTTAGCATAGTGCCAGTGACCCAGGTTCAAATCTGTAAGAAGATTGTACATTCTCTTTGTGTCTTTGTGTATTTCCTTTGGGTGTTCCAGTTATGGGGGGGGGGGGGTGGTGTGGGGGTGGGGCAGAGGTTGGAGGTCAATTGGGTGTCATTGGAGAGTATGGGGTTGTGGGCAAAAGGGCCTGCTACTGTGCAGTATGTCTAAATTCAAAATGAATTGCTGGAGTTAAAAGTGAAACAAATTTTAAATTGCAGAGAGGTGTGAAAGAAACCTGGTGAGAGCTATTTATGATAGAGTGAAGACCAGGGCTTATTCAAAAAAAATGATTGCCCGAAAGAGGGAGGTAAAGATTAATGGTTAACATGAACACATGGGGGGTGGGGTGGGGGTGGGCAGCGGAGATGTTCAAAACTGGAGAAAATTAATGAAATATGAAAACCTGCCAATGGGGTGCGGAGTGGCTCTGAGGGTCGACTTGCATCTTCCTTCAAGTTGCTGGAGAATTAGCCATCACTTGAAGATTACATCATAATCCTCTCACAAAATCATCCATGGTATTCTTCATATTGGGTGGCCTGACTGCTTTGGCTGGTTCATCACTGTCCACTGCCTGCAAATTGTCACCCAACATTCCCTCATTAGCATGAGAATAACTGAAAAAAAATTACAGGTTTCTGGATTCCTTTCTCAAGGAATTTCACATTGGTCATTTCATTCACAGCCCATCCATATAATATCGAGGATCAAGGTTGCATGTTTGGTGACAGACATATTTGCTAACATTTAATTAAGAGCAGCTGGCATGAACTTAAATGTTTCAATGTAATCGGAGATTAAATACTTCAGCAGATTTTCACCTATAGAGATTTAAGTTCAGGAAAACTTGATTTCACAATTGCCTTCAGGGCAATGCAAAATTGAAAATCCTCTGTTCAATTATGGTTAATATAAAGGTTTGATTTGTTTTTTGTGCAAAAGTACAAATGAACTCCATAGTCATGAGTTCAATTCTGAAATTATGCAAAACTCTGAGCAAGTTTCTGAAAGATTTATGTGCTTGTGTGATGATATTTTAAATTAGAAAGTTCCATTTGCTGACAATTAAAATTGTGACGGATTGATATCAACCATTTGGAATGTGGAAAATAAGTGCTGATCCT
Organism: Narcine bancroftii; assembly: GCF_036971445.1. Classification (NCBI taxonomy): domain Eukaryota; kingdom Metazoa; phylum Chordata; class Chondrichthyes; order Torpediniformes; family Narcinidae; genus Narcine; species Narcine bancroftii. Next base: position 91,237,017 of record NC_091469.1, read on the forward strand.
CAATACCATTGTGTGTGTGTGTGTGTGTGTGTGTGTGTGTGTGTGTGTGTGTGTGTGTGTGTGTGTGTGTGTGTGTGTGTGTGTGTGTGTGTGTGTGTGTGTGTGTGTGTGTGTGTGTGTGTGTTGCATTGTTTTAACAGCTTCAAGCATAGGCAACAATTCATTGGACTAATCATTTATATTTTAGAGTTTCTACATCATGAATACTCATGTTACTTCTACTAAATTAAATGTAATTTTACTGCTGAAGTTGTTTCTATATGTAGAAAGTCATGTTCCAGGATAGGCATCTATGGTGATAATGGTTGTGTAAAAATCAATTGTGTGGCACTGATTAATCCCAGCCTCCGAAAACCCGCGGAGACATCTGGACCTTGAAAACAAGAGCATCTACTTAATTTCAGACCAACAATAGCTGATACTTGTGCTGTCACAAATCTGATAATGTTATACTTTGATTTAACTCACTGACAACTGTGTCTTCACTCCAATAGTTTGTTGAAATCCAGTTCTAGATTACATTTAAGACCATCAGACATGAGAGCAGTGTTACAACCCAAAACCAGCAACAATAGAGGACACAATACAAAAGAGGGTTAATTCTAACTAATTTAATAATAACTATTAACCTACAAATCCTTATCCAAATTAGCCTCACAATATGCCTCTATTAACAATGATACAAAAATTATGAAAAGTGTGTAGGTGAAAAAAAATCCAGACCTTTTTAGTCTGTGCCCATAAGTGAAACAAAAGAAGGAACAAAAAATTCCCCAAACCTCAGGTCAGTCCTGTCAAGTAAGTCAGTCCAAAAACACAGTCTACAGAATTCACTCTCCAAGTTCAATGTCCCAATTCAGTTCCTCTACTGAATACAAAAGGACTCCATATGAACATGGGAGAGAGAGAGAGAGATGATTGATGTTGCTTGATGGTAAACTTACGAATCCTTTGCAGGTTTCTTCACAATGGACTTTTCCTGGTTCGTCAAGTTTAGTTTGGTTTAACCACTTTGCTTAGAAAGCCTGTGCCTTTAATACAGCGCCCCCATAATTTATTTTTTGCATCAGACAACCAAGTGACCCTTCCTTGTCACACTCTTGAATTCACTCAGCCAGAAAACCATTCTCAACAAGATGAGATTTCTGTGTATCTTTCTGGCTCCTTTTCCAAACTCTCCGTCTCTGCCTTCACCCAGCTTGGGGCATTGTGACTCTGATTCTTTCTCTCTCTTCTCTTTCTCTCTTATTCCTTATCTGCCCAGTTTGACCTTGGAAAACCAGCACTGAGTTTCACAGTTCTTCAGTAATTAGAGATCCAATTCTTTGAAGTGAGAGTCCACAGTCCAAAAGGTCAGTCCATGGTCCATAACACCCCCACCCTCAAATAAAAATTTTGATCTTCAAGACAAAATTTTAGTAATTAATTGAGATGTCATAACCATATAAAATAAAACAATATGTTTATATACAGAAACCTAGAGTAACTAATTTCGTTTTTACTAAGTTTCAACACCTAGAAAGACAATCAGCAATCAAATTGTCCCTTCCTTTAATGTGGGTGATTATTAAATCATATTCTTGTAAAATTAAACTCCAGTGTAATAAGCAACTATTCCTATTTTTTCATTCTTGGCATAAAGACTCAGGAATTATTATCAGTATATATTACAAGTGGTTTCTACAAAGATAAAAAACAAAATGTTGTAGAGCCAACGCAAGAGCTAACAACTCTTTCTCTATGGTGGAATAATTCTTCTGATATTCATTAAATGTTTTGGAGAAGTAGGAGACAGGATGGTCTCTTCTGTAGCAGCCCTGCTCCCACACCTTCATTATTGGCATCCATGGCTAAAGAAAATGATTTCTCTAGATCAGGTGATTTAAACACAGGTAGGTGGCATAATATGGCCTTCAAATTTTCACCAGAAAAATTTTTCACCAAATTTTTCTCCCTTCTTAAGTAGATATGTGAGAGGAAGTGCGATATCTGCAAATTTTTTGAATAATTTGTGATAATATCCAATCATTCCCAAAAACCTACTAAAGGTTTTCTTACCAATTGGATTAGGGAACTCAGAGATAGTCAAAACTTTGGCTTCAATCGGGGCCACCCACCCCTGTCCTATGACATAACCCAGAGAAGTAACAGAAGCATGACAAAACTTACTTTTACCTGAATTAATTGTAATTCAATTAAAGTTGTAAAGTTGGCTAATCAATTCTTTTAACTCAAGGAAATGCTCCTCCCACGTTTCACTACTGATAATTAAATTATCAATGTGTTTCAACTCCTGAATCACTGAATTCATCAGTCTTTGAATTGTCCCTGGAGCATTCTTCATTCCAAAGGGTCTGACATTATATTCATACAGTCCAGAAGATGTTACAAAGGCAGAGATCTCTTTGGCATGCTCTGTTAATGGCCCACACCACTACTCTTTTAATAAGTCTATTTTAGTAAGAATTTTTGCCTTCCCGACCTTATTTATACAATCTTCTTCTCTAGGAACAGGCTAAGCATCTGTGTTTGTAACAGCATTCACTTTCCTATAGACTGTGCAAAACTTTACAGTTCCATCTGGCTTAGGCACTAAAACAGAAGGTGAATTCCAACTTGAAAAAGATTTCCTAAGGATGCCATTCTTTAACATGTAGTCAATTTCATGATTTGCATTTTTCTATATTCATCTGATAGGGCTGCTGTTTAATAGGTCTACCATCATCTATGTCCACATCATTATCAATTATAGTAATCTTCTGAGTAGATCTGGGGAGAAAAAAAGTAGGTTTTTTTTTCCCTTTCTGAAGTTTGGAGATGAGCCAATTTTGCTTCCAGGTTCTGAAAAACCATGGAATTTTCCAATCTCGGGCAGTAATTTTTGTGTCCTATGATCTTCTCTAAAATTTGTTTCACTTGTCTCCTCAGTATTATGGGTGATAACTATCACTTCTGATGAAAGTTTAGACTCATTGTGAGTCATCTGCTCATAATATGGCTTAATCATATTCACACGACAGACCTGAGTTTCTTGTTTACAATCTAGTATTTCAACAAAATAAGTGATCTCATTAATTTTAGATTTTATCTTATAGGGCCCTGGAAATTGAACCCTCAGAGGATTTGAATGTACAGGAAACAGAACCAACACTTTGTCATCTGTTCTAAAATGTCTCATCTTTGCTTTACGGTCATACCTAACCTACATCTGCTGTGTGGCTTTTAAACTCTTCTTTGACATTTCACAAGCCTTATGCAACCGATCCTTAAATTTAAAGACAAAATCCAAAAAATTTAAATGTACATAATTATTAACCCACTGTTCCTTTATCAAAGGACCTCTTACCCTTTGTCAAAAAACCAACTCAAATGGGCAGAAACCAAATGACTCTTGAATAGACTGCCTCACTATAAATATAAATAAATGAACTCCATCTCAATCACTGTTATTCTCAAAGCAATAATTCTCATCAGGTTTTTCAGAGTAGAGTGGAACTTTTCTAAGGCCCTTTGACTCACAGGATGGTAGGCAGAAGATACAATTTGCTCAACTTTTAATTCATAAACTACTTGTTGAAATAAGCCTGACATAAAATTACTACCTTGATCTGATAGAATCTCTCTGTGCAGGCTAAACAAAGTGATTTTATTTTTTTTTTTGCCAAGGCCTTTGCAATGCCTTTGCTTTAACCTTGTGGCTGCACACATAATGATTAATAAATACTAATTCCCAGCTTTGGCAATGGGCCAACACAGCCCACAATCACCGTAGAGAAAGGCTCCCCAGAAGCAAGGATAGTTTGCAAGGGTGCCACTGAGGAACTCTGATTTAGTTTATCCACCATTTGACAAGCGTGACAGGCCCTGCAAAAACTTACCTCATCCTCTCTTAAATCAGGCCAATAAAAATATTTCATTATCTTATCCATAGCTTTCTTCACCCAAGATGGCCACTGAGAGGCATACTATGAACCAAAGCTATAATTTCATCCCTATAAGCTTTCGAGATCAAAACCTGATGCACTATTGCCCATTCTTCACTGGGAGTGACATCATGTGGTCTCCACTTTCTCATTAATATTCCATCATTTACATAATAACCCACCAGCACTTTTTTAAACTCTTCTTCAGTGAGAACCTTCTTTTTCAGTTCAGCAAGATCAGGGTCTTTATCTTGTCTTGCTATCAACTCCTGCTAGTAATTGCGCCATATGAGTCTCCCTGGATGGCTGAGTATGCCGCAGAATAGCTGCCTTAAGCATGTTGTATGGGAGATGACCATCTGCATCCACTGAGACATCCTCCACTTCACAAGCAATCTGCTCTGGAAGATGCTCCACTAGTAAAACATACTTAGTCTTTTGCCTCGTTACACTGAGGGCAGAGAAACATGCTTTGAGGATGATGAACCATGCTGGTGCATTATTAATAAAAAGGGGAAAATCTTTAGTTTGACCTCCCCAACTGTTCCTGTAAGGGCTTTATCCTCATTACTGTCCACTTTAAATTAAAAGTTACTGTGAACTCACAGGTCACCACTTGTAATGACATTGAATTACCGCAGCTTCCAAACAATTAAAAAATACCACCATGAAGTTAAGTTATCTTTCTTGTTTATTATTCACTATACGCAACATTTCATTCTTCAACTCCCCAAACACCTCCCATCTTCTGACCTTCTCATTGGCTCACTGCCACGATCCTGACACTCTCACTCTCCTCCTCCCAACTAAGTTAAATACACAACCGCGACAGGACCAAAGAGAAGTAAGAGTCTCTCCAGCATGTTTTATTGGAGGCAAAAGGGGCTGCATTCAGGCTCACTTTCAGTAAATTAGGAGGGATGGAGTAGTGATGTGTGGTGACCATCTTCTTTTCTGACAGTGTAAGATCTTGGATTACTTCCCCAGAACAGTGGCCTACTTATCCCAGGTGTGTAATCTTTGAGCCTCACTGAGCCATGTTGTACCAGTGGCCATAAGCTTCTTGTTGATGTCATAATTTGCTTTTTGACTTATTCGCAGATGCTTTTGATTCTGTTTGATATCTCTGTACTTGTTTGGGTCTGCAGAGTAGGGAAGTGTGATGCATAGTCTACGTCCCATCAGGAGCTCAGCAGATGACATGCCATGTTCAAGTGTGAAGCTCGGTAACTCAATAGACCTAGATAAGGATCTGAGCCACTGTCTGGTGCTTTCTTGAGCAACTGTTTATCTACGTGAACTTCTTTTTCTGCTTTACCGTTTGACTGGGGATGCAGAGGACTTGAAGTCACAAGTCAAAATCATATTTTTCTGCAAAGTCCTTGAATTCTCTACAACTGTAAAATAGTCCATTGACACTGTAGAGGATTTTACGAATTCCATGTCTTGCAAAGATTGATTTCAAGTATCTGATCATGCAGGAAGCTGACTTGTTGGGAAGCAGCATCATCTCAGGATAGTTTGATAGTTAATAATCAGCTGGTAATTCTTCCCATCCAAGTGGAACAGATCTGTCCCAACTTTCTGTGATGGCTCCTCTGGTAAGCCAGTTATAGTTATGGGTTCCTCTGGCTGCTTTCTGTGATGTTTCTCATATCTTGAGACCTGTGGTGGAACACTCTAATACTTGCATTGTATTAGTTGGCTCAGCCCAATATTGAAATTCCTCCTCTTCAGGATTCCTAATGAAGGTGGTACTGCCCAATCTCCTCCCTTAGCACTGCCTTGGAATCGGGCCAACAGTTTATAGCAATTAAAGCCTATTAATCTCGACTTCTAGTCTGTTGGGTCTAATTGTTAGTGCCACAAGACCATTCTATCAATGTCAGCACTTATCTCTGGCTAATAAACAACAGTCTGGCCCTCCTCTTAAATTTTTCCATACCAAGGAGCCACTCATACACCTTTTTAGCATATCTTGTATCTTGTCCCAGTGATTGAGGAAAGATTATTCTGCTCTGTTTGAATAGAAGCCCATTGACAACACTCAGCTCTGCTCTGATGTTGTAGTATTACTGACATTCACTGCTAGGCCAACCTTCATTCAGATTCATGATGACCTTCTGTAGAACTGAGTCCTTTTCTGTTTCAGCTGTGATCTGCTTGGATTTCATGTTAGATAAGTGAAGAGATTCTGTGATCTAGTTCACAAGGAAATTCCTATCTGTCTCCATGGATCTCTTAATGTGTCCTTCACTCTGAGTTGTTTCCTGGCAGATAGAATTCAATGTAGACAAGTGTGAGGTTTCCCTGGTGTGTATACCAATTCAAAGTCATAATGTTGTAGCTTCATCATCAGTCTTTGGATTCACGGTGACATCTCACTGAGGTTTTTTTCTTGGTTATAGCTATTAATGGCTTGTGGTCTGTCTTTGCCACAAATGTTGGTAGACCATACACATAGCTGTGGAATTTCTTGAGTTCATAGACCAAACCTAAACACTCTTTTTCCATCTGCACATATTGACATTCAAATGTGGTCATTGCCATTGATGCATGTGAAATTGGCCTCCACTCTTCCCCCCACCCCTCCCCCACCTGTTCCATCTTTTGAAGTGATTATAGAAATTTTCATGCTCTGGATGGTCAAAGAACTTCAAAAGCATTTATTTCTTGATGTTTATCAGTAATTTTTTCAAAAGTTTTCTTTTAATAGCATTAATAGTCCTTGAAGTTTGTTCCATCTTCAATTACCAAGCCAAAACCTTATACATTCTTACCCCCAATTCATAATACTTGTGTCTAGTTTTCTCAGTTAATTTCTCCGATCTCTAAGTTTGTATTGAATTATAATAATTTTTTTCTTTATTAAATTTATTTTTTTCTTCAGATATATTTTTCTGGAAACCTTTTTTTTTAGATTCTCTATTTCTTTTTCCAATTTATCTAATTCTTTAAGATGATATTTTTTTTTAATTTTAGCTGAATAACTTATTATTTTACCTCTTAAATAAGCTTTCGAGGCATCCCACAAAACAAATTTATTATCCACCAAATTAGTAATAATATCCAAATATTCCTGAATTTGTCTTCTTATATAATTACAAAAATCAACATTTCTTAACAATGAAGAATTAAGTCTCCATCTATAATATGATTTTTCCTTTTCAGGAACAACACATAATTGATATTAATAATATATCTATTCTTGAAAAAGAATCATATCTATAGGAATATTTTTCTTTTGAATTTAATGAATGATTCCTTCAAATATTTTAATTTTTATACATTTCAGTCCGATATTGCTGAAGTTCAGAACTTCAAAAGCACAGGTTCTGTAGTTAGAATGGACTTCAGTCATCCCTATTCTTCCTCCTGGTTGGCTGTCCCCTTGAATTCACATTTGTCATGTAATTTCTCCCTCAGATTCATTGTTTTGGAAGACAGATTTGGAATGAATGAAATTGATCATTCCCAGTACACCCAGTATGGGTCTGGGTATCTCTAGAATTGCTTACACCTTGCTCCACACCTGCCTTTGACAGTTTAAAGGTTATTTTCTTCACACCAAACTGACATTTTGCTCTGTATAACTTTAATCCATACTTCTGGATGCACTGCAGCACTTTTATGAGCCTTTCATTGTATTGCTCCTGTGTGGATCCCCATAGGATCATGTCACCCATGTATATGCATACCCCATTTATGCCTTCTATGATGTGCTCCATTGTCCTGTGGAACACTTCAGTGGAGGAAATTCAAAAAGGTATCCTCAGACAGGAATATCGGGCAAACGGTGTATTGAATGTACAGATTTTTGTGCCATCTTCATGCAGTTTTAATTGCCAGAAGCCCTGGAATGCATCCAATTTGGTTAAAAAACTTTGCACCGGCCATCTCACTTGTAATTTCATCCCTGGTTAGAATCTGATAATGTTCCCTCTTTATACTGCCATTCAAGTCTTTTGCATCCATACACACATGCAGGTCACAATTCTTTTTGACACACACCATTGAATTCACCCATTCTGTGGGCTCCTCCACTTTCTTTGTGACCCCAAGTGCCGTCATTCACTCAAATTCCTGCTTGAGCTTTTCTTTCAGTGGCACTAGAACCCGCCTCAGGGCATTCAATACTGGCTGTGCACCCTCCTTTAACTGTATCTTATATAACCATATAACCATTTACAGAGCATAAACAGGCCATGTCGGCCTTTCAAATCTGCACCAGTTCACTAGAACAACTCCACTAGCTCAAACCTCCTGCTTTCCGCCAATAACCCTCCAACCCCCTCACCTCCATGTACACATCCAACCTTCTCTTAAATGACAGAGGAGAACCAGCCACAACCATTTCATTCAGAAGGTCATTTCATTCTGCCACCTCTCGCTGAGTGAAAAAGCCACTTCTAAAATTTCTCCTAAAGTTTTGCCCTCTTACCCTTAACTCATGGCCTCTTGTTCCAACCTCCCCTGCCCTCAAGGGAAATAGTCTGTTTATGTCTAGTCTATCTATTCCTTTCATAATTTTAAACACCTCTATCAAGTCCCCTCTCAGTCGTCTACGTTCCAATGAATAAATCCCAGTCTCTTTAATCTCTCCCTGTAATTCAGATGCTGTAAGCCAAGCAACATCCTTGTAAACCTTCTCGGCACCCTCTCCACCTTATCTATATCCTTTCTATAATTTGGAGACCAGAACTGAGCACAATTCTCCAAACCTGGCCTCACCAATACCTTAAACAGCTGCAGCATCATCTCCCAGCTCCTACACTCTATACTATGATTTATGAAGGCCAGTATACCTTCTTAACCACCCTGTCTACATGCGAATCCACCTTCAGTGAACTCTGTACCATAACCCCCAGGTCCCCTTGCTCCTCTGCATGCAAAATGCCCCCCCTTAACTGTATATGTCCTATTCTGATTATTTTCTACAGAAATGCAACACCTCACACTTGTCTACATTGAATTCTATCTGCCATCTTTCAGCCCACTCTTCCAAACAAACCAAATCCTTCTGTAATCCAAGAAAATCTACCTCACTATCCACCACTCCCCCTATTTTTGTATCATCCACATATTTACTTACCCAGTTAATCACACCCTCCTCTAAATCATTAATATAAATGATGAAATACAAGGGACCCAGCACTGATCCCTGAGGCACCCCGCTTGTCACAGGCTTCCAACCTGACATACATGACTCTCTGCTGAATATCTTCCAGCCACCTCTGAACCCATATCATAATCTCTCTACTAATTCCTTATTAACCTTCCATGCGGAACCTTATCAAAAGCCTTACTAAAATCCAAATAGACCACATCATCCGCTCTACCTTCATCCAACTTTTCTGTCACTTCCTCAAAAAACTCAACAAAGGTCATCAAACATGACTTTCCTTTTAAAAAACCCATGCTGGGTGCCCATAATCAATCCCTGCCTATCCAGATATGCATATATACTATCTCGAAGAATACCCTCCATTACCTTCCCCTTCACCGAAGTCAAACTTACTGGCCGATAATTACTTGGCCTACAACTACTACCTTTTTTGAACAATGGAACTACATTTGCAACCCTCCAATCCTGTGGTACCACCCCCTCCTCCAGTGATCTTTGAAAAATCACTGACAGTGCCCCCGCTATTTGTTCCGTGACCTCCCTTAAAATCCTGGGAAAAATCCCATATTAATCCACCTTAATTGACCCTAGAAGCTCCAAAACTCTCGCTTTACTAATCCCTATCCTTTCCATAACTAAGCCCTTTGCCTCTCTTATCTCATAGAGCCCAATGTCCCTTTTCCTCGTGAATAGGGATGAGAAAAAATTGTTCAATATTTCTCTCATCTCATACGGTTCCTGACATAGTTCACCAGTCCCATCATCCAGTGAACCTATTCTATCCTTAACCCTCCTTTTACTGTTCACATATCTGTAAAAACCCTTAGGATTCACCTTCAACTTATTAGCTGTGGACTCCTCATATCTTTTTTATGTCTTTCTAATTTCCCTCTTAAGGTTCTTCCTGCAATCTAAATAACGACCATACATCTCCTCAATCTCTTGTTTTTTTTTATATTTGGTATAGGCCTCCCTCTTGTCCCAAACCAACTTCTTAATTTCCCCAGAAAACAATGGCTCCCTCAAACCTTTATTCTTCCCCTTTGGCATCTGGAACATAAAGATCCTGTGTTCTCAAAATCTCACCCCTAAATGCCCCCCAAATTTCCTCTACATCCTTACCGGCAAAAAGATCAGCCCACACAACTCTCTGCAAATCCCTTCTCATTTCTCCAAATCTGACTTTCCCCCACTGGAAGACCTTTAACCTCGGACCCGACTTATCCCTTTCCATCATTAAGCTAAAGCTAATGGACCCGTGATCACTGGATCTGAAGTTCTCTCCAATGCTTACCTCCATCACCTGCTCCATTGCATTCCCAAACAACAGATCTAACATGCTCCCTCTCTAGTTGGTGTCTCAAGATATTGCTGCAAAGAGCAATCATGAACACAATGAATAAATACTAAGCCATCCTGCCCTTTTTACTGACTGCATTTCCCAATCTATGTTTGGAAAATTGAAATCCCCAACCAACACCACCCTATTTCTACTGCATATCTCACCTATTTCCTTGCACATTTTCTCTCCTAGTTCCCTTTCCCCAATTGGAAGCCTATAATATACCCCATAATAGTAACCTCCCCTTCTTATTTTGCAGCTCTACCCATACTGCCTCCCTCGATGAGCCATCCAGTCTATCTTGTCTCAGCACTGTTGTAATATCCTCCGGACAGGTAATGTCACACCTACCTCTCTTAATCCACCAACTCTGTCACACCTAAAGCAGCAAAATCCTGGAACAATCAACTGCCAGTCACAACCTTCTTTCAACTATGTCTCGCTAATGGCCACAAAATCATAATGCCACATATCAATCCACACCTTTACCTCATCCATCTTCCTTACTATGCTCCTCACATTAATATAAATACATCTCAGGGATCTCCTACATCCTACCTTCTGCATATCCTCCTCTCTTCCATTCTCACAATTTTCACTACAACATATTTTTACTACTTCCTGCTTTTCATCCCTCAAATTATTTAAACATGTCTCTTTCCTTAGCCTACAAACCCTCACCCTGCTGTCCTGCCTAACTTGAAACCGTGTTCCCAACCATACTAGTTTAAACTGCCCCTGACTGCCCTAGCAAATGCCCCCGTCAGGAGACTGGTCCCTCTGGGATTAAGATGTAACCCATCATTATGGTATAGGTCCCATCTTCCCTAAAAAAGGTCCCAGTGGTCCAAGAACTTGAAACCCTGTCTCTTACTCCACCACTTTAGCCACGTGTATAACCTCCACCTAATTCTATTTCTGCCCTCACTGTCACATGGCACAGGAAGCAATCCAGAGATTACCCCCTTTGTGGTCCTCCATTTAAGCTCCCTACCCAACTCCTTATACTCATTCTGCAGGACCACTTCCTCCTTCCTTCCAACATCATTGGTTCCAACATGTACCACAACCTCAGGCTCCTTACCCTCCCCTTTTAGGATGTTTTGAACGCACATAGTTACATCCCGGACCCTGCCACCAGGGAGGCAAACCACCATCCGTTTTTCCTTATCATGTCCACAAAAACTTCTGTCTGTCCTCCTAACCATTGAATCTCCTATGACTATTGCCCTTTTCTTTTTATCCCTACCTTTCTGGGCCACAGAGGTTGACACCACACCTCTGCCCACCATAGTCTGATAGTCTGACTATCCCCCTCCTCAGTTCTCAAGGTGGAGTACTGATTTCTGAAGATTTCAGACTCTGGTGCTTGCATATGAACCTGACCCATCCCTTTCCTCCTCCTAACGGTAACCCACTGCCCCTCCTCCCATGGCCCCTGTGCGACCACCTGCCTGTAGCTCTTGTCTACGATAGCCTCATTCTCCCTAACCAGAGTGAGGTCATCGAGCTGCAGCTCAAATTCCTTGACCCGGTCCTTCAGGCCACAGTCCTTGTCCGTGATGTTCTCACTCTCCCTAACCAGAGAGAGATAATTGAGCTTACATGTCCCTTACATGCTGCAGCTCAGCACACTTTGTGCATATGAGGATGTCTGGGAAACATGAAGACTCCATGACTTCCCACATGTGACACTGAGAGCAGAAAACTGCCCTCACGCTCATCCTTCCTCCTTCTCCTCACACCTTACAAATTAAAAAATAAACAGATATATATTAAATTAACTGTGAATGTCTTACCTTTAGTCCAGCATGCTCGTCCTAAGCCTCTGCTCATCAAAGCCTCTTGAGCCAAAGCCTCAAAGCCACTCCTTCACTGAGCCACTCACTCACTGGGCTGCTCCTCACTGGCTGCTCCCCTATACTTACCCTCCTTTTATTGGCCCCTTGACCAATTAACCCCCTCACTCTCTCCAAGCTCCTCCAAATAGTCGCCCGATTCTAGTCGCCGCTTCCTCTGACTCACAGCCCAAACCAAGTAGGCCCAAGCTCCGGTAAGCACTGGAATTTAACGGCTCACCTGCCCGTCACTCTCTCCAAGCTCCTCCTCCTCCAGATAGTCACCCGAACTCCAGTCGCTTCCTCCTCCAACTGACAGCCTGAACCAATGGTAGAACACCAAACCCCTTGAAAATGTATGAAAATTTATCTAGTATTTCCTCTGTGCTGTTCTGTGCATTGGCACTATTAATGCAGTGAGCCCTCTTGACTAGGCCTAAGTTTTCACATGATTTATCACAAAGCAGTGAATCATGTCCATCTGGGACTACTACAAAAGAGAGGTGGTTCTTTTTACCTTTAACTTTCACCTTGAATCTACATGTGGCTTTCGTATCAATGTGTTGTCCATTGTAGGCCTTGAACTGAAAAAAATTTGGATGGATGCATGGCTTTATCTTCATTCCTCTGATGTCATGCTCACAGATCAAATTGGCCATTTCCCCTGTGTCCAGCTTGAAAGGAATATCTGCTCCATTTGCGTGCAATAGCACCATTTACTTGTCCTATTCAACTCTGTTCACGCTTGGCTGTTAAGTGTCTGACTGTTGGTTTAAAATCTTCCTGCACTACCATACCCACAAAGAATGTATCACTGAGGGCAGTTTCTTCTATAGTGTGCACATTTTCATTTCTATTTTGTTTACCTTTCTAAAAATATTGCTTTCCATAGTGATTCTGTCCTTTGAACTTGTTACAGACTTTTCCATAGGCTGGGCATCATTTTGGTACATGTTGGGTGTCACATCATTTACAATTTAATGGTTCTCCATCTTTTTGTTGTTTTCTGTTTATGCATGCATCGAGATACTAGGGTTATGGTGTGACTTTGTTTTCACATGTTCTTGAGCTCTTTTTTTGCATTTTTTTTCCCATACATGTAGTCATAGCCAAATGTAAAATACATTAGTCAAATATTTTCATCAAATCCATTATATATGATGGTATAAAACCACAATCCCCTAAACAAAACTCCAAGAAAAGAAAAATAAAATGGTAGAAATAAGAGAAAGCATAGAAAAATAAAGATAAAGAAAAGTAGGAAAACCAGAATAGAAACCCGGTTGCCAGAGGACACTGCTCACCTCACGGTTCTGACCATTTGTATCTTTTAATACTTCCAAGAAGGTTAATGAGATTTGAAGTTTAAGGAAAACATCTATAAATGAATTCCCTCAATTTGTAAATACGGGCATCAAGTTTTCAAAAATACATCATATTTATTTCTCAGATTATAAGTAATCTTGGCCTTTGCACTCTCACTGAATTCATCGCATGCTCCGGAGCTAATTCATGGTGGGCATTTCTTCACAACTTCAATTAAGGTAGTTCTATCTCTCACAGCAATCTCTCTCTCACTTTCTTGGCAATAATTCTAAACACAATTCGATCATGGATCATTGAATCTTACAGCAATCCAAAACTGTATATACTTGCTTTCAATTTCAAGTCCACTAAAAAAGTATCAAAAGTTCTCTTCCTGCAGCTGCGTGCGTGAGCAAAACACAAACCTCTCAAATGTTTTATTTTTCTTTGGTGAACAGTGTCCACCAATCATCTTGATAAGCTTTTCAAACCTGCCCTGGTCATCTGCCTCAGCAAAAACAAATGTGTTGAAAACCTCGAGTGCTTGACAATAGACAATAGACAATAGGAGCTGGAGTAGGCCCTTCGGCCCGTCGAGCCAGCACCGCCATTTTACAGATCATGGCTGATCACTACCATCAGTACCCCTTTCCAGTCTTATCCCCATAACCCTGAACTCCTTTGCCCACTAGAGTCTTAACTAACTCTCTTTTGAATATAATCAGCGAATCTGCCTCTACCACCCTCTGTGGCAGAGCATTCCACAGATTCACACTTCTCTGGGTAAAAAAATGTTTTCTCATCTCCATCCTAAAGGGCCTACCCTGTATTCTTAAACTCTGCCCTCTAGTCCTCGTCTCCCCCATCATTGGGAACAAGTAATCCGACTTCACCCTGTCTATCCCCCTGATAATTTTGTATACCTCAATCATGTCCCCCCTCATCCTTCTAAACTCCATCGGATTCAAGTCCAATTTTTCTAGCCTTTCAGCATATGTCAACCCTGCCATCCCTGGAACTAACCTTGTAAATCTGCGCTGCACACCCTCTATAGCTAGTATGTCCTTCCTCAAAATTTGAGACCAGAACTGGACGCAATACTCCAGGTGGGGTCTCACCAGGGCCCTGTACAACTGCAGAAGGGCGTCTCTGTTCCTATACTCCAATCCCCTCTTTATGAAAGCCAACATACTATTAGCCTTCTTCACAGCTTTCTGAACCTGCATGCTAGTCTTCAGTGACCGGTGAACAAGTACTCCCAGATCCATTTGCTCCTCCCCACTCCCTAGCTTGTCTCCATTTAAATAATACTCATCTTTCCTATTATTGCCCCCAAAATGAATAACCTCACATTTGCTTACATTGAACGTCATCTTCCATTCAACAGCCCACTCCCCCAACCTGTCCAAGTCCCTCTGCATTTTCCTGACATCCTCCTCACACCCCACACCACCACCCAGTTTCGTGTCATCTGCAAATTTGCTCAAATTACTAATAATCCCCTCATCCAAATCATTTACATAAATTACAAACAACTGAGGACCCAATACCGATCCCTGCGGCACTCCACTCGTCACATCCTGCCATCCTGAAAAAGACCCGCTTACCCCAACCCTTTGTTTCCTATTTCTTAACCAATTTCCTATCCATGTCAGCACCTTACCTCCAATACCATGCTCCCTGATCTTGCCCACTAGTCTCTCGTGCGGTACCTTATCAAAGGCCTTCTGGAAGTCCAAATACACCACATCCACAGGCTCTCCCAAGTCCACCCTCTTTGTCACATCCTCGAAAAATTCCAGAAGGTTAGTCAAGCATGACTTACCCTTAAGGAATCCATGCTGACTAGCCCTTATACTATTATTTCTGCCTAAGAGTTCTGTTATTACTCCTTTTATGATAGACTCCAATATCTTCCCCACCACCGACGTCAGGCTGACCGGTCTATAATTTCCCATTTTCTCCCTCCCTCCCTTCTTAAAAATCGGCACCACATCAGCCACTCTCCAATCCTCAGGGACCTCCCCCGAATCTATGGAACTTTGGAAAATGTCGACCAGTGCTTCCACAATTTCCATAACAACTTCTTTAAGCACCCTGGGTTGCAGCCCATCAGGCCCTGGGGATTTATCAGCCCTCAGTCCCAACAATTTACTCACAACCTCCTGTTTCTGGATCCGGATATCCATTAGATCCCCTACTTCCCCAGGAAAGTTCCCCAAGTCTCTTGACACCGCATGACCATTACCCCCTAACTGACCATAACCTATATCCTCCTTGGAGAAGACAGTTGCAAAGTATTTGTTAAATTCCTCAGCCATCTCCTTGTTTCCGGTAATAATTTCACCCTTTTCCATTCTTAATGGACCAATTTTGGACCGAACCAATTTCTTCCTCTTCACATATTTAAAAAAGCTTTTGCTATCCTCCATTATATTATTTGCTAATTTCCTCTCGTAATTAATTTTCCCCTCTCTTATGACTTTCTTAGTTACCCTCTGATGCTCTTTGAAGGTTTCCCAATCCTCTAACTTCCCACTCCGCTTCGGATTTGATACTACACTTGATTTCATTAGTTAGCCACGGCTGCCATTTGCATCTCCTAGAGCCTTTCCTCCACTTTGGAATAAATTTGTCCTGAAACCTGTGAAAAATGTCCAAAAAAACCTGCCATTTTTCCCCAGTTGTCCTCCCAGCTAGTGTATCTTTCCATTTTATTTTGGCTAGCTCCTCCCTCATAGCTGCATAATCCCCTTTATTTAACTGCAGTACAGATGCTTCCGACTTCCTTTCTTTTTCCCTTTCTAATTGCAGCTCAAGAGCAACCATACCATGGTCACTATTCCCTAATGGCTCCCCTACATCGAGGTCACTTATTTACTCTGCGTCACTGCACAGCACCAAGTCCAGAATCGACTTCCCCCTGGTAGGTTCCTCCACTAGCTGCTCCAAGAAAGTATCTCGTAGACATTCAATAAACTCAGTCTCTTGTGCTCCTGCCCCCGTCTGATTATCCCAGTCCACCTTCATGTTAAAGTCCCCCATAACTACTGTATTGCTACCACTTTGACATGCCACTCTTAATTCCTGATTTATACCTCTACTGATATCTAAGGTACTTTTCGGAGGCCTGTAAATGACCCCCATTATGGTCCTCATGCCTTTACAATTTCTTAATTCTATCCAAACAGACTCTACCCCACCTGTTTCAATGTCTTTCC
Organism: Narcine bancroftii; assembly: GCF_036971445.1. Lineage (NCBI taxonomy): Eukaryota > Metazoa > Chordata > Chondrichthyes > Torpediniformes > Narcinidae > Narcine > Narcine bancroftii. Next base: position 91,253,771 of record NC_091469.1, read on the forward strand.
TTTCAAATGCCTGAATTTCATTTCTTACCAACAGAGCTACCCCACCTCCTCTTCCTAACTTTCTGTCTTTTCTATAGGACGTGTACCCTGGAACATTTATTTCCCAATCCTGCCCTTCCCGCAGCCATGTCTCCATTACTCCGACAATATCATAACCTCCCATTGCCATTTGTGCCTCAAGCTCATCCATTTTATTCCTTACACTCCGTGCATTCATACACAATACCTTGATACCATATCTCCTTTCTCCCTCCATCTCTGTAAGTAGCAGTGCAATCATCTGTGCATCCAGTTTGCTATCAAGTCCAATGGCTTACAGATATACCATGAATCATTATTTGAACAATTGCCACTCATGGTCAACATTCTCAGTCCAATTCAGAGCATTAGGAGGCTTCACACTTTTCATGTCTCCTATTGCTGATGCCCCCTGATACCCAATACTGTTCAATGTAATGTTACTTCAATTGCAATAAAGAATCTTTGGTTCTTTTATATTACTTGTATTCTATTATCAAGTCACAACCTTGTAGGCCACATCCATTTTGTGCATCTAATCTGGCATTGCATCTCCAATGCCCTATAGTGGTCAGGAAAACACCCATTCACCACAAACCCCTTCTCACCAATATCCACCTATGATCTTTTACCTGCTTCTCCACCTGCCCCATCATGCCTCCTTTGCTTTCCTATCCTCTTCCCCTTTTGTTTCAGGGGCAAGCTCAGGCCCAAAATATTGGCTTCTCTTTATAGTCCCAAAATATTGGCTTCTCTTTATAGGCCCAAAATATTGGTTTCCTTTTATAGATGCCATGTGACCCATTGAGTTTCTCCAGCACTTTTGTATATTGCACTACAATCCCAGCAGACTTTCCTGTTTAATTCATAACTTTGTGTCAAATTTGACCTTTGATCTGCTTACTCAGCCCTTCATAATTCCAGTGATGTGATAATGCTAGAAGGGGCTGGTGGCAAAGTAATTTGCAGAAAATTTCGGTTCTGCTCAGAGAGAAAAGAAATCATACAGTTGGAGGACATGGGGAGAGAGAACTTCAATATGGTAAACATTAATGCTGTTTTCTCTCCGTGGATGTTCCTTAATCTGCAGAGTATCTTTTTAGATACTCTGGTATGGTAACAGGCCCTTTCGGCCCACGAGCCCGTACTGCCCAATTACACCCAATTAGCCTACAACCCTCAGTACATTTTGAAGGGTGGAAGGAAACCGGAATTCCCGGGGAAAACCCACCGAGACACAGTGAGAATGTACAAACTCCTTACAGACAGTGCAGAATTGGAACCCCGGTTATTGGAAATTATATCACAAAATAGATCAATAAATATCAGGCAATATTATGAATGGATAGTCTGCATAACGAGATTACAGCACAGCCAAGTTATGTTTTCTACTTTTCCTTATGAAAGATCTCAAGATGAAAATTCATGAATTGTTCAATTTGTTCCCGGAAAACAATTTCTATTGAGAATTATTTTCTCTATCATTAACCTTATTTGCCAACCTAGCTCAATTTACTTTCCTCTCATACATTTTACAATTAGATTTGCTTGCATTTCAGCCCTGTGGTTTCAAACAATCGCGTTACTCTTATAAATTTAACGAAATTCATTCCCATGATGATTATTCACTGAGAGGATTATTAACAATATTAGTCATTAATATTAAGGCTTTGCATTTTAGGCCGTTCTAGTGGGACATTTCACTGGAGCCCTGTGTAATCATCATGTCTCTATCGGGTTAGAGAACCACATCTGGCATTCATTCGAAGAGGAACAGAATACAAGAGCAGGAATGTGATGTTGAGGCTTTGCATCCAGTTTGTTATCAAGTCCAATGGCTTGCAGATATACCGTGAGTCATTGTTTGAACAACTGCCACTCATGGTCAACATTCTCAGTCCAATTCAGACCACACTGAGTATTGTGAATAGTTTTGGGACCCTCAATTAAGAAAAGATATGCTGATATTGGAGAGGGTTCAGAGGAGATTCAAAAGGATGATTGTGAGAATGAAAGCATTATCACATGAGGAGAGTTTGATAACTCTTGGCCTATATGCATTTTAATTTAGGAGAATGAGGGAGAATCTCAATGAAACATTTTAAATGTTGAAAGGCATGGACAGAGTAGATGTAGAATTGTTGCTTCCCATGGTGGGAAAGTGAAGTGTAACATGCTGTGGTAACAGCAAGCAAACACAAAACACCAAAAGTCTGTACTTGGCGTGAAGGAGGAGCACCTGCTTGACCAGTGGGTCGGCCTTGTAGTCCTGTATGTGTTTGCACAGGAGCACTGGTCCCGGAGATGTGAGCCATGCTGGGAGAGAGGTTCCAACTGCCGATTTCCTGGGGAAGATTTTGAATCTTAATGTCTGGGCCACGTTCGGGTTAATAAAGCTCTCAGTACTACCGCTATCGAACAGTCATTTAATTACCTTTCTGTTGACAGCGATGTTCATCATCGAGCGGAAGAGCCTAAGATATCCCTCTTAGGATGGTGGCTGCTAGGACCATCTTGGGGTCTGAGTCACTGCTCCCCGATCGATGATGCGAGTGGTGACCGGGGGCAATCTCTATTGGCATGGGGTGCGTCGGGTTAGCGGTCTGGTCAGCACCCATGTTCACCACATTGTCCTGTCCTGGGTCATCTGGAAGACTGTCCTGTTGTGATGTCATTGGGGCCTGACTGGCCCAAGATGGCGGCATCCTGCGGGCACACGTGATGTCAGCATGGCTTGGCCTCCTCATTGCTCTCATAGCCCACGCCGGCAGAAGTGACATCAGCGGTCCTGGCAGAAGTGGCTTGGAAGAAGATGGTGGCACCCGAGGTGAGCACACCATCATGGCCCGTCGGAGGCAGGGCTGGAGGTGGCGTCGATGGAGTGGGCGGAAATGGCGAGGTGGGTAATGGCATCTCCCGCACTTTGTGCATGGTGATATCCAGGGAGGTTACTAGCTGGTCGTGGAGGGCCGCCGTGCTCCCGGTAGGTCGAAAGGCACACTTTTGTGTAGTGGCCTTTCTTACCGCATCGGGAGCAGAAAGAGTTTTGGGCTGGGCAGCCTATGTAGTACCGTCTGTCTGACCCACACTGGGACCTGGCGACAGCGATGGTCTCCTCCTACGGCATCGTCTGGGTCGGCCATACTGAGTGCTGATCGAGTCAGGAGTTGAAGGCTTTGGTATGGAGGGCTGCAGAGCAGACCACCTCCACAGTTCTGGTGAGTGAGGAGATGTTGTCTTTCAGCAATTTCTGATGGGTACTCCTCAATCACAACCCTCGCACGCAGGCATGTCTGATGAAATGGTCCACCTCCACTTCGATCACTCCGGTCTCGGCCAGGTATGGGCAGGTCAGCTCCCAAAGGACACCCAAGTAGGCATCTGCTGTGTCACCTGGCTGATGAGTCCTGATACTCAGCAGGTGCTTGGCATAGACCATGTTCTTTGTGGGCTTGTACATGGCCTCCAGGACAGCCATTGCCGGCTTGTAATCAGTGGAGTCTTTGATGGCCTGGAAGGCCTGGGAGCCCAACTTCGTGCGGAGTACCATGAGATGCTTCCGGTTCATGTTAATGACTTCTGTCTGCATTTGGATGACCGCCTCGACGGCATGTCTCCAGATTTCGAAGCGTGCCTGGGCCTCTGGGTGTTGAGGGTCGATCTCCAAACTTCCGATCATCAGTAATTTTTCCATGGTCACTTTCAAATTTTAACAGAATAAATTGTGATGCGCTGTAGTAGCAGCAAGCAGACACAAAACATAAAAGACTGTACTACAGGCTTTATTCTGTTAAAAGTCTGTACACACCAGATTCAGCTGTGGTGGCTCCCGAGTGACTGGCTCAGGAGGGGCCGGCTCAGACTTATATTCATTTCAGTTGATTGACAGCTGGCTAGGTAGAGTCAGCCCCCAGGTGGTTCTTCTGCAGGTACTGAGATCAGCCCGTGCAGTAGGCTAGTGGTCATATCACCACAGAGAGTCCAGGACAAGAGAGGGCAACTTAAGAATTGAAGAGCATCCACTTAGGACAGATATGTGTATGACTTTCTTTAGCCAAAGTGTGGTAAATCTATGGAATTTCTTGCCACAGCTGTGTCTGGAGGTAAAGTCATTGTGTGAAATTAAGGCAGAGATTGGTAGGTGTTTGATTAGCCAGGATATCAAAGGTTATGGTTAGAAGGCTGGGCAGAGTGGGAAAATGGATCAGTTTATGATTAAATGGAGAGACAGACTTGATAGGCTGAATAGGCTATTTCTGCTCCTATGTCTTATGATCTTATTTTCTTTCACCACCCTGCCCCTGTTCTCTTGCAAGTCCAATAGGTGAACCAGATGAACTGAAGACTTCAGCCTTGTCACCCGTTGAGCTGTCAAAATTAAGAAGGGCACACACATCTGCAAGTAAATTCATGAGGAAATATTGTGTTTAAAGTGTGGAAGGGAAATTTTAAATGGGTTGTATGGGTCCATTTTGTTTTTAAATACAGGGAGGGTGGGTGCCTGTAACAAGCTTTTGGTGGGTTATGGTATGGAAGTATTTAAGAGGCTTCTAGATAGACTGCTGGTTATAAAGGAAAAGGAGGGATACAAATCATGTGTAAGCTGCAGAGTTTTAATTTAATTTGGCATCATTTTCAGCACAGACATCTTGGGCCTGTCCACTGCTGTACTGTTCTCTGTTAAACAGAAGAAAACTGGCCTCTCCAGTCTGCCACACCAAGCAAAATGATTATTGTCAATCTGTCTAGCCCTTATCTCTTTGGCTGGGCCAACTCCCATTGTCCTCACCTTCCAGATCTTTTTAAAAAAAAGATCTATTTCCTCTTTAAATACCCAATGATCTTGCCTCCATAACCCTTCAGCCAGAGACATCACATTTTACATAAGAACATAGTAAATAGGAGGAGAAGCAAACCATTTGGCCCATCAAGCCTGTTCAGTAACATCATGGTTGGTCTGGCTGTGGAATCAACTCCACCTACTTGCCATTTCCCCATAACCTTTAATACCCCTATGATGCAAAAAATGTATCTTTTTTATATTTAAAATATATTCAATGATGCAGCCCCCCTTGATTTCCACTCTTCCTCCTCATCCTCATCCTAAACTTACTCTCTTGAATCTTGAGGCAATGTCCCCATGTTCTAGTCTCACCTATGTGAAAACAACTTTCCAGCTTCCTTCTTACCTACCCCTTTCTTATTTTATATTAATTTTATATTTCTTCGAGGATCCCTGTCATTCCACTGAATTCCAGCTAATATAGTGGCAGGCAACTCAATCTCTCCTCAGAAGCTAAAGTCCTCATCTCTGGAATCAACTTGGTGAACCAGCTCCAAAGCCAATAAATCTTTTCACAAATCAGGAGAGCAGAATTGCATACAGTACTCCAAGCGTGGACTCACCAGTATCCTATACTATTGCAGCAGAGCTTCCCTGTTCTTACATACCATCCCTCCAGATATGAAGGTCAATATTCCATTTTCCTTCTTGATAACCTATTGCATCTGCAAATCAACAATTTGCAATTAATGCACAGGATTTTCAAATCCCTCTCCACAAGAGCATGCTACAATCTTTCACCATTAAAATCATTTTGCTCAAGTTCAAAATGATGAATAATGAAGTCGCCAATACCATAAGTCCTCCTTACAGGCCACTATTCTAACTGTATTTCATTTGTGCTGTGAACTCGATCAGCTCTTCCAGCTAAAAAAAGAAAATTACATATTGATTAATTCACTCTAAGTTGCTTTGTTTAGACTTCATGATCTTTAATGCTATATATTGCCCTGCATGACTTATCCAAAAAAATCTCTGTTCCCCTCTGTGGAATTAACTTATTTACTCAATAAATGTTTGCTGCATCTCAAGTGGATTGAAGAACCAATCTTGCATTGTTGTACATCATTAATATAGTCCATGATTTCAAAATCTGAATGGATTTAGACAAACAAGTAATGAGCTGTATGAACACAATTATTGTTGAACACATAGGTATGTTCCAAGTTATCAACTTCCAGTGAACCCATTTTCTGTCATTGCTTTAGAGTTATGTATCAATTAAGCTTATAAGCATTGATTACATTTACAATAGATTAGAAAAGAATAAAGTTCAAGATTTAGTTCTTCTATGTTTTAACAGGGTTATTGGATTTTCATTGACATGAATTGAATCATGTTATGACTCAGGATTAATTAACACAAATTAATGAACTATTCAATTGTTTCTATGTTTTTCTGAGTGATTATACTTTCTATTAAGGCTTTTTTTTTTAAACTTGCACATTTCCTTTGCCCAGAAGCTTCCTGAACAAGTAAATCGACAACATCAAAAACATAATTTATTCCATGTCAAATAGAAGCATTGTTTTTAATTAGAAAGTGTCAGGCGGAAGATTGCCCCAAAGAAATGGTGAGCCCTGCACCAATTGCATGGTTCTCTGATGGCCACCATGCATACAGAGAAATATTGAGATAAAGGACTACTCATTTTTGATTAATGCCCATTGCTCTGCTGTGAATTAAGCTTTAGAAAACACAAGATGCAATTTTCCTATACTCACTTTCAGTTCAATGGGACCATTGAAAAGATTTTTTTGCACTACTGCATAATATCTAAAAAAAATGTATTTTGGAGCCAACTGGTACTATTTGGGCACCACCAAGTGAACGTTTCTCTATGATGTATGAAACAACACATCACTTGCTTATTTCTCACTATATTTTATCTGCTATTTTGCTACTTTTGTCTGTTACCTACATTAAATTCTTCAATATCATTCTCCTAAATATTCACAAATTCCATTGCATTGATTGTTGCAAGCATTATGTGACAAGGAACTTGGAAAAAACCGTAATGCTCAGTGGTGACTCGGAAATTAACAGCTGATAGATGAAGTGAAATGCCTATGAAATTTTAATAACTTGGGACAGCAGGGACTGGCCCAAGATGATGGCTCTTATGATCAGCACCGATCTCAAGGGGTTGCAGTCTCCAGGGAAGCAGAGGCCTGGTGCACGGCACCAGAAAATGAGAAAACCTCTCCCCCTCCACTCCGCTCCCCATTTGAGAGGGAGAAGCAGTAAACCACTGCAGTAAACCACTGTAATGTATAATTATCTGGTGAAGCATACCAATTGGCTGGCTGTGCCTGTTGACCCTCCTCACAGGCTTCTATACAAAGGCCATTGTTCCACAAACACCCCCCCCCCCCACCCTGCAACTCAGTGCCGGACAACCAAACAGTAGTGATATGCTATGTTCTGAAGTGAATTAAAGCCTATTGGTTTCTCCACAATAGTCTCCTGAGTGATTGATAGTGCATCAGTTTAATTCACTTGAAGTTTTTTTCTACCAAGGAGCAGATCCTCAAACCAGAAAAGCTGGAGATCGACCCTCAATCACCTGAGGCATCCACCAACGTGATTTGATGCATTCCTGCAGGCCTCCTCTACCAATGTGTGATCAGAGACCGACAAACTGAAAGTGCTGCACTCCCAGTTCGGCAGCCTGGTGTACTCCATGATCAGGGACTCCATAATGTACTAAGAGACCACTGACATCCTCAAAGGGAAATACCTGTGTAAAAACAATGTTGTCTTAAGCCACTCGAACCAGTGTTGATGTTAAAGGACCCCTGCCCTCCACCGACCCTAACATATGCTTCCTTATCAACAAATACTCCTGTTTCCATTTGCCATCCCCAGCTTGGACCTGACAGCTGCCACAGTCATCAAGACCCTGCACAGCCTCTTCATTCTATATGGCTTCCCCAGATATATTCACAACAACTGGGGTCCTTCCTTTATGAGTGATGAGCTGTACCAATACCTGTTGGTCAGAGGCATTGTCATGAGCAGGACCAGTAGTTACAAATCCTGAGATAACGGGCAAGTGGAGGAGGAGAACACTATGGTCTGGAAGGCAGTCCTTCTAGCCTTGCAGTCCAAAGGCATCCCAGGAGGTTCTCGCACTCAACCAGGTCCCTGTGTGCACCGCCACTAATGCTACACCACATGAATGTATGTTTTCCTTTCACAAAAAATCTGCTACAGGGGCCATAATACCAGCATGGGTGACATCCCCACATGCTCTGGGGACATGCGAGGAACCATAAGTTAAAAGGGTTCATTTCCTCCATGCCAACCCCCAATATGCCTACGTGGCAAATCCTGATGGACACAACGACACCCTTTCCACCAAGGACATGACAACCACAGGGGCCCTGGAGATCACTGCTAATTACCCCGCACTGTCCTCACTGTTAATCATGCATGATGCACCCAACCTCTGGTATCCTGCCTCCACCCCAAAGGAGGATACACCAGGTACGGTGCCTACCCATCAGCACAATACTGATGGATACAAACAGGTGCTCGAGAATTTCAAGGACTCTGGTGTTGTACAGCAGCTGCAACTGGTTCTATGACAATCCTAGTGAATGATCAGATCACCTGATAAGCAGAACTTATGACTTTTAAATGGTAGACTTGTAACTTTGTAAGTTCCATTTCATCCCATGGGACTCTTTTTTAAAGCAAGGGGTGAATGTGGTAAACTACTGTAATGTAAATGTATCTGGTTAACCAACCTATTGGCTGGTTGTACCTGTAGCCCCTCCCCACAGGCTCCTTTATAAAGGTGACTGTTCTACAGATCCCTGTAGCACAGAAAAGGACAACCAAACAGTAGGGATATGCAATGTTTGCAAGTAAATTAAAGCCTACTGGTTTCTCCACAATAGACTCCTGTGTGATTCATGGAACATCACAGGGGAGATAACCTATGGGACGGTGACCTTGGCAGTGGACCAGTGATGGGCTCTGAGGCTGAAGAACACATGGGAGGTAGGTAAGGTACCCACTTAGGATACAGGTTATTGGCCACTGCAGTGAAAGGACTCACGCCAGGGTACAGACTGCTGGAGGCAGACTTGAGACTGGCTGAAGGGGAATCATGTGTTAGAACAGGGATCCGGGAGGGTTGCTGGAGGCTTCCTGACCATGTCAGAGGTGTACATCTGGAAGTCTGGTTGCTAAGGTTTCAGACTGAAGGCTCTGTGACTGCGGAAGTTGCAGAAGTGCTGGAGGTGAAAGCACGGGCATTTAGCGATGCTGGGGGCATTCTGTTTTTTTGTTTCTCTTCAACTGGCTGTAAGGGGTGCTGGGCAATTTTTGCCGATAGTGAATCTTTTTTTTCTGTCTTATGTTAGACTACAGGAAATTTTGTGTAATATTGCATTTTCTGTTTTAATACATGACAATAAAATAATCTTGAAAAAAGTCTGCAGATAGTGGAGGAACTCAACAAGTCACACAGCATCCATAAGAGGGAAATACAACTGACCAGTAACACTGACAAATTTTCTCAAGGTCTTGAAGTCCAATTCACTCTTATTTAATCTGTACCCATTGCAATCACTCCATTATGAGAGATGAGCAACTGTCTTACATGCAAAACCAAAACATAAATAGTTAACAATTTGACAATGTCATTGTTGAGATCCTGTGATGGGGACGGCACAGATAGCACAACACCATTACAGCATCAGTGATCAGGTCGGGGTTCAAATCCTTCGCTGTCTGAAGGAGGTGGTGCATTCTCCCCAGCTCTGTGTCGGTTTTCCCCAGGGGCTCCAGTTTCCTCCCACCATTCAAAACGTACTGGGGATGTAGGTTAATTTGAAGTAAATTGGGCGGCACGGGTTCTTGGGCCAAAATGGCCTGTTCCCCTGCTGTATGTCTAAAAATATAAATTTAATTTTTTTTATTCTCAAAACTCCATAAAACAACTGTAGATATTGAATTACATATCACAAATCTATGAGGTTACAATTTATTAACATCATTACAACTTTGGAGGATGTAGCTACATGTGGTGGGGAAAATCCCCTTAATCTGTAATATCACTCATAGTCCATAACAGGGTCTGGAATTGTGGAGGTGAACATGAAAACCTACAGGGGCCTGGGTCTTGTCCAGTACAAAAAAATACATACTCGGGAAACTCAGCAGATCGCACAGCAGTAAAACACAAAAATGTTCAGACACAGTGAATGAAGTGAAAACACAAAGCTGGGAAATTCAGCAGGTCAAACAGTGTACTTTATCTTCTTTGGCTTGGCTTCGCGGACGAAGATTTATGGAGGGGGTTAAAAGTCCACGTCAGCTGCAGGCTCGTTTGTGGCTGACAAGTCCGATGCGGGACAGGCAGACACGATTGCAGCGGTTGCAGGGGAAAATTGGTTGGTTGGGGTTGGGTGTTGGGTTTTTCCTCCTTTGCCTTTTGTCAGTGAGGTGGGCTCTGCGGTCTTCTTCAAAGGAGGTTGCTGCCCGCCAAACTGTGAGGCGCCAAGATGCACGGTTTGAGGCGTTATCAGCCCACTGGCGGTGGTCAATGTGGCAGGCACCAAGAGATTTCTTTAGGCAGTCCTTGTACCTTTTCTTTGGTGCACCTCTGTCACGGTGGCCAGTGGAGAGCTCGCCATATAACACGATCTTGGGAAGGCGATGGTCCTCCATTCTGGAGACGTGACCCATCCAGCGCAGCTGAATCTTCAGCAGCGTGGACTCGATGCTGTCGACCTCTGCCATCTCGAGTACTTCGACGTTAGGGATGTAAGCGCTCCAATGGATGTTGAGGATGGAGCGGAGACAACGCTGGTGGAAGCGTTCTAGGAGCCGTAGGTGGTGCCGGTAGAGGACCCATGATTCGGAGCCAAACAGGAGTGTGGGTATGACAACGGCTCTGTATACGCTTATCTTTGTGAGGTTTTTCAGTTGGTTATTTTTCCAGACTCTTTTGTGTAGTCTTCCAAAGGCGCTATTTGCCTTGGCGAGTCTGTTGTCTATCTCATTGTCGATCCTTGCATCTGATGAAATGGTGCAGCCGAGATAGGTAAACTGGTTGACCGTTTTGAGTTTTGTGTGCCCGATGGAGATGTGGGGGGGCTGGTAGTCATGGTGGGGAGCTGGCTGATGGAGGACCTCAGTTTTCTTCAGGCTGACTTCCAGGCCAAACATTTTGGCAGTTTCCGCAAAGCAGGACGTCAAGCGCTGAAGAGCTGGCTCTGAATGAGCAACTAAAGCGGCATCGTCTGCAAAGAGTAGTTCACGGACAAGTTTCTCTTGTGTCTTGGTGTGAGCTTGCAGGCGCCTCAGATTGAAGAGACTGCCATCAGTGCGGTACCGGATGTAAACAGCGTCTTCATTGTTGGGGTCTTTCATGGCTTGGTTCAGCATCATGCTGAAGAAGATTGAAAAGAGGGTTGGTGCGAGAACACAGCCTTGCTTCACGCCATTGTTAATGGAGAAGGGTTCAGAGAGCTCATTGCTGTATCTGACCCGACCTTGTTGGTTTTCGTGCAGTTGGATAATCATGTTGAGGAACTTTGGGGGACATCTGATGCGCTCTAGTATTTGCCAAAGCCCTTTCCTGCTCAACATGGTACTTTATACAGCAAAGATAAAGATACATAACCAACATTTCAGGCCTGAGCACTGCATCAAGGTATGAGCAAAATGTAGGCAGGTACCCAAACAAGTTGGGGAGGAGCACAAGCCCACAGGCAGGAGGAAATAGGTCGATAAGGGAGGGAGGACACACCAGAAAACAATGGGAGGGAGGGATAGATCTGTAAATGGAGAGGGAAAGGGGTGGAGAGCAGGAGGAAAGAAGAGAGAGGGAAGGAGAAGAGAAAGAAGGAATGGAGAATAGGTTAGCAGAAGCAAAGAAGTCGACGTTATTGCCATCCTGCCTATAGAATGTGCTACTCCCCCTGTCCTCCCTATACCATCTTGTTCAGGCACCTATATCTTGCTCATACCTTGATGAAGGGGTCAATACTGAAACATTGGTTACATTTGTTTATCTGTGCTATATAAAGTACAGTACACTCCTTCCCCAGAATTGTGTTTTCTGGTCACACAGCATTCATAGATAGTCTCAGGCAGTTAACATATTGGGTATGAGCCCTTCAGGAGGTTCACGATAGAGTTTTTAAATTTAAATTTTTATTTTAAAATCATTTAATTATTGAGATTTTGACATGCAGCACAGTAACAGGACTTTTCGACTCATGAGCCTGTGCTGCCCAATTGGCCTGCACCCTGGTCTGTTTTTTTTTTAACTCACATAATTTTCTGTTCAAATTCATTGTCAATTCTACAAAGAAGAAATTTGGGATACAATGCAAGTAATCTAGTCTAATCAATTCATATATAGAGCAATACCTAATGGAGAAAGCAGAATTAGATTTAAAGAGAGATCAGTTAGAAAAGAACAAAAACAACATTACTGTATTTTGTTGGTGTGAGGTCCATTTAACCGAGGGAAAGAAAGTGAATTTGGTGGTTCATACTGATGAATCTTCTCTGGAAGGGAGGAAGAAGGAGAATGTGTGGGCGAGGGTGGGATGAGTCTTTAGATATGTTGGCTGATTTTTCAAGGCAGTGGGAAGTGTAGATGGAGTTGAGCAACAGGAGCAGGGTTTGTGCGAAAGGGTTGATCAGTGAAATTTGCTTTATGCATATACAGACTTCCAAATGCAGTTGATAAAGAGTATGCAAAATAGACATAATCAAGATTGAAGTAAATGGCATGAAAAGGATGGTGATGTAACAGGAAATAAACAGTGCTGGAGGGAGGTTTACGCCTGAAGAAAGTGGGTGATGGAGTTCACCAGGAATCCTAACAAGAAGTATCACATTAATCATTAGACTTGTGTGTGTAGGGCACCATTTATCCGTTTTGAGATTATGTAGTATGTGGAACTGTGAGGAAGATTTTCAGTGAGATCATTTTACAAACAGCCCTACTGGAAGTGGAGGGGATGAACTTTAATGCTGAGAAACGAAAGGCATCAGCATCACATGGGTTGGAGGAATGAGGTGATTCAACTAGAACCCATTTTAGCATTGTCTTCAAGCATAGAGAGATATGAGAAAATGTGTATAGTTTGTTAAAAGCAGAAGGGTAGGTTGAGAATGGATAATGCAGGATCTTGGGCTTCATAAATAGAAGCATCAAGGAATGATAAACCAATTTTAAAAGATCAGTTCTATATAAAAAGAGAATGTAACCACATCTTGGAAAAAAAATTGGAAAGAATGTACAAGAAATTTACCATACTATTCCATGAGTGAGAGGCTTTAATTATTTCAAAGCTGTGAAGCTGAAGTTAAACAAGAGGTCTCTAGATGCCTGAGTCAAGCACAAATGTGCTGGAGAAACTCTGCAGGTTATGCAGCATCCATGAAAAGCAAACATCAGTCAATGTTTCAGGCCTCAGCTCTTCTTCAGTGGTAACACTGTTCTTCCCCAGAAGAAAGGATGTTAGAAAGGGATGTGATGCAGGTATCTATCACAACTGCAAAGCCAGGGTTGGTTGTAGGTGCATTAAAAAGGGAGCTGAGAATGCATCCAAACTGAAAGTGGTTGCAGGGATTCGAGGAGCTGGCGAGTGAATAGGAGTAGCTGAATTGCTCTTATTTTAGGCAAGTGCACACAATATGGGCTGAAGGGCACCCTTCCATGATGTAACTATTTTGTGATTCTGAGATCATAAAGCCTTCCATTCAGTCATCTGAGACAAATATTTGAGTATGACATAGGAAATTTATATTGATCAAAGTTGAAGTTTGAGTAATAAGAATATTGTAAACAATAAGATATTGAAAGTGGCGTGAGTCATTTAGGCCCTGAAAATGTGGTGAATCTATGTCATGCTGTCAGTCTCTCACTATGCTTAGTCTGCTTTACTGACATTGGACTTGTATTATCTCTACCACTAAAGAGACCCCCTTGGGTATAACTGTGTATGCACCCATTATCATTCATTATTGTACCACTAGTCTCTGCTAATAAAAGCCATGATTCCTGGTTAACTAAACAGCCTTTGTCTTCTTCATTAACTGGCACTTCAGAAGCTTTCTTCAATGCACTAAAACCATAGCTGATCATGTACTTCAGTTCCACTGCCTGATCCTCATCTCATCTGAATTATTTTGTATTCAAAATCTATTGATCTTAGCCATAGTTACACACAACAATTGAGATTGTATTGCCTAATGATGTGGAGAATGCCAAAGATTTAAATATTTCTGCAGGAAGATATTTCTCCTCATTTCTTTTTACAGCCAAGTCTTTATGCTGAAGCTAAAGTTCCTGTGGTTAGAATCTGTTCTGCATTGATCTCTGGAGGTGACCTCACACTCACAGAATTATATTCCCAATTTTTCGTTCCATTACAGAGGTAAGTAACAAACTATCCATTTATATATTCTGATGCTTTCAATTTAAACAAAAATGACTCCAGGAAATAAATCAGCAGTTATAGCATTATTTCCCGGAACATCTGTATTATTTTATGGACACCTCTCCATCTACCTTGGTCAAGATAATGTGATCAATGGCCCACAGAACTTTTCTAATTATGGATAGCTGGCTGAACTCCCAGAATCGACCTGAAAATTGGGTCAAATTCACCACCTAAGCTCACCAAAGATCACTGAGGTTGATTCTCATAATCATTCCAAAAATTACTTTGACACTATTTCAATATATTTTAAATTTAGACATCTTGTTTGGCTTGGCTTCGCGGATGAAGATCAATGGAGGGGTAATGTCCATATCAGCTGCAGGCTCGTTTGTGGCTGACAAGTCCGATGCGGGACAGGCAGACACGGTTGCAGCGGTTGCAGGAGAAAATTGGTTGGTTGGGGTTGGGTGTTGGGTTTTTCCTCCTTTGTCTTTTGTCAGTAATAGGCCCTTTTGGCCCTCGAGCTCATGCCGCCCAATTACACCCAATTAAACTGCAACCTGGTATGTTTTGAAGGGTGGGAGGAAACCAGGAAAAAACCCATGGAGACACAAGGAGAATGTACAAATTCCTTACAGATAACACCGGATTCGAATCCTGGTCGCCGGTGCTGAAACAGTGTTGCACTAACCACTATAATAACCGTGTCACCCATTGAAATAGTAACAGATTATATTTATAGATTAATTAACTTAAAAACTAAAATACCACACACACACACACACACACACACACACACACACACACACACACACACACACACGCACGCACGCACGCACGCACGCACGCACGCACGCACATAAACGGAATTAAATCAAATAAAAATGTAAATAATTCACTCCTCTGCCCACAGCTGTTTCTGCCCACTTTTTGCAAGGATGACTCTATTATTCTTGCACCAGATACCAGTCCCCAATCCTTCTTTTGGATTTCATGTCTATTCTACCAACAAAATACACATGTCCTGTTGGCAACACTTCAGATCAGCCCCTCCATAAATCTTCGTCCGCGAAGCCAAGCCAAAGAAAAGAAGATCAGCAGTAGTTGGACTTCAGCCTAGCCAATTAATTACATGAACTCCAATAGTTTTAAGTAGAAAATAAACATGATATTTTCAGAGCAGTTGGTGAAAGCTTCCATTCCTGTATATCTTAAAGTCTTTGTTAAAATATTATATTTGTTATTGTGCGTGTACAATACAGAAATGGTGAAATCTCTGATTCATAAATAACACTGCACACCAGCAAATATGCTTGAATCATCATTGTGTTCAGACAGTTCAATAAATTATTCATCGCTGACTTATGCATACATTGAAAATGTTTTGGAATTTTTTTTTTCCTTTCAGCTGCCCTTTCACTACTGAGTTCAAGCCACCACCAAGTTCATCACTGCTGAGGTGTAAAAAGATGGTTCCTGGTGAATATTGGAACCAAAGAAGACATTCAACCAAAGAACTGTTGGTCATGGATAGCACGCTTCAGAAGGAAGCACAAGGAAATTGAGGCAGTACTCTAAGCCTGAAAACTGTGTTTTTTTTAAATCAGAAATGTGCAATGTTTTTAAAAAAAGTTTAACCTTCTTTTGCTCGGAGTCTAATGATCTGATTAGTATTGGCAGCAAACAGAACGACAGTGACTGCAAAATAGAAGATGACATATTGATCTCCAGCAGGAAAAAATAAACCTGCAAGATCCCAAGTTTATTTCTGAAATTACAAATGGAGCATTATAATATGCAAATTAATGGTATATTCAACTGGAGAAAATAACATAATTTATGTAATAAATATCTTTTCTTTCTGAAAGTATGGAGCCCATATTTACAATGTGTTAGTTTAGAAATTTGAAGGACTCTCAGAAATATAGTCACCCTGATATCCCTGAGCTCCAATATTAGGCTTAATGAGATATTTTTGGCATTCTCCTTATTTTCTTTATTTTTTCCTTTTTTGATGTAGGTTGGGTGGTTGGGGGGATGAGGAGGGAGGGAAGAATGGAGAGGGGAATTAAGTTACTTTATTATTATCTGGACCACATGTGTAATATTTTTCAATATATCGATTAATAATGGTAGATGTGGTTTTTAAATTCTTAAATAAAATAATAAAAAAAAAACAAATAAATGGTAATGGCACTCCCAGAATAGATTTTACGATTTAAATAAAGAATCAGAGTAAAAAAAAAATACAAAACACATCTTTGATTGAAGAAATCATTGCTCTCAAGTCAAACAATACTTTCCATTAACAGTAAACCAGCCTTCTTTGAACGATTGCATCAATTCAAACTGCTGCCACTTCTTGGTCTCCAGTTAAGTGCTGAACTTGCCTGACTGGAGGTTAACTTAAAAGGTGCCAGTCAGATGACAGTGTTGTCACAAAAGGAGAGAATATGATTGGAATGTGGTAAACACTGTATGCATATGTATAGCTGTTTGGGCACACCTATTGGCTGACTGTACCAGTGGCCCCTACCACAGGCTCCTGAATAAAGATACTGTTCCACAACATCCTCCCCAGTGTAGATCAGTTGAGCAGCATGGACTTGCCTTTGTTCTATTGCAAATAAAAGCCTATCAGTTTGCTCAACTTCAATTTTATTTCCTATAGTTTTTATAATGGACCAAATACTGAAGCTGGAGAAACTGGAAATAGACCCTCAATCACCTGAGGCATCTACCAACTTTGAACTCTGGCTATGCTGTTTCAAGGCATTCCTGCAGGCATCTTCAGCCATCGACTGGTCAGAGTCTGAAAAATTACTGGTAACATACACCCCAGTTGGCACCCTGGTGTACTCGATGATCAGGGATGCCACATCATATTAGGAGGCCATAGACATTCTAAAGGGACAGTACCTGCAAAAGATTAACAAAGGCTATGCCAGGTACCTCCTGGTGACCTGAAAGCAGTGACCCAGGGAGTTGATGCCAAATACTTCAGGGGCCTGCGAACCTTCAGAAAGGCCTATGAATTTAAGGCCATTATGGCTGCAGAGTACATGGAGAACATGATCAGGGATGCCTATGTTGCAGGAATCAGGTCAAATTACATCTCCCAAAGACTATTGGAGCAAGGGAAGCTCAGCCTGTGGAGAGCAGTCGAGCTGGCAGGTATGCTGGAGATGGCCCTTCAAAATATGGAGGCCTATGCAACCGACAATGCAGCTTCCTCGTGGTTGCGCTGAGCACTGCCATCTTGGGATGCGCTGCCACCCCCTCGCCCCACTAATGATCCGGCAATAGTACTCCACGAATGCCTTCACCACCATTGCCAGGTTCCGTCAGCAACCTGACCACAGCCACTGTACTACAGGAACTGCTGAAGTGCTACTACTGTGATCTGGGCAAACACCTGAGGAAGCACTGCCCAGTGAAAGACACAGTCTGCTCCAGCTGTGGGAAAAAGGGACACTATGCTAAAGTGTGTTGATCCAAATGCCTCCACAGCAGTGCCTCATGCAGACTGTGCGGGCCACTATCTTTGATGCTGCCATCGCTGGGAACTAGCAGCACCATGTGTGAGTTGTGGGTACCGCCATCTTGGGCACCATCTTCAGGACTCAGCAGCACTGCCTACGGGCTGTGGAGGCTGCCATCTTGGACACTATCTTTCGAATCACCACGTGATCTCTCCACTGTAGCAACAAGCAACTCTCCAACACTAGCCTCCATCACTTACCAGTACAGCCCACATCAGTTTGCCAGGTCAATGAAGGACATTCAGTTAAATGGCCACGTGACAAGCTGCCTGTTCGATAGTGGGAGCATGGAGAGCTTAATTCATCTCAACATGATGCAGCACTACACCCTTGTGGTAAGGCCAGTAAACCAAAAGGTCTCCTTGACCTCAAAAGCATGTACGGTGGATGTCCGTGGCTAATGCGTAGTGATTCTGTCCATGCAAGGTATAGACTATAATGACTTCAAACTTTTGGCGATGTCACAGCTGTATTACTTGGACTTGATTTTCAATGTCACCTTAAAAGCGTGATGATGAAGTTCAATGTTCCCCATCCACCCCTCACTGTCTGTAACCAGCGGTTCTTGAATCGCCCACTGTGCTCTACCCATTCTTCAGCATCCCCCCCATCATCTGCAGACTCTGCATGCTCAAAATCACCCCTCCACTGTTGTTCGCAAATCTCACCCCCAACTGTAAACACGTCACCACCAAAAGTAGACGGTATAGTGCCGGGGACAGGGCCTTTATTCAGGCAGAGGTGCGGCGGGTATTTAATGAGTGGATTATTAAGGCCAGCACCAGTCCTTGGAGAGCACAAGTGGTGATAGTAAGGAATAAGGAGAACAGGATGGTTGGTGAACAAATCTGGTCCCACTGTGTGCCATGGCATGGAAGGTACTTCTGTGGAAATCATTTCCTCTTTTTGTTCTTTTTGTTGTGTGTTTCTTTTGATCCTTTTGGATATCTTCTTTGCCTGGATCTCATAATTGACAGAGGTCAACAGCAACTCCTGGCAGCTATCCAGAACTAGAATTGTTGGTTCATCTGCATCTACCACGTAGTGTATAGAGGATGTTCTTTCCCTTAAGATCTTAGCTCTCCCTTGCTGCTTGGTCATGAGTCCACCATAGGCCATTAATGTGACATTTACCATTTCCAATGCATCATCTGTTGGATATCCTTTTATTATTTTCTCTGGGAACATTTGGTGGTCGAGTCTGAGTGGAAGCAAGATGATAACCTCTTTCTTTCAGGTCACCACAGAGTGCATTTTTGTTTCTCTTATTCCAACTGAAACATTAGACAGCCAGTCCTCTCCTCTTGCCTGAACCACAAGGGCTTTAACCAGGCCATCTTCCAAACAGGCTGTTCATAAACTTGTCAGCTTGTTCTGTTCCAGTCCCAGCTGCTTCTCCTGGCTGTAAGACTGTACAAATGATCTCTCTCTCTCTCTCTCTCTCTCTCTCTCTCTCTCTCTCTCTCTCTCTCTCTCTCTCTCCCTCTCTCTCTCTCTCTCTGACAGAGAGAGAGAAAAGCCTGTTTGACTCTCACTGCTTCCAAAACCACATGACCCTTCTAGAACAACAAGTTCTCTTCCAGACAATCAGCAGCTCCAGCAAGATTTGTCATCTGTTGCCTTTTGTAAACAACAATCCATTAGTGATGTCTCTTGAGCACTCTTCAAAGCTCTTGCGAAATCTGTAAGACTCTGATATATCTAGCATGGGACAGAGCTCCAGTATTTTAAGTAAGATCTATTTTAAAGTGTTTGTATGTATGTAACAAACTTTTCCCAATTTATCTCCCAAAAGCATATCTATATACTCTGTCACAGTATTATCACCACTTCACCCTGCCGGACTCTTAAAAAAAAAAGAGGTGTATGTGGTAAACCACTCTATGCATATATTTGGGTACATCCATTGGCCGATCATACTGGTGTCCCCTCCTACAACTCCTGAATAAAAGTGACTGTTCCACAACCCCCTCCCCAGTGCAGGACAGTCGAACAGCATTGATGTGCCTTTGTTCTATACTAAATAAAAGCCTATCAGTTTGCTGAACTTCAGATTTTTGGAGTCATCGATGGTGCATCATGGATTTTAATCTCCTGAGAAATTACATTGAAGATAAAAGGTGGAATGATGGATTCACAACAAAGACACTTCAGTTGTGATTCAAAACCCATAACATACTCTGCATTATCTAGAGATGCATGTATTAATAACTTAAAACATTCCAATAATTTTAAAAAGTGCAACATAATTCAGAATTATTTGAATAAGTTTGTTTTGAGTGACATTGCTTGGAAGGTATTTTGGTGAAAAGTATGAGGAATACCAATTAAATATTTCATTCCAGACTCATCATTATCAATTTTTCAAAATGTATGTAGCATTCAGGACAGTCAAAATTTCATGGACACAAAGAACACCAAAATCGGCTTCCTTTGTTTTCCCTGTAAATGAAACCGAGGCACCACTGACAAGGACAAGAAACAAAATAGAATCCCTTCAGGGGCACTGTGAGTCCATAGATCCCACAAGCTCCAGAGCCCTGGTATCCTCTGTAGCCACAAAGCCTCCTATCCAGTCCAGTGGTGACCCGAGCTTGAGGCATCTAAATATTCTCTCCTTGACCCCTGGTTCTGAATCCCTGAGGATTTTTTTTGGTTAAACATACAAGTGATGGGAAGAATTGTTACAGCATGCTCTTTATGGAACAGCAATGACCTGTAGATAAATTGAGACTTAACCACTATGCTCTTGGTGGTATTTTGATGAAATTAGTTTGAAAACTTCAAATTTGCTTGTCTTCCCTTAAAGAGAAATAAATAGGTAGTCTTTCATAATTGTAGCATATTGCTTTAAATACATCAATATTAAAACATTTCTGTACAATATTGTGCCTAATGATTTATACTGTGAAATTATGCAACCTGTTCTACATCAATAACACCTCAGAATTGTTATTGGGAAAGCAATTCAATTCATTTCATGGTTAATTGAAAATAAAATGTTTCAGATTTAATGTTGATAAAAAATTTTAAGACTGCAAATGTTATGTTTTACTCCTGTAGGCATATGTGTTAACCGTGCTGGAATGAATATGGTGGTTAAAATACCTCTGCACACTAAAAATGACATTTTTCCCCATTTACCAAAATAAAATCCTGTTTGAATCAGATTGGGGATAGATTAGAGTAGAAGGTTTTCAGTAATATCCAATTACCTTCTCAGAAGAGCTGAATTGGAAAATGTCCCAACAAAAAAATTGTCCCACACAAATCATCTATTTTCACCTTAAATGTCCAGCTAAGAATTATCTATCAAGTAGAACAAAAAGATTCCAATTCATTTATAACCTCATAGACCCTGATTCCTTCATTTTATGGCTGCACTTCAATTAAATAGGAAGAAACTTGATGTAATTTATTCCTCATGACACACTTTGATTCAATGCGAGTGTCTCCAAATGTTGCTGTGAAAATTATTGCTGTGAGATGAATATAATTCCATAATTTTCTCTAAACATATTTCTGTGGTTTTGTTTTAAAATTATTTACCACGAGATTTGGGAAAAAGCAAAGGGTGTTTGGGATTTGCTTTTGCTGCAGTCAAATCTAAATATCCTTTTATTTTTCATTAGGTCTTCATCACTCGTCTGTGTCCCTTATCTCGAACAATCCTGTCCCAAGCCACACCCTCTCACCAATCCCAACACATTCTCCTGAACCAGGTATCAAGAAGCAGGGAATGATTAATCAACAAGAATCCCTGCTTGACTTGCTGCAGTAGTCTGGAACAAAAGGATTTAGCTCATTTTCATGAACTGATTATAATTTAGTCTGTGTCCTACAATAGTTAATGTGTCATAAACTAAACATATATATAAAATATCAATGTTAATGGGCCATACTACAAATTCTGAATATGAAAACATTTTAACATTTGAAGATGTTTTTAATACATGTAGAAGGCAAATGGAAGGTGGGTAGCTTGAAGCAGTCCTTCCAAAGATGCCTTGTCTTGAAGGTTTGTGACTTACCTATTAAGGTAGGTTAAATTAAGCATCTGAGGTATTTATAATGAATTAAACAAAACCTGCCTGAGTGGACCAATCAATGCAAAAAAAAAAAATAAATGGTGGCACTGCCAGAGCTGCTGTAACTACAGTGCTGCAGGTATTGTGGACCCAGGAGAGTGGGGAGCAGAGATACAGCGATGCTCCACAGAGTCCTACTGCCAGATCGTGATGCCAATGGCTCTGTGCAGGCTTTAAACAGCTTGTTAGAAGAGCCACAACCACGAATTCTATGCCTAAGGTGGCAGCGCTTGTGCTAGGCTGCGTACCACAAGGGATTGCAGACACTAGGTGTGCAGCAGACTGTTGCAGGGCACCCAAAATGGGGAGACAACACCCCACCCCCCACACTGCTGCCAACCACCCTCCCATTGAGAAGGAAAAGACTGAGTGATGACCCTACAGGGAAGATGTCCACAGCATTTGACCAGCGAGGAACTGAACAGCTGAAGAACTCACACAGTCTGCGGGCTGCTGGCAATTTGTGCTCTAAGGACTCACACCAGGCTGAGGGCTGCTGGAGATTGACTCATGGGAAACAAGTATCAGAAACGGAATTCAATAGGGTGCTGAGGGAAAGAAGGGCTCTGGAAGCTTCCTGATCATTTCAGAGCTAAGTGTGCTAATGGATTGATGCTGAAGAGGCTATTGGAGTGCTAGAGGTGAATCCATGGACTCTCGGTGACTCTGCAGAGACTCTCTTTTGCTTCCCTTTCTCTTATTATGCTCATGGCAACTCTTTGCTGCTTTTACAGCAGGCAAATGTTGAAGTATATCGTGTACATTACATTTTATCGTATTAATAAGTGACTATAAAAGGAATCTTGAAAGCAAGAGCTCAGAGATGTTAAACACCAGAATGATCATGAAAAAGTACAGATGTAGTTATTTAAAATGCTGATATCAATATTCACACTGTAATATATCTGTTAGAAAATGGACACCTCCCAAGGACATTGTCAGTAATTCAAATGCCAAACATCTTGTCAGTTATACCACTCTCAGGAGATTTTTATATCATCATAAAAATATCCTTATTGTTCTTGAGAAAGAAAATATACTAAAAAAATAACTATCTGAAGCTTTTACATTTGGAATATTTCAACATATTTATGAACAGCTTCTATACTGGAATCACAAGCAATGCAAAGCTGAATGCAACTCATTTAATCTTGAATACAAATACATCTTCAATGAATCCAATTTACAACTTCTCCATGGATACTTAGTGTCAGAACCTTCTGAACTAACATCCCATATGGGACTTTGTCAAAGGCTTTACTAAAGACAACTTCACCAGCTTTTCCTTCAAACCTTCTTGGTAACCTTCTCTACAAGATTCATTAAACACGACCTACCATGCACAAAGCCATATCTTAGCAAGCAAATCTTTGTCTGCCTTATGGTAGACTAAAGGAAATTTCATGTAATATCACATTTTGCTGTTTTACTACATGATAAAGTATTCATGAATTTTGAATACAAATAGTTAACAGAGACATGCTGGGTCTAAGGGCCCGATGGTGTGCTTTGTTATTCTATGACTCTATGAGACATCTTGACCAGCTTGACTATAATTTCTGTGATCGGTCTTTGCAGATTCTGTGATTAGCAACCATAAAGGTCTTGCCACTTCAAATGTTTCCGTGTCAACCTTTCACAGTTCTGCTTCTTTTTGCAGCAATCCTATCAAAACCTTTTCGACACAACTGTTGAAGATATACAGCATAATAAAGGTCAGACTGCTCATTACAGACCCCTGATTAATGTTGAACTTTGTAATAAAAGACTGAAGAGTGGCCCATATGTCATGACAAATACAAGCAGTACACATCGGGTCAGCAAACACATTAAAAATAGCACAGTGAAATGATTAGTAACTTCAAAATTTTAATATAAAGTGTGGAGGGGAATAAATAACTTGACTCTTACCTTCACTTGCAAGTGGACCTGACAACTTGCATTTATCGTTTGAACATTCATGTATTTTGAGTTTATTGGGTTATGTTGGGCTAAGAAGAATGGGATGAAGGCAACTAATTCAATACAAAGGAGCTGATCTGGATTTAATTTATGAATTGTTGTACAGAGAGGATTTAAGTCCGGCACAGAGTATGTACGCATGCATTTCCTCATCCTGGGATTTCAGTGGTGAATGGGTTGGAAGTATTACATTAGGGCTCATGAAAGAGGGATGAGGTCCAATAAAAAATTGCAGAGACCCTGAATATTATTTTTTTTTTAAAACCCCAAAAAATAATTTCAAGGTTACTGTTAGATCTATCTGTCAACAAACACAGAAATGAAAAGATGAAGGAAATGGTGTTTAGGTTCCTGGCAAGTTATTCATTTCTGAGGTGGGATGGATAGATAAACCAGGCGGGTCCAATATCCTCATAAAGCGAACTCTAAAATCTCTGTCAAGCTCTCAACTTAGTTTAAATGGGCTTGAAAATGTCAGAGCAGCTTCAATGTGAAGCGAATTAGGATATGAAAGAGATTTGAAAGTGAATGTGAAAGCAAAGTTTGGATGTAAAGAATCAAAAGGTTTTGATTGATTTATTGAAAATATTTAATACTGTAGTAGGGAAAAGGAACTGCTGAGACATCACAAATTATGATATTTCTCTCTGAAATGCCCTTTATACTTACCTCTTCTTACATCGGAGGAAGCTAAAAGAGCAAATTCATGACCTAGTGGGTGAAAATATTTGGGGAATATTTAACTTATTAATATTAACTTAACTTAACCCCCTTATAATTCTAAGCACACATCTATGTAATGTGTATGTATTCAAGAATATTCATTGATTTACTTTCTAATCATTCACTTTTCTCTTCTCCAAATTCACTGGTATCGGGCAATTTTCCATATTATGCACAGAATGTAACATTTATGATCTTCACCAGACTCTGGTGTTTTAATTTAAATTGTTACTGCTCAAGAAGTTTCTTGTTGGTTTATGAGAGATATTCATTGTTCATTGAACACACACTCAAACTGATCTCCTTCAATCAACCACTTCAGTGTCTTGCCAAAGAACTTGCCCCCTCATGGGCTTTCCAAAAGGTAACCTCTTCTTCCAGGTAACCAAAAAGAGTTCTTATTATTTTCCCCCCTATTTCATGAGAAGTACATTAACCAGCCACATCCTCTTGTAATTGACTACAAGGCTTTAGAATAGGCTGAACATGAAACACAAAACCCACCTTCCAATGGGGTCTTGCAACAGGTCTGCAAAACTTGCAGTTTCCAACACCAATTCCTGCTTAATAACAAACTATTTATCAGTTTCTGAGTGGAGATCTGTTCCTTTAAGGACAATAGTCCATTTCAATTCTACAACATGAGTCCCATTAACACCTACTTGTGAAGACTTCATAGGCACTCTTCATGGTTTCTGTGAAGACACTGGCTGACATGAAGTCTATGCTTAGGCATAACTCTTGTATTTCAAAATAAATATCTTTTTGTGAAATGTTAATGTTTCTTGTGGAATGTAAACTGGAATGCCTGTTTGTGAAGTGTAACTAAACTAACACCTAAATTCTAACCTTACCCATTAAGATATATTTTATTCCATAATTATATTATTCCTTAATAGTATGGTATAGTTCTGGATTTCCCAAATAGATTTTAGCAGGTGCAAGGCAGAGCAATGGTGAACAGTTTAGAGACAGTCATTTCATTAGGTTTAGCAGAGGTTTGGAAAGAGAATGATAAAACAAGTGTTAAGATTTTAAATCAGGGAAGTTAATGCTAACAGAAAAGTGACAAAGCAATATTCATTTAACTATGTCAGAGTGGTTGGAGACAGAAAGCGGCAAGATATGGAGAATTCACTCAAATATCTCTTTAAGCAAGAGTGTAAAAATGGGAGAGCTCCCAATCTAACCTATATGTCATAAAGTTTCTTGGGCATAATAAAAAAGGAAAAGGGAACTTGTATCTAGAGTTCAGTGTGACAGAAATTCCATAAGTTACAACACAGCTAACAGTAAAGCAAAGAAGATGTACATGATGTACTGGGAATGGATATCAAGTAAATGCCCAAGATGTTTCAAAAATACATTAGAAAGAGAACAAGGACATCTGGAGAGCAGAAGGTTAATCAGAGCAAAGATTCAATGTCAACTTTGAATGTATCTTCATAAAAGTGGTGGTGCATGTTTTGTTATTGAGGAAGAGTAAAATAATATGTGATAACTGTTGAGAGAGAAGGACAAAATAGTGAATGCTGCAGCATCTAAGAAACAGAATAAATAATCAACACAGAATTAAATATAACTAGATCTCAAACTTAGCAGAGATCCTGAACAATATTTTTTGGTCTTCTTTCACTGTAGGTTCTGTGTCAGAGGTTAGAAGACAGCAGATATTATAGTATTGTTTAAGCAGTGAGAAAGAAATAGACAAAGTCATTGCAGATAGTCTGATATTGGTGGAGAATGACTTATTGGAAAACATTCTGAGGACAACATAAATCATCATTTGGAAAGTCATTTATTAATCAAGGAGGATCAGCATAGATTTGTTATGAAGAGGTCATATGTGACTTCAAATTAGAAATTTTAAGGAGGTAACAGGACGGTCAATAAAGGTGCCTGAATTCAGTCAATAACATTTTGCATTTGTGGGAAACCAGCCAAATCTGCCATTAATTCTAAATGGCACCATCACCAGTGAGGTTCAGGCATGTCACAACAAGCAAAGTAACAACCCACAGTTTGCATTTGTGCTGCTGAGAGACAATGCCAACATCTCCTGCATAACCCTGGAAAGGCACAGAGGCAGAGAAGTGGGAAAAAGGCAGTTTGAAAGCTTCTGCCAAATCCATTTCAGCTTCAGTAGGCAGCAAACATCTGCCTCCAACTCATGAGCCATGTAGGACCTTGTGAGAGACAACTATAGTTGTGTATCAAACAAATTCTGTAGCATGATCAATGACCACCCGCAGACACGAAACTTTATTAATCGGAAAATTCAGACATGCCACTACATGGTGCTTGCTCATGTCCATGTCCAAGGCAGGTATGAGGGAGGATACTATGGCTCTCAGACTTTAGTAGGGGATCTTATGGGGAGGGGCTACAGGTACAGAAGGCCAGCTGCCCAGACTGCACAGCCCAGTGATGACATGCCCAGATATTCCCACAGTACTCGTCCATAATGCTCAGAAAGTAGCTGTTCCGATTTGTGGATGGTGGGGCTCCTTGAAGTCTATGATAAGACTTTTGAAGGGGTGACTGGCGTTGATGAGTTGGGCTCACTCCAGTCTGACTTCCTCGACTGAGTAGGGGAGGTTAGAGTCCCTCACAAAATGGTAGAGCCTTGTGACCCCATGCAGTCTATTTCCCTTTGGAACACAGACACCCTATTCGTGAGGCCCAAATGGAACCCATGGGAAATGGTAGAGTCAGCTTTTGGCCTCAAATGCCATGTATGGCCAGTGTTTTTGGTGAATTGGAATTTGGTGATATCCCAATTTGAAGTTTATGGTAGAGAAGACCCTGTTCCTGGTGATCTCATTCACCATATCATTTCTGGTAGGTGTCCAGTAAGGTGAATCAATTGATGGTCCATCCAGTACTTCTCCCCACTCTTAACAACCACTACTTGTGTCCTCTAGGGACTGTTACTCGATTCTATTATGCCCTTCTTCAGCAGCCACACCATGTCCATCTTGATGAATTTCCTGTCCCTGGGGCTGTATTGCCTGTTCTCAGTGGCAACAGGTTTGCAGTCTGGGATGAGGTTTTGGAACAGTGGAGGTGGAGGAACCTAAAGATGGGCAGGCCACAGATCGGATGCCTGACCTGGCATTCGAGCGTGTGATTGTGCATCTTTGGGGGAATGGGCAGTTAAGGGGGATTGGGGCCCTCAAACTGCATTAGCGCAACATTGAGCTGGCACTGAAAATCCAGCCCCAATATGAAGGGTGCACAGAGGTGGGGAACAGCAGTTTGTAGTTCTTATACTTTATGTCCCCCACAGTTAGGGTCATGGTACAGCTCCTGTAGATTTTCACAGAGAGGAATTTGGAGGTTTGTTCCACCTTGAACTTAGCTGGGGACATGGTCAGGAAATAACATTTGGCCATGCCCATGTGTATGGTCTCAGTGCTTCCTGTGTCAAAAAGGCAGCCAGTGGTGTGGCTATTCACCTTGATGTCCATCATCAATTGCCCCAGCTGGTGTGGTCTACTCTGGTCCAGCACAATGAAAGCCAAGGTCAGCTCACTGTCCAAGTCGCTGCTGTTATGTCATTGGGATGGCTGCTGCTAAGATGGTCATGTAGGAGATCACGAAGTTGGCCACCCTATGGATCAGATGAGGTGGAGTCTGGAAATGAAGCCGGATGTGACGTCACTCCATGTTGTCGTGCCACTTGTCCGGATGTTCAGTTCTCGGCAACTGGAAATGACGGCGAAAATTGGTTGGCCCAAGATGGCGATGCGAGTCGCAGTACACACTCAGGACTGCCAAGAGGGGTTTAGAGCAACATAACCTGGCATAGCGTTGTTTCCTCCGGCAGTTTGAGCAGGTCACGCTACGGACCAGACAGTACTTTTGCATGTGTTTGCTTTGGTGACAGTAGTCCGCCTCGTGTGCTCAGTGGTGGCAGTAGCAATCAGTGGCCTCAAGATGGCATCACCCGTTCTCCCCGCCTGGTGGATGTGTGGTCCGTTGAGTAGGCCTCTATGATTTTTTGAGCAGACTTCCTCGCTTGGGCCATCTGCACCACTTCCTGTAGGGACCATTCACCTTTCTCCAGGAGTCGTTTCCTTATGTAATGGAAGCTGAAGCTAACAACTTGCCTGTCGCCAATGAGCTCCTCCTGATAGGTCAACACAATCACATCCTGCCACTCACAGGTTCACCCCCGCTCTTGCATGGCCCTCATGAAATTGTCGACCGACTCACCCTGGCCCTGTCGTTGGAACCCCAGCTGGAAACACACGTGCATCACGTTCGTCAGGCCTCCATATTGCTGTCGGAATAGGGCCATTCCCTCTTTGTATCCAGTGAAGTCGCAAATTATTTGGTATGCTCAGTAGCCCAAGAGTAGGTCGTACTGTTCACTATCATCTGTGATTTTGTGGCACCTCAGGTAGGCCTTCATACAGTGTAGCTACATATCAAACTTTACGGAGGCCTCTGGTGTCTTTGGATCGATCTCCATCTTCTCCAGTCAGATTGACTTGTCCATGGCACTTTAAAATTCTAATTAATAAATTGTGGCACAATCAATGACCACCCGCAGGCAGGAAACAAGCAGTCAAAGGCTTTATAATCAGAAAACTGGCTGCTGGTTCATGTCCAAGGCAGGTGTGACGGAAGAGACAAGGTCTCTCAGCTTTTATTAGCTTTATTAGGGGATTTTATGGAAATGGTTTACAGGTACAGAAGGCCAGCCTGCCCAACCCAATGAGGATATGCTCAGATCTGCCATTTGTTGGAAATAACCTGTCCTTGAACCCTGTAGATGTTAGTCTTCGATCTTCTATACCTTCTTCCCAAAAAGAGCAGCAAGGAAACTTTGTGACCAAGGTGTTTTTTGGTGTCGGCTGGGTTCTTGAGGTCGTGCCTCACATAGATGCCTTCAATGGATGGGAGGCTGGAGCTGGTGATGGACTTGGCAAGGTTTTCTACCTTCTGCAGCCTGTGCATTACTGGGAATTTGAGTTACCAAACACGATTGTGATGCAGTCAGTCAGTGTATAGTCAACATATTTGACCTCCAAATCATATATGGCATCTTCAAAATGTGCAAGGTAACTTGCAGTGGAACTCTTTTGTACTTCAGTCCCTTTCTCCTTTCTGTGAATGCCAAGTTCCTGCTGGCATAACTTCCTGAAAACAGAACAAAAAACATTACTGCACAGTATAGGCCATTCAGTCGACAATGTTGCACCGACCTACATACATATATGTAGCAACACCCCCCCCCTCACCACTTCATAATCCTTCATTTATATTTTCACCGTGTGCCTGTCTAAAAGACTCTTAAATGCCCCTTTTGTTCCAGCCTCCACCATCACCTCTGGCAATGCATTCAAGGCACCCACAACTCACAGTAAAAAAATACAGATGATATTGCACCTTAAATGTCCTCTGGGATTTGCTGCTCCTTTGCTGGGGAAAAAAAAGTGTTGGCTGTCTACCTTATCTATGCCTCTCATACTTTTATAGTTCTCTACTAATCACCTGTCATACTTCTTTGCTCCAAAGAGAAAGGTCCTAGCTCTACTAACCTTGCCACATAAGAACATATTTTCCAATCCAGGCAACATCCTGGTCAATTTCTTTTGCATCTTTCTCTATAGCTTACATATTCTTCCTATAATGAGGTGACCAGAACCGAATACAATACTCTCAATGTGGTCTCACCAGAGATTTGTAGAGCTACAGCATTACCTCGCAAATCCTGAACTCAATCCCATGACTAAATGAAGACCAGCATACCCCGGTCCTTCTTAACTATTTTATCAACCTGTGCAGCAACCTTGAGAAATCAATGGATTTGGACCCCAAGGCCCCTTATTTTGCCTTCAGCTTACTTTCATGGCGATGTTCCAAAAAAGTCTAGGAGGCTGATGCATCAGAGATTACATCACAAATCCTATGTAAAGTGACTCAACTATCTCACATCAATTTCAGGAAGTGGTCACACCCATTGGAATAAATGGCCTCAGATCTGGCCTGTGGTCAAGGACAAGATGGGGGTGGGGGGATGACTGCAAGTGAGACAGATAGAGGGATCCAAGATACAGTGCTGGAGGAGCCATGATCTTGTCTCACAAGTCTGAAATTTATTCCTAGTGGGGAAAAGAGTGGGGGCTGCAGAAAGGATGAGCAACCTAACCATGGCACCATGGTTTGTAAAACCATTCAAGAGGGGGAAGAGAAGAGAAATTTAGTGGCAATTGGGGATAGTATAGTTAGGGGAACAGATAAAGTTATCTGTCGCAGAGATAGAATGCCCCCAAAGGCTGTGTTACCTGCCTGGTGCCCAGGTTTGAATTATCTTGTCTGACCTGTAGAAGAATTTGGAGAAGGAGGGGAAAGATCCATTTATTGTGGTCCATGTGGGTACCTATATAGGTAGACGTTCTGCTAAGGGAATTTGAGGAGCTGGGGATCAAATTAAAAAGTAAAAGCAAAATGGTGGTCATCTCTGGATTACTACCTGGCCCACATACATATTGGCACAGGGTTCAGAAGATAAGAGAGTTGAATGCCTGGCTCAAACATTGGTTTGGGAGAAGAGGGTTCCAATTCATTCCATATTGGCACTGGTATTGGTGAAGAAAGGAACTGTTCAAAAGGGATAGACTCCACCTGAACTGCGATGGGACCTGGATACTGGCAAATTGCCTATCTTGGAGTGTGTACAGGGGTTCAAACTAAATAATAGAGGGAGTGATTTAAACAGATTGGAGAGGAAGGATGAAGTAAAAGAGAAGAGTGTGAAAAAATGTAAAAGCAAAAGTTACAAAGAGAAAACTAAGTAGGGGAGGATAAAAGTCGAGTGCAAAAGAGGCAAAGATTACTGGATTTTAAAAGCACAGTGTGTATAAATGCACTTTATCTGAATGCCCATAGTATTCAAAATAAAGTCAGTGAACTTGTGGAATAAATCAGTACAATAGGGTATAATTTAGTGGCCATTGCACAAACATGGTTGAAGGGTGGAGAGGATTGGGAATTAAATATCCAAGGATATCAGGTAATAAGGAAGGACAGACAGGATGGTAAAGGACTATTAGTTAAGGATAAGATCAGGACAATAGTGAGAGATGATGCAAGATCTAAAGAGCAAAATGTTGAGTCCATTTGGGTAGAGTTTAGAAACAGTAAGGGGAAAATAACTAATGGGAGTTGTCTTTAGACCACTCAATAATAACATTACAGTGGCACAGGCAATAAACCAAGAAATATTGGAGCCTTTTAAGGATAGAACAGGAGCTATTGTGGGAACTTTAATATTCATATAGATTGAATCAGGTTGGTCAAAGCAACCTTGAGGAGGACTTCATAGAATTCATTTGGGATGGCTTTCTTGAACAGCATGTTGCTGAATCTACAAGGGAACATGCTTTCTTGGGCATCATCCTGTGCAATGAGACAGGTAAAATTATCAATCTTGTAGTATGAGATCCTTTTAGAAAGAATAATCACAGTATGATTGAGTTTCTCATAAAAATGGAGGGTACAAGTCTAAAGCAAGTGTGTTATATCTAAACAAGGGAAACTACAAGGGGATGAGGTAGGAGATGGAGGTAGAATGAGAACATGAGCTATATTGAGGGATGGTTCAAGAACAGTGGAGGATTTTCAAAGAAATTTATCATGGTGCTCAATAAAAGTATATACCAATTAAAAGCAAGGACAGTAGGGTGGAGACAGCCAGCCTTGGATAACTAAGGAGATCAAGGAAGGCATCAAACTAAAAGCTCGTGTGTTCAAAGTCACCAAGAAGAGTGGAAAACCAGAAGATTGGAAACCTTTAAGAAGCAACAAAGAACTATAAGAAATCAATAAAGAAAGGGAAGGTAGATGATGAGAAAAAATTCACACAAAATATGAAAATGGATAGTAAAAGTTTTTACAATTATATAAAGTGCAAAATGGGTCCCTTGGGTGATGGGAAGGGCAAATTGGTATTGGGTAATGAGGAAATAGTTGAGGCTTCGAATGACTGTTTTGTGTCAGTATTTATGGTGGAGGACATGTCAAACATGCCAAATACAGATGTTATAATGGGTTTGGAGGTGAGGACATGGATGTAATAGCTATCATTAAAGAGGTCACACTCAGAAAACTTAAGGGTCTAAAAAAAGATAAATCCTTTGGTCCTGATAGAATGCATCACAGGATACTGAAAGAAATGGCAGGCTATTTTCGAGGCTTTGGTGATAATTTATTTAAATGCTCTGGACAGGTACCAGAAGATTGGAAGATGGTGAATGTGATGCCATTATTCAAAAAAGGATGTCGGAAAAAGGCAAGAAACAATAAGCCAATTAGGTTAACATCTATAATTGGGAAAATGCTTGAATCTATCATTAAAGAATAAATAGCCATCCTTCTGGACCAAAATGGATCAGGCAGACACTGCATGGATTCAACAAAGTCAGGTCCTGTTTGACAAATTTACTGGAGAACTTTGAGCATAAGTGCCATAGATAGAGGGGAGCAGATGGACATTATTTACCTGGATTTTCAGAAAGTGTTCAATGAGGTGTCGCATCAAGGACATACAGAAGATAAAGATGCATGGAATTGGTGGGGGTTATATATTAGCATGGATAGAAGATTGGTTAACCTATAGAAAGCAGGGAGTTGGTGTGCAGGTGTGGTTTTCTGGTTGGCAATCGGTGGTGAACTGGGTGCTGCAGGGGTTGGTGCTGAGCCCACAACTGTTCACAGTTTACATAAACAATCTGGTAGAGGGACAGAGTTTAATGTATCTAAGTTTCCTGATGACACTAAATTGAGTAAAAAAAACAAATTGTTCAAAGGATATGGAAAGTCTCCAGAGATATATATAGGTTAAGTGAGTTGGCAAGAGTCTGACAGATGGAGTAAAAGGTTGGCAAATGTCACGTTATCCACTTGGATAGAAAGAATTAAAGAGCTGAATATTATTTATATGGCACATGACTGCAGCACACTGATGTACAGAATGACTTGGCATGAATCACAAAGTTTGGTTTGAAGATGCAGCAGACTATCAAGAAGGCAAATTGAATTTTGGCCTAGAGGGATTTAATTTAAGATTACAAAATACTGGCGAGACTGTATCTAGTGTACTGCATGCAGTTCTGATCTCCTTACTTGAGGAAGGATGTACTGGTTTTGGAGGCAGTGTAGAGGAAGTTCACCAGGATGATCCCAGGGATGAATAGTTTGGCCTATGAGGAGAGATTGAGTCTTCTGGGGTTGAACTCCGTAATTTAGAACAATGAGAGGGGATCTTATGGAAACAGTGGTAGGGGAGACTAGAAATAGGCAATGTGGCCTCAAGATTCAGGTATTAAATTTAGGACAGGGATTTGAATAAGCTGTTTTTCCAAGATGGCGGTGAATCTGTGAAATTTGCTGCCCATTGAAGTAATATTTACCTCAGTAAATATATTTAAGACAAAGTAGAATAGATTTCTACAAAGTACAGTAATTAAGGGATATAGGGAAAAGGCAGGAAGGTGGAAATGAGCCTATATTAGATCAGCTATGATCTTATTGAATAGTGGAGTAGGCTTGATGGGCCGAGTAACCTACTTTTATACATAGTTCTTAAATGTTCTTAATATTTTGAAATTGACAGTGCTCCCTTCCCCAAACTGTTTGTAGAAGTACAGTTTATTCCATTGGAATGAGATGCAATATTAAAGCAGGCTTGTGATGGCACTTGGAATATTCCAATATTTCACTTCTTGATGCAGCCAACCCTATGTTCTTACTTCACACTCACCTGCTGGAAAAAAAATGGTGGTGCTGCCGCTGATGCACACCTGGGGAGAGAGGAGAGCGGAGACACAGTGAACCTCCAAATGGTTCAGCACCCAGTCCTAATGCCAGCAGCTCTGCACTAGCATTTAAAAAACCCGTTAAAGGAGCTGATGGTGTGTGTAAATAAGATGCTGCAACCATAGAGGTTTGTGCCTGAGATGGTGGCATCTGTACCTGAGACATCTGTACATGCCAAAAGAACTTGCAGATTATGGGGAACAGCGGACCAGTGCACGGCACCAGAAATGGGAAGAACACCCCTCTGTTGAGAAGGGGAAGCAGAGGAAGCAGGGAAGATGTTCATCCACAGCAGCAGACAAACAGGGGCTCAGCGGCTGAGGGACCCACACAGGCTGCAGTCCGATAGAGACTAGCTCATTGGAACCAGGTATCAGAATTGGGATTTCAGAGGGTGCTGAGGGCAAGAATTTTCCCAAAGGGTCTCGGGTGCTGAAGGTTTCCTGATCATGTCAGAGGTTTGGCTCTTGAGCTTGTGTTACTAATGAATCAAACACGAGTCTGTGCAGCGGTAGAGGCTGCAGGAGCACTGAAGGTAAATCTATCGATAGTCAATGTCTCTGAAGGAACTCTCTTTCGCTTCCCTTACTGTAAGAGGCACCGGGAGACGCAAATCACAGTTTTGTGTAAAATTATATGTTCTGTACTATTACATGAGAGTTAAGGAATCTTGAATTAAAATTCCTCTCCAAAAACTGAAGAGCCAAGGGACTTTTGATAATATTTCTTATTGAGCCAGCTTGCTGTAATTGTCATCAAGGGTGGTCTTAATCATCCACAGTATTGACAGAAAATTAATCATTAATTAATGAAAAAGAGATTGAAAAAAAGTTAATAATAATAAAAAAAATAATAACGGGTAAAAATACACATTTAAAATTGTACAACTAAATGTTCTGTAAAGTAACACATAAACCTTTGGTGAAGATGGGAGCAGATATTCAGCCAGCAGAGTGAATTGGTCATGCTTTGCTTGTAGGAGCTGTTTGAATAAAGTTCTGAGAAACAGTAATGATGTCACCCAGGATAAAGAGCTGGATGATGTCACTCACATTGGGGTGACTCTCTTAAAGTGTTTCCTTATCCCTGCATAGTAAGAGTTCCCCTGGTCAAAAGGTTTATCTGTAAACCTGGGGTGGGTGAGGGTTAATAATCTCTAATGTTATTGTACATGATTTGGGCGGCTCCACGGAGGGGATAGAATCTGCAGGTGCAGCGGCAGCTAAAAGTTTTCAAAGAATGTGACGGAAAATAAAATAAAATTCTTTAACATTTATATATTCATGTAGTGAAATTTGTTCAGTGTAAGTACAGTATAGTATTTTTGTCTTTTAAATGGTTAAATCTTAATGCAGGTGTATTATTAAGCATTGTAAAATACACTTATCGGGCATCTACCAATCTACCAATCTCCAAAGGTGTTGGATTCCAGGGATTTTACTGTAACTCGTTTTTTTTTTCCTTTTGGAGCTACCCCTGTAACCATCAGGAGATTTGGAGACAAAGTTTACTCTGGCCTTCCTTTACCTTTAATGCTTTCCTAATGTACATGTGACACTCAGAGAATGGTAATGACTTTATGTACCAGTGTGATACTACAGATTCTATCACCTATGTACAGGTGGTAGTGTAGGATGATTGTGATTGGCTGAGAGTGTAGCCACACCTACTGGCAGGTCTTAAAGAATTGCTCCTAGCCAGACCAGGTCATTCTGGACTGGTCGACCTTCTTGTAATATGCTCCAGTCTTTTAGTTAATAAAAGCCTTGGTTTGGATCCACAAGTCAAGTTCTTTCGACGCGCACTACAACCAGTTGGTGGCAAAAATAAAATTGCAACTTTGTGCCTTGAAAATGACAATGCATAACCAGAATAAAATGTCATACAACAAACAGAAATTAATTTTAAAAAATTACAGGATTTTAGAGTTATACTTGCAAGAATCCAGTTAACATTTTGATCACCACAGGTTTTCCTTCCATTGACTACTGCAAGAAATTCCTAAAATAAATATCCTCATTGGAGTTCTAAATCTCTTTGGAGTAATGAAAATAAATTAATATTTGTCATCTTCTCCTTCAAAGACCATTTTGTTAATTCATACCTTCTTACATTTAGAGGGATTGATTTATAATCTCTACAATTGAGAATATCATGTGGCAATTAAGATCTTTAATTCTGATTTTCCTCATGTCAGCGGATAGTAACATGGTATTCTTTCAGGACGCTTGTCAGTCAACAGGCAGGATGATGCATTGAGCAATAAGATCAAAGGCATTTCACTGAAACTGCCTGAGTGTTGTCTTGTAATTTACAGTACTGAGGATTAGATTAAAGTGGAATATCCTATCATCACAGTATGACTTGAGTCTATTAGCACTGTGGTGGAGTTCTTCATCAGGGACAGCAAAGAACACTTCAAAGTTACTTTTAACAAGTATTTTGGATCAATTAATGTTTTATCAAGTTATGTTTGTCATCTGATTGCACAAGTGCAGCCTGAAAAAAAAACAGCATTCTCCGACCCTAGAAGCGAAACAAATGGACACAGACAGATAAACAATACACATGCAGGATAAGTACTCATATATACAAATAAATAAATAAAATTATTTCATAAATACCAGTCTTGAATCGTTAATGTGAGCGAATCCTTGGGTTGTTCAGCATCCTCACTGCCCATGGACAGAAGCTGTTTCTCATCCTAGTGGTGCTGGCTCTGTTACTCCAGTATTTTTTTCCCAATGGATATTCTCAATTGTAGAGATTATAAACCAATCCCTCTAAATGTAAGAAGGTATGAATTAACAAAATGGTCTTTGAAGGAGAAGATGACAAATATTAATTTATTTTCATTACTCCAAATAGATTTAGAACTCCAATGATCTCTCTCTCTCTCTCTCTCTCTCTCTCTCTCTCTCTCTCTCTCTCTCTCTCTCTCTCTCTCTCTCTCTCTCTCTCTCTCTCTCTCTCTCTCTCTCTTCAGACAACAATCCCGGAAGTTCACGTCGATGGGTGGGGAGGGAGACTCCAGAGCTCCTCTCTGGCATACCTGGTCCACTGGATTGACCTCCAACCCATTTGTCTACAGTAACCATACCACACTGTGATGCAGTTGGCCAAGATGCTCTGGATAGAGTTTCTGTCGAAGGTACACATGATGGTGGCCCGTAGCTTTGCCTACTTTAGTATTCTCAGGAAATGCAATAGCTGTTTCACCTTCTTGACAAGTGAGGAGATGTTGATGTTTCTTTGGCAGTGGCATAACTATCCTTCATCAGGAAAGTGTATGTAAAGACTTGACCATATCTGATGTACGAGTGGCTGTTCGAATATAAACTATTCAAAGCAGGTTATTGAAACCAAAGATGAAAAAACTGATTGCAAATGCGCCATGCACGTGCAAACCTTCAAAGTTGAATGGGGACAGGTTTGTTCATAGTCTAGTCCATGAGCTATTTACATACTTTTGTGGGTAGAGAGTAGGGATCTTGAGGAAAAATGAGGTTAAAATGTGAAGGAGCATAATCTAAAATGAAATGCTTGAAAACTGCATTAACATTTGTTTCTGGCTGATTAAAATATGGATGTATTTACACAAAACCATGTTAAAAATATATATAAATGGAAAATTCTGTGTGGTCCCTGCTTTGGTTAACCCTTTATATACTGGAGGGTTGACCTAAGTAATGGATCAAAACATTAATTTTGTCTCTTGGAATGCTAATGGTCTAAACAACATGTTTAAAAGGAGGAAGGTCTTTAAAGTATTCCAGAGACTGAAAGCACAGATTATTTTTTTACAGGAGACTCATGTGAGGAAGGAGGATAATCTGCGTTTTTTTAAATCTTGGAAAGGCCCACAATTTCATGCCAACTCATGCTCTAAGACTCGAGGTGTATCTATTTTTATTGATCCCTCTATTACATTTGTTCAACATGACATCACTGTAGACCCTAACGGCAGATTCTTATTGGTTATTGGGTTATTATTCAATATTAAGGTTGTCATGGTTAATATTTATGCCCCGAATGTAGATCACCCTGAGTTTTTTAGATCTTTGTTTACTATTTTACCCAATCTAAATGAATATCATTTAATAATGGGTGGGGATTCTAACTGTTGTCTGAATCCCCTGCTAGATAGGTCGAAACCTTCACAGCTCCTACCGAATAAATCGGCTACATATATTAACTCTTTCCTTACTAACTCTGGAGCTGTTGATATTTGGAGATTTCTTCACCCGACAGATAAAGAGTTTTCCTTTTTTTCTCATGTATACCATTCATACTCGAGAATTTATCACTTTTTTATTGATTCACATTTTATTCCACTTGTAACTGCTTGTAAGTATGACATTATAGCCATTTCGGATCACTCTCCATTACAACTCTCTCTTAAATTCAAAGACTCTGTTTCTACTATTAAGCACTGGCATTTTGATGTTACATTATTGCAAGATTTAGACTTTGTTAAATTTATGAAAGAACAAATTAACTTTTTCTTTTCAACAAATTACACTACGGAAATTTCTTATGGAATATTGTGGGATACATTCAAGGCTTATATTCGTGGTCAAATTATTTCTTACTCAGTAGCTTTGAAGAAATGCATCAAAAACAAGATTCATCTATTGGTTGAGAAGATTAAAGACATTGATAAGAAATATGTGACTGATCCTACTGAAGAACTTTACAAACAAAGAATTGAACTGCAGATGGAATATAATTTGTTACTTACATTTTCGATTGAAAACCAGTTAATTAGATCTAAATCTGATTTTTATGTGCATAGTGAGAAATCGGGTAAACTGTTGGCTAATCATCTGAAGAATATTTCAGCTAGACGCCAAATTGTGGAGATTCGCAAACAGAATGGAGAACTGACTGTTAACCAGGAAGAGATAAATCAATCTTTCCAAAATTTTTATACATCCTTATATAGTACAGAATCCCCTCAAGACCTTAGTAATATGTTTAATTTTTTAGAACATTTGAAACTCCCAAAAGTATTACCTCAAGATAATTTAGAATTAAGTAAACCCATTACAGATTCGGAGATCAATAATACTATTTTCTCACTGAACTCGGGGAAAGCACCAGGTCCTAATGGATATTCTGTGGAATTTTATAAAGCTTTTTCTTCTACTCTCTCTCCCTGGCTGATTAAGATGTTTGATGAATCTATCACATTGGGTAAACTACCACAATCATTTTACAGAGCTACGATTTCTCTAATCTTGAAAAAAATAAAGACCCGACTGAATGTTCTTCTTATAGACCTATTTCTTTGTTGAATGTTGATTCTAAGATCTTCTCTAAAATTCTAGCGACAAGGCTAGAGAAGATATTACCATATATTATCTCTGAAGACCAGACTGGATTCATTAAAAATTGTTATTCCTCCTTTAATATTAGAAGATTGATGAATATTATTTACACTCCTTCACATAAGTCTTCAGAATGTGTTAGATGCTGAGAAGGCCTTCGATAGAGTAGAATGGCCTTATTTATTTACAGTTCTTGAAAAATTTAATTTTAGTCCGATATTTATATCTTGGATTAAACTTCTTTATAATTCCCCAGTTGCCTCGGTTTTTACTAATACCCAAAGATCACCATATTTTCGATTATTTCGGGGCACCAGGCAAGGGTGCCCCCTTAGCCCTTTATTATTTAACTTAGCTATATAACCTTTGGCAATTGCTATCAGAGAAGCACCCAATATTACTGGTATTATTCGTTGCAGGGATATTCATAAAGTATCACTATATGCAGATGATTTATTGTTATATATTTCCAATCCTGAAAATTCTATTCCTGCAGTTTTATCTTTATTAGCCCAATTTAGTAATTTTTCGGGATATAAACTGAACTTAAATAAAAGTGAATTATTCCCTTTTAATGGATGGGTTCCTATTTATGATAGTTTGCCTTTTAAAATAGCTAGAGACCATTTTATATATTTAGGGATTAAGATTACTAAAAAACATAAAGATTTGTTTAGGACTAATTTTTTCCCTCTATTGGACCTGATCGGCAGTTTACTTACCAATTGGTCACCATTATCCCTATCCATGATAGGCCGAATTAATGCTATTAAGATGATGATCTTACCTAAATTTTTATATATATTCCAAGCTATATCTATTTTTGTTCCTAAATCTTTTTTTGATAAGGTCGATTCTAAATTGTCCTCGTATATCTGGCAAATCAAGAATCCTAGATTGGGGAAAAAATATTTACAGAAATCTAAACTAGAGGGAGGGTTGGCATTACCCAACTTTAGAATTTATTACTGGGCAATTAATATTAGTTACTTAAGGTATTGGTTGAATTATTCAGAATTATCTCTAAATCCCCATTGGGTAAATTTAGAAATTAAACCGATACAAAATTTTTCAATTAGCTCTATTTTGGGAGCTGCTCTCCCTTTTACTCTTACTAAATTATATAAATAAATTGATAATCCAATGGCGAAACATACACTACGTATATGGTTTCAATTCCGGAGATTTTTTGGCCTAAGTCATTTTATCTTGGAAACTCCTATTGTACTAAATTTCCTTTTTCATCCCTCTCTAATTGATCAAGGTTATTTACTCTGGAAAGTTAAAGGTATAACATGCTTTTCGGATTTATTCTTGGATAACTCTTTCATGTCATTTGAACAATTATCCATGAAATATGATTTACCTCGATCTCATTTCTTTCGATATTTGCAGATTAGGAGTTTCTTAGTTTCGACTTTACCCTCTTTTCCCAATCGGGAGACTACGACTGTTTTAGAGGATATGCTATATTCAAAATTCCCTCCAAAAGGTGTGATATCTAAATTATATAATATAATTACAAAAATAAATTCTGGGACTTTTGAAAAGTTTAAAAATGATTGGGAAAGAGAACTCAACCTTCATATTTCCAATGAAAATTGGAATAAAATTCTGCGACTGGTAAACTCTTCTTCTCTATGTGCAAAACATTCACTAATACAGTTTAAAGTTGTTCATAGAGCTCATATGTCTAAAGATAAACTCCATCACTTTTATTCTCATATCGATCCTATATGTGATAAATGTCAATTGGAAATAGCTTCCCTTACACATATGTTTTGGTCCTGTCCCTCTTTACAGAATTATTGGAAGGAAATTTTTTCCATTATATCTACTGTTTTGAATATTTATTTACAACCACATCCCATCACTGCAATTTTTGGATTACCTAAGATAGATTTGACTTATTTATCTCTTCCCGCGGATCGTATGATTGCTTTTCTTACACTAATGGCTAGAAGATCTATACTACTGAATTGGAAAGAGGTTAATCCTCCCACTGTTTTCCAATGGTTTACCCAAACTATACTATGTTTAAATTTAGAGAAAATTAGAAACTCTGTCTATGAATCCCCTTCTAAGTTTGAGTTAACCTGGCGACCATTTATTCAATATTTTCATTTGTGGTGAGTTGATCTGGCTCTGTTTTCTTTCTATGATTATGTATGATAATTGGGCTGTAAGATGAGATCGGAGTGATCGGCGTGGTTTAGCTATATCTGTAGGGTTTTTTTTAAGTTTTTTTAATTCAGATTTGTTTTTTCTTCTTTTTTGGGGTTTTTTTTTTCTCTTTTTTCATATATTGTTATTAATTATATCTTTTTTTTATAGATAGTTCACACCCTAAACTGATCTAATTTTTTTTATGATATATTTTTATTCTGTAACATTATTGTTTAATATCTCTGTATTAATTCATTACTTACTATGTATTTTTTATATCTCTTTGAACTGTATGTGTTTATAAATTATAATAATAATAAAAAGATTGAAAAAGAAAAAAAGAAAGGAAAATTCTGTGGAAAGAAACAGAAAAAAAATTAAGCTTTTATTTTTCTTTCCACAGAACCTTTCTGACTTACTGTTTCCTTGCATGCTCTTTATTTTATTTCAGATTTTTAACATCTGCAGTTTTTCTTGATCTTCATTTATTCTAAAGAATGTCAGGAAAGTAGAATTAGGAATATGGGAGTTGGCACCTTCTCTTGGATATATGGTGTCCTTATCTAAGCTATTAATCATTTAAGAGGACCAATTTTGATATTCATTCACTCTGAATAAAAGGGAATAGCATAAAAGGGTAAATGATGATCTCCAGACATGTTGCTATAAATAAGAGTTCAAAGTTCAAAGTTCAGATTTATTGTCAGAGAACATATATGGCATTATATACAATTGTAGTGACTTCTACACAGAATGAAACACACCACTACCATGTTGGGGGTTTCAAACAAACTGCTTATTCAAACATCGGGTGCTCCCCTTTAAGGGCGGTGTGAGTCTGGCCCCTGCATCGGCGGTGATGACACGACACTCACCCGAGGTGCATATCCTAGCCTAAACCACGAGGCACGGAGGTGCCCTCGCAGCACCATTTTCTCATGACTGCCTCACCAGAGGGGCAGTACAAGTGGGGCCAGTTCACCAGTGCGCTGCCATAAAACCCCCCTCCCAGAACCGGCGGCTTACGCATCTCGCCGCTTCGACAGCCGACCTCGTCATTTTGGCCGGGCCGTCACTACCAGCTGGCTAAGGTTCAGGTGTGCCACCTTGAGTCTATCGACTATGAATAGCTCCCCCTTGCCCCCGATGTCCAGGGTGAATGTCTTGCCTGAGTGTTACAGGACTTTGTAGGGGCCTTCGTAGGAGCACTGCAGGGCCTCAGCAGACAAAAACAAAATCAGCCATTGCCAGTTTTTTGGGGTTGCAGGACGAGCGGCTGCCATGGTGGGTCTGTGGTGGGGACTCTAGTGAGGCAAGCTTATCTCGCAAATCTACCGCGACTCTCGGTCTTGGAAAAAATGCTCTAGCTAAAGAACTCCCCGGGTACCGACAGCGGTGCACCATAGAGGAATTCAGTCGATGATACACATAGATCTTCTGTCGGAGCCATTCTGATGGACCCAGAGCAATTTGTCTGTCCAGTTGGGAGGGAGTTTCACCATGACCATGTTGATTGCCGCGGAATCCATATTGGGAGGCCAGAAAACCACCTGGTCTCACTGGGGTCTCCAATG
This sequence comes from Narcine bancroftii, assembly GCF_036971445.1. Taxonomy (NCBI): domain Eukaryota; kingdom Metazoa; phylum Chordata; class Chondrichthyes; order Torpediniformes; family Narcinidae; genus Narcine; species Narcine bancroftii. The sequence continues at coordinate 91,297,264 of NC_091469.1, forward strand.
TAGCGACTGCTACACAGAATGAAACACACCACTACAATGTTGGGGGCCTTCAAATGAACTGTTTATTCAAACTTTGTGCACATCCCTTTAAGGGTGGCATGAGTCCCACCCCCTTGTCAGTGGTGACGTCACCATGCTCGCATGAAAACAAAGGAAGAAATGTAAACAAATGGACTGTGCAAAACAGAGAGAAAAAAAATCAATGTAGTGCAAATGTAAGAGTCTTTAAATTAGTCCCTGATTGAGTTTGTCTCTGAGGAGTCTGATGGTGGAGGGGTAGCAGCTATTCCTGAACCTGCTGGTATGAGTCTTGCGACATGTACACCTCTTTCTTAAAGGTAGCAGTGAGAACAGACCATGTGCTGGGTGATATGGATCCTTGGTGATTGCTGCTGCTCTCCGACAGTAGCATTTCTGGTAGATGTTCTCAATGGTGAGGAGGGTTGTCCTGGGCTGTGTTCATGACCTTGTGAAGGGCTTCCTGCTCAGGGGTATTGTTGTCCCCAACCAGACCTTGATGCAGTCAGTCAGCACACTCTCCACCATACATCTGTTGGTTGAGCCTTCAGAAAGAATCCTCTAAACCACCAAGGCTATGACCTCTTCACACTGCTACCATTGGGAAGGAGATATAGGAGACTGACGATGAACATCCAGCAGCAAAAGGACAGCTTTTTCCTCTCCAATATCAGATTTCTGAACAGACAATGAGTTCAATTTCAATACTACCTCAGTTTCTTTGTTTTTAAATGTAATTTTATAGCAATATATGCAATGTAATGCTTTTGCAAAACAATGAATTTTGTGTCATTAACATCAATACATGCTGATTCGGTTTCTTACATCATTTATTTTAAAACCACAAGACTATAGTCAGATGAATACATGTCATTAATCTGGGATAGCTGGGATATTAGTGGGTGTAAATAAGATTTGATACATGTGATGGAATGAGCTTTGTGGGTTTAAATTGAAGAATGAGTGAAGCTGCAAGTTGTGCTATCTCTATCAACAGAGTATGACAGGATGATCCTTACACCATTCAAGTCAAACCACATTTACTGCCATCTGATTGTAGAAATGCAATCCAACAAAACAGCATTCATTCCACACTCAGACATTCAATCTTTGACAACTTCCTAGAAAACATGGATAATCCTTGCACCTGGGAGGCACATCATTGGTAACATTTGCCATCACCTTCAATGAACTAGGCAAACTTTGAAGATTAAGACTTTGCGGCTTAAAATGCATGCAACATTCATCTCTGACCTGCAGTAACCTGCTGAAATATGGACTCTTAAGAACCATCACCTCAAGCCTATGGAGAGGTAGAAGCAGATTTTTAAAAATATTTTGTTTTGAAAGTTTTAAATCACAAATACATTTATGATGAATTATATAGATTGATCCACATGAATTAAATTCATTAAATATTTAGTCAATCTGTTCACTAAAACCTTAGCTACAATTTTATAATCAGCATTCAATAATAAAATTGGTCTATAAGATTCAGGTTTTAATAAATCTTTATCTTTCTTATAATTGCATTTGAAAAAGACTCAGGTAGAGAATAGGTTTCGATTGCTTGTTTAAATACCTCCATTAATGGAGGCATTAATACATCTTTAAATTTCTTGTACAACTCAGATGGAAAACCATTTTCACCTGCAGATTTACCATTTTGCATAGTATTAAGAAGGATAATAACTTCTTTAATTGTAAATGGAGAATCTAAATTTTATAATATTGGCAAGTTAAAAAGGGGAGATGTATATAAATTAGAATAAAAAATCTCTAAAATAATCATTTATATCTTAAGGTTTATAAGTAATTTTTGAGTTTTATTAATAGCATTAATAGTTCTTGATGTCTGTTCAATCTTCAATTGCCAAGCAAAAACCTTATGAGCTCTCTCTCTGAATTCATAAAGCTTTTGTCTTATTCTCTCAATTAATTTCACTGTTCTGTAATTTTGTATCGAATCATAATACTTTTTTATATTTATTAAAACTATTTTTTTCTTTCAGATTTTTTCTCTAAAGTCTATTTCTTTTTCCAATTTTTATCCACTTCTTCAAAATGATCCTTAATTTTAGTAGCACTACTTATTATTTGGCCTCTCAAGTAAGCTTTTAAGGCATCCCATAAAATAAACTTACTATTAACTAATCACTATTTATATCTAAATATATCTGAATTTTATTTCTTATATAATTTTAAAAAATCAAGGTTTTTAACAATGAAGAATTAAACCTCCATCTATAAATTGAATTAATTCTTTCAGAACTTAAATATGAAATTAATAAATGTGAATGATCTGATAAAATCCTAGCTTTATATTCTGCATATATAACACATCCTTGTAATTGAGGTGAAATTAAAAGAAATCTATTCTAGAATAAGAATCAAATATACATGAATAAAATTAATAGTCTTTTTCCTTCAGATTTAATTTTATTTCCAATATCAACTAAATTAAAATCTTTCATCAAAGCTAAAATTCTTTTTGTAGTTTTAGTACTAGTTAATGATTTTTGTGACTTATCCAATAACAGATCTAAACAACAATTCAAGTCACCACCAATTATCATATTATCATTTGCTTCTCCAGGGTAAAGAAAATAATCAAGGATATTTTTTTCATAATCTTCATTAAGTGCATAAATGTTCATAAGCATCCAAAATTCTGAATAAATTTGACAGTTCACTAAAAAAAACCTTCCCACAGAATCAATAATAGTAGATTGTAATTTAAAGGGCAACTTCTTATTAATTAAAATAACAGCTGCTTTTGCTTTAGAATTAAAAGATCAATCTTTAACTTGACCAATCAATTCCCTTTTTAATTTTTGATGTTCTTCTCAGTTAAGTGAGTCTCCTGTAAAAGAGCAATATCAACTTTCAACTTCTTAACATAAGCTAAAACTTTCTTCCTCTAAATGGGGTTATTGAGCCTATTCACATTATAAGTTACAAAGTTCAAATTATTGACCACCATATTATATATCTAAAATATACCTGACTCTTGCCACCCACCTCAGCAGATCTCAGCTCCACAGCAGTTTCTAAAAATAAATAACAACTCAGTTCTACTTCCCTCTATTATATGGGAAGCAGCCTTCGCTACTAAGTGACACACAGCTTCGGAAGGAGAGGAAAAAAGTCCGCCCCTCCGGGATAGAATACAAAAAGCATATTTATCAGTCCATCAAGTAGGATAAGCTTCTTCAACATCTTTATTCACTTGATCATCATCAGTCTCAATCACAATCCATTCTCGGTGCTCCAACATCTGAGATCTGTCTCGCTGTTAATTTTGACTCAATTTAGGTTGTTGAAGGGAACATCTTTGAATACGGTCTTGTTTATTATTAGGCAATGAATTGGCAAATACCAAAGCTTTATCATCATCAGTAAAAAAACTGTGATTGAAATATTCCATAAAAGACTTTAAGTACAGCTTTCCTTTTCTTAACAATGGCTATAATTAAATCTGCATAGAAAAACATTCTGTTGTTTCCTAGCATTAAAGGACCTTGTTGTTTCCTAGCATTTTGGACTGCCAGTCTTAATATAATGTCTTTGGCTTAATAACATAAATATCTAATTAAGATAGAGCATGGTGTCTGTGCTGGAAACAGTTTGTTTCTAATAGCTCTGAGCTCTATCAAGTTCCAATCCAGGAACATTTTCAGGACCTAATACTTCAGGAATCCATCTTTTGAAAAAAAACTGTATTGAATTAGAACCTTCAAAATCTTCAGGCAGCCCAACAATTTTTACATTGTTCCTACGACTTTGATTCTCCAATACATCAATTTTCTGTAAAAGATCTTTCTTTTGAACTTCCCAAGCCGTAAATGAACCTTCCATTTTGTTAACTGTATATTTACATTGTTCTACATCAAAGTGATAATCTTGAAAATCCTCATCAATTTTATAAACTCTGGCTTTAACCTGATCCACAGCTTTAGCATACTTTGCATACCGTTTTAATAGTAGTCATTTCATCTTTAATATATTCAAATTGTGAATTAAATTAAGTCTTTACAGAAACAAATTGTTGATTTATTTGATTAGTGTAGAGCTCGTCGAAAGAATCAAAGACTTGTTGATCCAAACCAAGGCTTTTATTAGCAAAAGACAGGAGCTCTTCGCAGGTGGCCGACCAGTCCGGAATGATCCAACCTGGCTAGGGACACAACTCTTTAAGGCCCAGACAGTAGGCATGGCTTAACTCTCAGCCAATCGCTGTAAGCACAGTCTAGATAGTGTAACTATATACACTATGTACATTGGTGATAGATCTGTACTATCACAATTAGTCAATGATTTAATTTGTTCTGAAATCATAATAAATTGATTTGAAGGATCTACAGATTGAGGAGTACTTTGAGAGGTTTCAAATTCACCTTCTTGCTTAACTTAGATACTGTCCATGATATACCAATTTCTCCTCCTCCTCCTCCTCCTCCTTCTTCTCTTCTTCTCTTCTTTTTCTTCTTCTTCTTCCATTCTTATTTGTTGTTGTTCTTCTTCTTCTTCTTCTCATTTTCCTTCTTTTTTCTGTTATGTAGTAGTCTGTTTAATTTGCCTATGGGACTTTTGCTTTGCCTTAGTCTGACTAGCGATGCTAGCTGACATGTGTTCAGTAGGCTCCATAGTCTGATATACAACTGCTGTTTCCATAGTGCGCATGGACGGAGCACTGCACATGCACGATTGCTCCTGGGACATCACTTCAGGAACTCTCATCCTTACTCCAGTGCCACCTTTGTCGGCTCCCCGGTGAAGTGGCGCTGGAGTAACATGGACTTTGGCCGTCGCCTGTCGGGTCATTCCCGGAGGGAAAAGAAGCAAGTCAGTAGGATTGATCACTAAGGTAGGCCCCGTTTCTTCAATTATGCTAACCTCTTTAATAGTGGGTTTTTTTCACAGTTTGAGCTTTTGATTGTTTTTATAGTCATTGAAAGTATGGTTTAAGACAAATTTTAATATCACAGATTTTTTAGAAAAAAATTTCGATTTGGAGTTCAATTAATTCTGCCAGGAGAGGCATATTTTCATGTCTCCAACCTACACCCATAATGCCACATCCCTGAAGTAGAAACAGTAAAACAAGAAAAACAGCAGATGCTGTGATTGTAATTTACACAAAAATGCTGGAGAAACTCAGCAAGTTATGAAGCAGTCCTTATGCAGCAAAGATAAAGATACATAACCAACATTTTGGGCTAGAGCTCTTCAGAAAGGTATAAGCAAAAATCAAACAGGTGCCAAAATAAAATGGTGGGGGAAAGACAGGGGAAAGGAGCACAGGATCACAGACAAGTGATCATGGATGAATATGGGAAAGAAGGCACAAGGGGAAAAAGCTGAGAAGTGATTGGGATAGGGTTAGTTCTCAGAAGGTAAAAGGAAAGGGATGGAGAGCTGGAGAGACAGAACCAACCATGTCACACAAGAAGCTCTACAAATATTGAAAGGATAAATGGATACATCAACTTCCTATTCCCTGCCAACATTTCCATCAATGAAACCTTGCTATACCTTCATCAGCTCTGTGAAGCGGGATGCACTAATTGCATGCATAACCCTCCTTGGGTGAACAGGGTTAAATGGACAAACCATGTCAGTGTTTAATTGCGTGTCAATCAGAAGCTTTCGGTGAAAATTATAACATGGTAGGAATGAATGCCAACAAGTCAAAGTTATTTCCATTAAAAAATACAAGTCAATGCTTTATTAAAAGAGTTACCCAGTGTGTTTTGGCAACAAAGATGCTGCGGGTGATTTCACATGATTTGATTAGCGCATCTGCTTGAGTCTTGAGGAGGAAAGCTCTGTTCACTACCTGTCATTTCAGATGGAGCTGCCAAACAATGACAATGGAGGGCTGCATTCACAAAGATAATGAATCAGTCAAGTGGATACAATAGGGAAATGTGTGCAGAGTTGTGTCAGTTCATTTGTGTTGTCATGTCGGTTGTACAGAGTCCCTGTTTCGTGATGATCTCCCATTCAGAAAGGGTCTGTTTTGTTTGACAGAGAGCAACATTCCATAAACCATGGTGACTTTCATTTTCCATTGATTTCACCTTCTTGGCTATTCTATTTAAATTGTCCAAAACCCTATGTTTCTTGAGCCTTCAGTCATCTCCCTGGGGTTGATCTTTGCATTTGTGTGAGTACTTGCAGGAAGAAATAAAATCCAAGGCTGGAGAAAGAGCAGGAGAATACTAGTCTGAGAATTAAATGACAGTAATTGTAACCAGATGACACTATTTAAAGTTAGTTAAAACCTAACTGTCCCTTCAGTATGTAATATGCAGTTAAATTTCACCTTTACCATATCTTCCTTCAGCTGTTTTCATAAAATTGATTGTTCAATCATTTCAGTTCTTTCTGTGAATAAGTTGACAATTTCTGCATTCTTGGCCAACCATTAACTATGTGTTGAGCAGACTAATTACATTCTCAAACAGCTTCCAGCAAACTATGCTTCAACTTTATTACTGATCAATTTTTAAATGAAGCCTGCTCACAGGTTTATTGATCACTGAGTAAATATCTGGATGCACTTCACTGGTTTGTTCAGGAGAACTGAAATGACCATGGCTTTGTCTTTGCTACTGTAATAAATCAATCAATCAGAGTTCCCCTGTGAAATACAATATTGGCAGATCAGGAAGAAATACAAGGGGCTGGGATAGGTGTTGGAGAATGGGGGTGAGGGGAAGGAGAGAGAGAGAGAGAGAGAGAGAGTGAGTGAGGAACAATAGGCTTTAATACACATTAGATTTTGACTGGCCCAACTAAATCTGCTTGAATGAATGGAATGGGCAGGGAGGTTGACCTTTATGGCCAGGTCTCTGGGGGAGTTGTTACATGTGGGCAGGCCAGTCACTTATGTACAGAGCAGCAGCAGTAATACATATATACATAATCACTACATTCACCCCCTCTTTAATAAAAACAAGACCTAGCCCTAGAGATTCAGCTGGTCAGGTGGCTTCCTCTGCCTCTGTGACCTGCGCAGCTCTGCCTGTGGTGTACTGGTCGGCTTCGTTGCTGGCCAGGTGTCTTGAGGCGGGGGGGGGGTGGGGGGGGGGGTGGGGGGGTTGCGCAAGGCTGTTGCCATAGGTGGTGGAGTCTGGTTGTCTGTGGGGGTGGTCAAGGAGGTCAGCTCAGCAGGGCGAGAGTCCTGGGCATGTGATGTGGGTGCCTGGGGGGCGTAGCTAGCCTGCACTAAGTCCTGTAGGGACTGAATTTTGTGTGTATGTGGTGGTCGGGGCTGGGGGTAGATGGGTGTCTCCAGCACACACCAGGTCCCGGACAGGGACTGTGTCCTCATGGCCATCGGGGTACTGGACGTAAGTGTATTGTGGATTTGATTGCAGGAGCTTCACCTCTTCCACCAACAGTTCGGTCTTATGGCTCCACGTGTGCTTCCTCAGCATGATGGGTCCTAGAGATGAGAGCCAGGGTGGCAGAGAGGTTCTGGTCACTGACCTCTTGGGGAAGGAAAACGTGTTCATGAGGGGTCATATTTGTAGTAGTGCATAGGAGGGATCGGATGGTGTGGAGTGCCTCTGGCAGGATTTCTTGCCAGTGAGACACTGTCAGGCCTTTTGACTTAAGGGCCAGGAGGGTCGCCTTCCAAATGGTGGTGCTTTCTCACTCCACCTGGCTTATTCCCCTGGGGTTATAGCTCGTGGTCCTACTAGTGCTAAGCCTCTAGCCAACAGGTACTGCCACAGCTCATCGCTCATTAACGAGGACCCCCCGATCACTATGAATATTGTCCGGGTACCTGAAGAGAGTGAATATGCTATGGAGTGCCCTGATAACATGGTCATGTCAGGACAGGGGATGGCAAAAGGGAATTTGGAGAACTCGTCTATGACATTGAGAAAACAGATGTTCCTATTGGTCGAGGGCAGGTGTCCCTTGAAATCGACGCTCAGTCATTCGAAGGGGTGCATGGCCTTGATGAGGTGTGCCTGGTTGGGCCTGAAGAACTGCGGTTTACATTCTGTGCAGACCCAACAGTGTTTGGTCAGAGACTTGACATCCTCAATAGACGTATGGAAGGTTCAGAGCTTTTATGAAGTGGAATAACCTTGTGACTCCGGGATGGCAGAGGTCATCGTGGAGGAACTGGAAGCGGTCAAGATGCATGCTGGCACATGTCCCTCGGGTTAGGGTTTTTGGGTGATCGTTCAATTCATAGTTATAGGTGGAGAGTTTGAATCTCCACCTCAGGATTTTATCATTTTTGAATTTACCCCACAGTTTTGTATTAAACATGAAGGTGACAACCTGTTGGTCCGCCAGCAGGGTGAATCTTTTCCTGGACAGGTAGTGACACTATTGGTGTATGGCCTCAGTGATCACCTGTGCCTCCTTCTCGACTGAGGAGTGCCGTGTCTTGGGGACGTGGAGGGTGCAGGAAAATAAATGCTACTGGTCTGCCTGCCTGCCTGCCTGGTTGAGAGTTGTAGCCAGTGCGAGGTCGGAGACATCACTCTCCACCTGGAATGGGACGGATTCATTCATGGCACGCATCGTGGCTTTAGCAATGTCTCCTTTGATTTGGTTGAATGCTGTCTAGCTTCTACCGATAAGGGGAAGCTTGTGGACTTTACTAAGGGGTAGGCTTTATCGGCATAATTGAGAACCCATTGGGCATAGTAAGAAAAGAACCCCAGGCATCATTTCAGCACCTTGAGGTTGTGTGGTATCGGGAACTCCATAAGGGGACATATATGGTCGGGGTCGGGGGCAATTACACCATGTGCCACGTTGCATCCAAGGAGGGCCATGCGAGTGGTACTAAATACACACCTCTCCTTGTTATAAGTCAAATTCAGAGACTTGACTGTGCTGAGAAATTTCACCAGGTTTGCCTCATGGTCCTGCATGTCATGGCCAGGAAGACTTTAGGTCAAATGTGGAGTACACTTTGTACTGGGCTATTTTATTGACCATATCAGCTATTCAGGGGAGGGGGTAATCATCTTGCTGAGTGAAACGGTTGATTGTCTGGCTGTAATCGATCACCAGGCGAGGATTGCTTCCACTCCTGACCACCATGACCAGGGCTTGCTATGGGCTCAAACTGGGAGTTATGATCCCCTCCTCCAGGAGTCGTTGCACCTCAGACTTTATAAATGCCTGATTCTCGGTGCTATAGCACCTGCTTTTCTGTCGCGTTGGGCCTGCAGTCTAGGATCAGGTTCTCGAATAGTGATGGAGGGATCTACGGAGGGTGGAGTGGCAACAGGTGGGGGCTGGCTATTGGGGGCAGGGGATTGCAAGTTGGGGGTTGTGTACCATTCTGGGCGGTCATGGTCCTCTGATCACCATTGTTACACTCTTAAACTGGCTCTGGATGTTGAGGCCAAGGAGTATTGGCGCATAAAGCTGTGGCATCAGAAGTAAATGAAACTTATCATTAACATTCACCCCCACCATTAACGACGCTGCACAGTACCCCCAGATCTCAACAGATTGGTCCTTTGTAGCCATAGAGATGGTGTCACTTGTGGGTCTGACAGAGGGAGAGAGTTTCTGGGCAGTGTCTGGGTGAATAAAGCTCTCTGTGCTCCCACTGTTGAACAGGCAGCTTGTCCTTTATACATTTACCTCAATCTCCATCTTCGAGTGGGTGATTGGATGAGGGCTGGACTGGTACATGGTCACGGAATCCAGGAGCAGGTTGTTGTCGTTGCTGTCAGAGGGGAGGCCCCACCAGTACGATGGCAGCCTCCATGTTGACCACGTTGTTACATCAGAGGAAGAAGGAGGAAGTGACGTCAACCAGGTGGCGGAAGGTGGAGATGACGTCACCCAGGAATGCGGAGGAGATGCTGCGCAAGATGGAGACTCCCAGGTCGCGCATGTGGTCGAGCCGTTCGGGACAGGACATGACTTTAAGATCCATGCACCCAACAGGTATCACAAGTATATTTTTCCTTAGGTCAGCAGACCAGACCTATGCACAATATATTAGAGGAGTCTCACCATGGCACTATATAAATGCAGCAAATTGTCTCCAGTCATTTTTCTTGTAAATCCTCCTGCATGCAATAAATACCAACTTACAACTTACTTTCCAGAATGCTTGCTAAGCTTGTATGTTAATTTTCCATGATTTATGTACAAGAACACCAATGTCTCTTTGGACAGCAACTTACCGGACTGATATTTAAATAAAATATTCATTTTTGCTATTTTTACCTATCAAAATGGATGCCTATATTTTTTTTACACAGGAGATTTCAAAAGCTGAGACAGGTTGACAAATTAGTTCAATCCTTTTTAGTGTTATTACCAGTCATATTTTTTCCAAAGTTTTCACACTTGTATTTAAATCACTTTAGTGGCAAAATAAAAGTGAAAAATAAATCAATCCAAAGATCCTTTCTCCCTCATCGACAGAAGTTCACTTTGTTAAAATGCTGCATGACCAATTTTTAAACCAAATCTCATAGCTTGAGTTCATTAGCAATGATATGCTTTAATGAATGGGATTTGATGGGGTTCCCAATTATATCTGTAAGTATTATCATGAAGACTTCTGCCTTTTACCATCTCCCACCAATTAGTTGACTTCAAAGCATCCACCTGCTCTAAAAAATTGCATTCTCAAATGGATCAAAATATAAGTGGTGACATACAACAGAATTATATCTGTGATGTAAGGGTGAAAGGGGATAGTTTAGGGGGAACATTAGGGGGAACTTCACTCAGAGGGTATTGGGAATGTGGAATGAGTTTCCAACTGAAGTAGTGAATGTCCACTTAATTTTCACATTTAAGGAAAATTTGAAAATATTCATGGATAGAAGGGCTTTGGAGGGCTAAGGATTCTGGGAAAAGCAGTTCCTCCTCATCTCTGATGGAAGAATGCCAGACTGATAGTACTACCTCAGTAAGGCCAAACTGATAGGTCTGCCTCTCTCTCCATGGATGCTCCCTGTATTGTGCAGATTTTCTATCTTTATTTTGATCTTTCATCTAAGAACATAAGAAATAGGAGCAGCAGTAGGCCATCTGGCCTGTTGAGCCTGCTCTGCCATTCAATAAGATCATGGTTGATCTGATGAGAGACACATCTCCTCCTACTTGCCTTTTCCCCATATCCCTTAATCCCCCTACTATGTAAAAAAAAATCCAAAATTGTCTTAAATATATTTACTGAGGTTGCTTCCACTGCTTCAATAGGCCGTGAGCTCTGTAGATTCACCATCCTCTGGAAAAAGCAGTTCCTCCTCATCTCTCTCCTAAATCTACTACCTTGAATCTTGAGGCTATGACCCCTAGTTCTAGTCTCCCCCACCAATGGAAACAACTGACCCACCACTATCTTATCCATGCCTTTCATAATTTTATACATTTCTATAAGATTCTCTCTTATTCTTCTAAATTCCAGTGAGTACACCCCCCAGATGACTCAATCTCTCCTCATAGACTAACCCCCTCATCTCTGGAATCAACCTGGTGCTCTTCTGCTGCACTGCCTCCAATCTGCAGTTGACTTACAATTCATGCTTACCAATTTAATTCAAGGAAGATGCTGACAATCCAGAACATTTTAAACACAGGAATGCATTCAAAGTGGTGTTGTTGATACAAGTGACCAAAAAGGTCCAGTATAAGTTTTGATTGTGATTACCCAGAGCTTTAAATGTTGGAACAAGTCCTCATCTGCTTTAGGTTACATGTTTTTGTTTTACCCCTACGTCGCCCTGCACACATTGAAAATATGTTTGCCGGTGTTCTGGTTGGTCTGCTCCCTCAGCTCAGGCTGCTGACTGAGATCACAGACAAGGTTTGATGACTTGTCAGGCATCCGGCACAACAGCTGGCACTGTGGCTGAATGCTTGTGAATGTCCTTGATGTTCACAATTATTCAATAACATTCATGACTAACCAAGAAATTAAAGAACAAGTAAAGGTGAAGCCCAAAACACACACACTCTTCAATATTGACCAAGCACAAGCTCAGCCTGCTGCAATTCCACTCTGGGGCCTGAAGGGCTTGTGGAAGTTTGAGCTGTCCTCTTCCATCTCTCAAGGAGTCCAAGAGTCACACAACATAGAAACAGGCACTCCAGTCCCTCAAGTCTGTGCTGAACTTCAAGCATTCATTTACATTGATAGAGTTTTATCTCGCCACACTCCCGTCCCCAAGCACTCATACAGTGTTGAAACAGGCTCTTCAGCCCAATTTGATTATCTGAACAAAATGTCCCTCCCGCACTCATCCTAATCAGTCCCGTTAGTATCATGTTTGGATCTGGAGCTCGGCCTGCGAATGGTTTGAATTGGAGTCCGTGCAGCTGCGGGAGCAGTGGAGACAAATGTGGCACTCATCATGCACCAAAACAATGCCCATCTTATGCAAAAGTCTGCAACAAGTACAAAGGACAGAATCACTGTGCAAAACAATGCTTTTCCAAAGGGAAACTAAACAGAAGTGAAAATGTGCACACTATAGAAGAAACTGCCCTCAGCAATACATTCTTCATGGGCATGGTAGCGCAGGAAAGTTTCAAACCAAGAGACACTGAATAGCCAAGTGTGAACAGAGTTGAGCAGGACAAGGGGATGGTGCCATTACATGCAAATGAAGCAGATATTCCATTCAAGCTGCAGACAGGGACAAGGGTCAAATTGATCTGTGAGCACAACATCAGGGCAATTAAATTCAAGCCACACATCTATCCACATTCTGTTCAGCTCAAGGCCTTCAATGGACAGCACATTGACATGAAAAGTAACATGTAGACTCAATATGAAAGATAAAGGTAAAGACCACTAACTCATGCTTGCAGTAGTCCCAGATGGACATGACTCATTTATTGGTGTCATGAGAAAACTTAGGCCTAATCAAGAGAGTATACTGCATTAACAGCACCAATGAACAGAACAGCATAGAACATACATTTCCAGACATCTTCAAGGGAATGGCGGTCTACTATTCACAGATAAAGTTAAAAGAGGACACACAGCCAGTAGTATATGCCTTAAGGCTCCATGGGAGGTTCAAGCACCACTAAAAGACAAGCTCAAGCAGGAACTTGACTGAATGACCTCACAAGGGGTAATGAAGGATGTAGAGAAGGCCACAAAATGGGTGAATTTAATGGTGCGTATCAAAAAGAACGGTGTCCAATATGTATGCATGGACCCAAAAGACTTAAATGCCAATATAAAAAGGGAAAAAATAAAAGACACCAGTATCAGATTCCAACCAGGGATGAAATTATAAGTGAGATGGCCGCTGCAAAGTTTTTTCACTAAATTAGATTAATTCTGGGCTACTGACAATTAAAACTGCATGAACATAGCACAAAATACTCCTGTTTAAGGATGCCTTTTGGAATTTACTCAGCTCCTGAAGTGTCACACTCATAGAAGACATAAAAGGGGTACGTGTATATATGGATGACACTATCAAATGGGGATCCACACAGGAGGAACACGACGAGAGGCTCATCAATGTGCTTAACTCATCCAGAATTATGGTTTAAAGCTAAACAGAACATAATGTCAGTTTGGTATGAAGGAAATAATCTTTCTGGGAAATAAACAGTCAGAGGCAAGTGTGAAGCCAGACAAGAGCAAGGTGAAAGCAATTCTGGAGATGCCCAGACCCACTGACAAAAAGAGCATATTAAAAGTGCTGGGAATGATCAATTTATTTGGTAAATTCATACCAAACCAGTCTTCTAAAACAATGTTCCTGAGGAAGAATGAGGATGAGTGAAATCCATTCTAACTACAAGACTGTTGCTTTGACATTATTTTATTCATCCAGAAGGACAAAAAGATGGGATAGGTGCCATACTATTTCAGGCTATGGGAGAAGATTGGAGGCCAGTAGCATATGCATCAAGGATAATGACCACATCTAAATGTCAATATGCATAGATAGAGAAAGAGAGCTTAGGTCTGATCTATGGACTCAAGAAATTCTACAGTTATGTATGTATTCTATGTATGGTCTATCAACCTTCATGGCAGAGACAAACCACAACCCATTAATAGCCATAATCAAGTAAAAACCTCAGTGAGATGTCACTGCAAATCCAAAGACTGATGATGAAGCTGCAATGTTATGACTTTGAATTGAAGTTCACACCAGGGAACTATATCATGCTGGCTAATGTGTTATCCAGGCAATAATAGTTCCACAGAAATTGATGTGAATCTCCACGTGAATCTGATCACTGAATCTCTTCCCATCTCTGACAGAAGGTCATCAAGAATCTGAATGATGTCCTAGAGGTGGATGTCAGCCATACTACCACATCAGAGCAGAGCTGAGTGTTGTCAATGAGCTTCTACTCAGACAGAGCAGAGTTGTAATTCCTCAATCACTGCGAGAAGATATGCTAAAAAGGGTGTATGAGGAGTACCTTGGGATGGAAAAATGCAAGAGGAGGGCAAGAACTGTTGTTTATTGGCCAGGGATAAATGCTGATATTGACAGAATGGTTTTAAGCTGTGTGAACTGTCTGAAACATCACGCAAAACAGCCAAAGGAACAGATGATCATAACCAACTGACCAGAGAAGTCATGGCAGAAAGTTGGTACTGATCTGTTCCATTGGATGGAAATAATTATCTGCTGGATATTGATTATCTAGTGAATTATCCTGGGATGACACTCCTTCCCAACATGTCTGCTGCCTGCATGATCAAATATATGAAATCAATCTTTGCAAGACATAGAATTCCTCAAATCATCTACAATGTCAATGGAGCATGCTACAGTTGAAGAGAATTCCAGAACTTTGCAGAAGAATATGATTTTCGACTTCAAGTCCTCTGCATCCACAGGTAAAGTAGAGAAAGGAGTTGACATTGTTAAACAGCTGCTCAAGAAAGCACAAGACAGTGGCTCAGATCGGTATCTAGCTCTATTGAGTTAACAAGCTTCACCGCTTGAAATTGGCACCCGCTGGGTTCCTGATGAGACTTGGACTACACACAACACTTTCCTACTGTTCAGACCCAAACAAGAACAGAGATGTCAAACAGAAACAAAAGCATCTGCAAAGGAGACAAAAATCAAACTATGGCAAGAAACAGAAGCTTAGGGTCCACTGGCACAACATGACACAATAAGACTCAGAGATTCTAACACTTGGGGCAAAAAAAGGTACTGTTCTGGAGGAAGTAAATCCTAGACCCTCCACAGTCAGAACAGAGGATGGTCAAATACTGAGGAGGTATCAAAAGAGCCTGCTGAAAATACAAGATACACTGCAAGAACAAACAAATGCAGAAGATGCAGCCTGTCGTGCAACAGAGGAAGTACCACCAGTGCTAGGCAGTACTGGACCAGCAGAGCTGACACATGTACCCATGTTGAGAAGATCCACACAAGTTATCGAAGCACTCCACAGGCTTAATCTCTAAAAGAGAAAAAGAACTGCATACTTAAAAATGTTTGTGTTTATGTTTGTGCTTAACTTTAAATTGAAATAAGCACTGTATTACAGTGTAATGTTGCTAGATGGAACATCTTAAGGAAAGGGGATATAGTGATTAGGAGTTTCTGAGCTTCCTGACCACTAGAGGGTGTCCAAGACAGAATGCTCCATTTTGGTTTAGATACAAAATGGATGTGTCCCACAAGTTGGTGTGTTGATAATAAAATATAATTAATGCAAAAAAAAAGTTTCTTTAATATAATAGAAGAAATATCACACTCTCTGTCCAGATAATTTCCATCCATTTCATAAGCCTTTGCCTGAGGTTTAATGGAGAAGAAATACTTGATTTTAAGTAGCACCATCCCTATCCCTAATATGTTCCCCATGTACTATAGAGTCAATTAAATACATTGATTATGTTCATTGTTGCAAAGCTAGGGTTCAATAATTACAATGCGCAACAGGAGAAGATGTTTCGACGGTGTTTAAGTGAAACAAAAAAGGCTATAGACATCGTGATTGAAGCAAAAATGCTGGAGAAACTCAACAGGTCAAAGAGTATACTTTATATAACAAAGATAAATATACATGACCAACGTTTTGGACATAAGCCCTTCAAGAAGGCATGAGCAACATCCGCAAACAGACTGATTTTATATTCCCTGTCTTTTATTTTTATTCCTTTTATATTATTATCTCTTCTTATCGATTCTGCTAGTGGTTCTATAGCTAGCGCAAACAATAATGGTGATAGTGGGCATCCCTGCCGCGTTGACCTGCTTAAGTTAAATTGCTTTGATACATGTCCATTTACTGTCACTTTCGCTAACGGTCCCTTATATAATGCTTTAATCCAATTAATATACTTCTCCGGTAAACTGAATTTTTGCAATACTTTGAACAAGTAATTCCATTCTACTCTGTCGAAGGCCTTCTCTGCGTCTAAAGCAACTGCTACTGCCGGTGCTTTATTTCCTTCTACTGCATGAATTAAGTTAATAAATTTACAAATATTGTCTGTTGTGCGTCTTTTTTTGATAAATCCAGTTTGGTCTAAATTTACCATTTTCGGTACCTGTTCTGCTAATCTGTTCGCTAATAGTTTAGCTATTATCTTATAATCTGTGTTTAGCAGAGATATTGGTCTATATGACGCTGGTGAGAGTGGATCTTTCCCTTGTTTTAGTATCATTGTAATTATTGCTGTTTTACATGAATCTGGTAAGTTTTGTGTCTCATCAATCTGGTTGATTACATCCAGGAGGGGCGGTATTATTAGGTCTTTAAATGTTTTGTAGAATTCTATTGGGAGTCCATCCTCTCCTGGTGTCTTATTATTTGGTAATTTTTTTATTATCTCTTGTATTTCTACTGTTCCAAATGGTTCTGTTAATTTATTTTGTTCCTCTATTTGTAGTTTTGGTAGTTCAATTTTAGTCAAAAATTCATCTATTTTCCCTTCTTTCCCTTCGTTTTCGGTTCGGTATAATTGTTCATAGAATTCTCTGAAGTTTTCCTTAATTTCTTTTGGATTATATGTAATTTGTTTGTCTTTTTTCCTTGTTGCCAATACCATTTTCTTAGTTTGCTCTGTCTTAAGCTGCCATGCTAGGATTTTGTGTGTTTTTTCCCCTAGTTCATAATATTTCTGTTTTGTCTTCATTATATTCTTCTCCACCTTATATGTTTGTAATGTTTCATATTTTATTTTTTTATCCGCCAATTCTCTTCTTTTGGTTGTATACTTAACAGAACCAGAACTATCAATAAAAGAACTATATAAGAAATTGAAGGAATATGGAGAAGTGTCGGGATACAAGATAAACGTAAATAAAAGTGAAGCAATGCCTATGAATAACGCGGATTTCTCAAAATTTAAGGAGGAATCCCCATTCAGATGGCAAACGCAGGCAATAAGATACCTAGGTGTGCAAATAAACAAAAATCTAGGCCAATTATATAAACTCAATTACAATCCACTAATGAAAAAATTACAGGACGATTTAGAGCATTGGAAAGAGCTACCACTAACACTGATAGGAAGGATAAACTGTATTAAAATGAACATTTTTCCAAGGATACTATACTTATTTCAGGCATTGCCAATACAACTGACAGAAAAATTCTTCAAAGAGTTAAAGAAAATAATAAGGAGATTTTTATGGAGAGGGGGGAAACCGAGGATAGCACTAGACAAATTAACAGAATGGTATAAACAAGGAGGCTTACAATTGCCAAACTTCAAAAATTATTATAGAGCCGCACAATTAAGGTACCTATCAGATTTTTATCAAACAAGGGAAAAACCAGACTGGACGAGACTAGAATTAGATAAAATAGGGGAAAAGATACCTGAACACATATTATATAAATGGGACGAAAAATTGGTACAACATAGAACTTCTCCAGTATTACACCATCTCCTCAATATATGGAAGAAGATTCATGTAGAAAGAAATAAAATAAATTACCAAATACCAAAACTAATATTGACGCAAAATAAGCTACTCCCTTTTACAATAGACAACCTTGCCTTTAGAAAATGGGAAAAAAAAGGGATTAAAAGAATAGAAAATTGTTTTTCAGGAAGTAGATTCTTATCCTTTGAACAAATGAGAGATAAGTACAATATAACGGGAGATACAGCGCTGGCATATTACCAACTGAGATCCTACTTGAAAGATAAATTAGGAAGCAACTTGAGTTTACCAGAGGGAAGTAACCTTGAATATGTGATTACAGATACAATGTTAATCAAAAGATTTATAAAAAATATGTATATTAAACTGCAAGAAAAGGAAAATGAGGAAACAAATGGTAAAACTAAACAAAAATGGGAACAAGATTTAAATATAAAGATAAAAAAGGAAACATGGGAGAAGTTATGCTCTGGAACGATGAGAAATACAATAAATACGAGGCTGCGTATGATACAATATAATTGGTTACACAGACTATACATTACACCGCAAAAGTTAAATAAATGGGACCCAACAGTATCTGATAGATGTTTTCGATGTAAAAAAGAAAGGGGAACAACAATTCATGCAATCTGGACATGTGAGAGAGTAGAAAAATTTTGGGATGATCTCAATCAGATATTAAATAAAATAACAGAAAACAATATACCAAAGAATCCAGAGATCTTTCTCCTAAGTAACATAAAAAATAAAGAATTTGGAATTGACTTGGAGGATGCACAAAAAAGATTTGTTAAGATAGCCCTAGCTGTAGCAAAAAAATGTATTATGTCAACCTGGAAATTGGAAGATAATTTGAAAATACAACAATGGTATATAGAAATGAATAAATGTATTCCATTAGAAAAAATAACATATAGTTTAAGAAATAATATTGAAATATTCGAACAAGTATGGGAGCCTTACATTAAATACAATAGCGAAAACCTACCGGGAACAAACATTACCTAAGTTGATGGAAGGAGAAGAGAAGAAAAGAATGGACTCAGTAGAATTTCTGGTGTATTTTTGTTGAATGACAACATTGTCTAACTGAATTAATGCAACCTAGATGGTATAACTAAAGTGGATGAGAGGGGGGGGGGATGGGGGGGTGGCTTGGGAGGAGGGAGGGGGGAGGGAGAAAAAGTCACTGTAAATGTGTGGAAAAGAAAAAGTGTATATCATGGCTATTGTGATTTATGGTGTGAAAAATAAAAAATTTAAAAAAAAAAAAAAAAGGCATGAGCAAAATGAAGGTAGGTGTCTGGACAAAATGATGGGGGATCAGGGGCAGGGGAAGGAGCACACTCCTGGAGGCAGGAAGTCAATACGGTAGAGAGGGCACTCCAGCAAACAGTGATTGGGGGGGAGGAGGAAGAGCCTGTGAATGGAGAGGGAAGGGGCTGGAGAGGTGGAGAAAAGAAGACAGTGGATGGGGAAGAGAGAGAACAAGGAGTAGGCTAGCAGAGATCAGAGAAGTTGATGTTAATGCCATCTGGTTGGAAAGGGCCCATGCAGAATATTAGGTGCTGCCATTCGAATTTACAGGTGGTCTTTTGATAGTACATGATTGTAGTTGTCAATATTAACTTTAATTTTTCAAAAATGGACTGGGATTCCCTTAATGCCAGAGGTTAAGATGGGCACAATTTGTTTGTTGCATCCAGGAATGTTTCTTGGTACAGTAGGTAGCAAAATGTGCAAAGCTAGGTTACAATTTGAATGATGGTGTTTGTTATCATTTAAATGTTGGTCTGGACTACAGGATATCTCAGCTGTTTTAAATAGGATATCTCTGCAGTTGTTAGAAAATTCTTATCAATTGTTGTTTTATTAGCCACAGGATCAGATAAGGCATTCACTGTCTATTGCAGAGATCCTCCAACACGGATAGAATTTAGCTTCTCCTTCCAGTGTCACAGGCTTATATAAAGGCTTGCAATTCACTGGTTCCTATCTGTAAAGGCCTGAGGAAGAATTTAAATTTGTCTGACTTAGAAAGTCAAGCATGACATAGGACTTTCTGATCTACAGGTTGATCCTGGTCGCACACAGAGTCAGACATCCAGAAGTGCCAGAGTACCATCATCACTCTCTTTGGTCTGCCTTAAACTTGTCGGCCTTTCAGCACACAAAATTGTTGGTGAGGAAATGTTGTCAAATGGTACATTTCAGCCTGCAGCAGTAGATGTTGAGGAATGAACTGAGGCTTGGTGCAACCAAAGTGAGAGTCTTGTGGGTAAAGACCACAAAATATGCTTATTTATTTTCTTTCAGGTGATATATCAGGGTAGGGGTGTGACTGTGTGTGTGTGCAGTCCTGTGTTTCATGATGTCAGCATCTTTTGAATTATTTTTCAGTCACCTTCGTACATTATATTGTAATAAGGGGAATTAAATATGATCCATAATTATTTGCTAGAATCATAATACTGTAAAATAAATCATTAATTTAATTAACACACAAAGGAACTTGAGAATCTCAGCAGATCACACAGCATCCATGGGACATAAAAGGGTAACCAACATTTTGGGACTGTGCGAAGGGCCCAGGGCCAAAATGTTGATTGCCTTTTATTCCCTATGGATATTGTGTGACATGCTGAAATTCTCTAGCACAATTGTGTATTGTCCAACTCCAATATCTGTTTATTTTCTTGTTAAGCAACAATAATTTAATTATTTAGTCAAGAGAGTAGTATGGATGGAAGGTATTCTGCCTGGATGTCAGTGACTGGTGGAGTTTCACAGGGATCTGTTCTGGGACCCCTGCTCTTTGTAATTTTTTATAGAGAAAGAAGCCCAAGAATGTGGCAGTAAGTAACAAAGGTTGGAGGAGTTGTGGATGAGATGTAGTTTGTCATAGGTTACAAAAGGATATAGGCAGGATGCAGTGTTGGGCAGAGAAGTGGCAGATGGAGTTCAATCAGATAAGTGTGAGGTGATGCATTTTAGAAGGTCAAGCCATAGGGCTGAGTACAAGGTTAATGGCCAAATACTTAACAGTGTGGAAGAATAGAGGGATTTGGGTCCAAATTCATATATCCCTCGAGGTCACTGCATCCTATGGGATGCTGGGCTTCATTATTAGGGGGATTAAATTCAAGAGTAGAGAGGTCATGTTGCAACTTTTCAAATCTCTGATGAGAACTCGCTTATTGTGTTCAGTTCTGCTCTCCTCATTATAGGAAGGAAGTGGAAGCTATGGAGAAGGTGCAGAGGAGATTTATCAGATTTTTGCCTGCATTAGAAAATAAATCTTATGAGACAAAGTTAACAGTACTTTTCTCTTTGGAGTGAAGGGTGAGAGGAGACTTAATAGAAGTCTTCAATATTTTGAGAAGCATAGATAACATGGACAACCAGCGTCCTTTTCCCAGGGCAGGAACAGCAAACAACAGAAGACATCTGTACAACGTGAAGGGAGGAAAGTTTGGGAGACATCAGGGGTAAATTCTTTACCCAGAGAGTTATGGGTACTTGGAATGCCTTACCAGTTGTGATGGTGGAGGTGGAAATATTATGGGCTTTAAAGAGACTCTTAGATAGGCAAATGGATGAAAGAATAATAAGGTTATGAAGTAGGAAGGGTTTAGTATTTTTTTATAGGAATATACAGGTTGGCACAACATCGAGTGCCAAAAGGCTTGGACTATGTTGTAGTGTTCTTTGTTCTATGTACTAAATCATACAGCACCTATTTCACAGAAAGTCAATACTGTAACTAAATTTAACATAGCTTGAAATCCATGAAACTGTGTCACATTTCCAGATTTAATTATTAAGTTTTTCAGTGTTTAGGTGAAGAGATGTTGCACAAGTCAATTGTTCTAGTAAGAGCTCCCAGTGTTCACCCATTTCAGTGTCAGGCTCCATAGGAAAAGCTCAGAAATCTGAGACATGTGATGCCAGATGATGTTAATAGGCACAGTCGCTGGAGTCTCACAGCTGGGTATATTCTTGCTGGGATTCTGTTGCATTACACTCTGGAATCTCCTCTTAGATCTGACATACCCAGAGCAGCTCACCCAAGATCTGACACCCATCACTTTCAATGGAGATGCCAGGTGTGCAGATCAGCAGAGGGATGTTTTATTTTAAAATAATGTTCAATTGTTGTCATCATTTAATTCAACTTTAATTGTTTCCCAATACATTGGACAACATTTTTTTTTGGATGGTTTGCTTCCTGAAGAAAAAAGGGATTATGATAGACAACTTCAAGATGAGCACAGAAATAATTTCAGATTTGCTGCATGATGCATGAAGTTGGACAAACATTAAATTAACTTTTATTAAATAGAGCATGTTTAATCACATACTGATGCTGAGATATTGTATTAGTTCAACTGATCTAAACACGTTTTGTCACTGATTTTAATTTCTACTCAGCTTCTGATGCCGTAAGATTTTACTTCTCTTTAACTTCATTGCTTCCATTTTCCCCAGAAGGTACAAAATGCCACAAATGGATCTCACAATCCAGTCTATATATTTTTTTCTGCATAGTTATGCCCGATAACAACAGGTTTTGACAAGTGTGTAACAATGCTGGAGATTGACAAGATGTGGCTGTGGAAACGGAAAGAAGCAAGGCAATAGTGCAAAAGGAAACATTCAACTGAACCTAATATTTAATTTGTGCTTTGTTACAAGGTGATATTTTAAAGTCACAATAAATTGAATTTAATTCATATTGACGTCAAATTAATGAGGTTGCTTGTGAAAAAATGGCAAAACTACTTCACCTTTTGGAGGCAAACGTTTTGCACTACTGGAGCAATGAAATATAAGTGATCTTCATATTAATTTGAAGAAGTCTTTCCTGTTTTTTTTTTGGAGTGTCTACTAAGTGAGGACTGCATAGTTCTTCAAGTTAATTTGTATTTGTTACCATTGTGAATGATGTCTTGATAACATGTAGAATATTAATTTCCTCATGTGGAAAATTAAACAAGGCTTGGAACTTTACTGACTTAACTCTATTGCTGAAACCACCCATTACAGAATACTTAAATAATGATGTTTATTGAGTATGGTGTTCACCCAAGGGGCGGAATGGTTAGCGTAGCAGTTAGCACTACAGGTACATAATCCTTTATCTGGACATCTAAAATCCAGAAAGCTCCAAAATCCGGCAAGTGGGGAGAGGGACGGCAGTGCGAGTCGGGTGGGAGAGGAGGAGAGACCGGCAGCGCGAGTCGGGTGGGCCAGGGGGCGAGACCAGCAGCGTGAGTCGGGTGGGTTAGAGGGGTGGGGAGATGGCGGCACGACTGGAAGGTGGTGGGGATGGATATGGCAGCACAATTCGGGTGGTCTTAAATCTGCTTTCCAAAATCTGGAAAAATCCGAAATTCAGAACACACTGTTCCCCAAGGGTTCCGAATAAAGGATTGTATACCTGTACACTATTACAGAGCAGTGACGCTGGTTCAGATCTGGCGTTGTCTCTAAGGAGCTTGAACATTCTCCCCATGTCTGTGTGAGCTTCCGCTGGATGCTCCCATTTTCTCCCACCTTTTAAAATATATGGGGGTTGTAGGTTAATTGGCACATGTTCGTGGCCTGTGTTGGTTGTTACTTGAAGAAGTACAAACTTGCATGGTTTTAATGCTGAAACAACTTTACTTTTTGAGCTGCTTGAATCAACTACTGTTGTCATCTACATGTTGATCCTGCACAAACCACACACATTGCCTACTGGGAAATCACACATCTTTTTTTTCTTGTTTCCTCTGTCTTGTTCTCTGCTTATGTGTGCATTCAAACACTGTGGCTACTACTGTGCCTTCATTTTCACTGGCCTTTGCATCCTCACCAAACTTTTTCACATGCTGCAGAGCTAATTCACTGGCATGGCATAGCTTCATAGCTCCAGCTAAGTTAAGCTCCATCTCTCATAGCAACGTCTCTCACTTTCTAGTCAAAAATTCCAAAAACATTTTGATCACGGATGATTAAATTTTGCAGCCATCCAAAATTTCACATTCTTGGTTCTTGCCTTCAATTTCAAGTCCATTTAAAAAAGCATTGAGCCTTTCTGCCCACAGCTGCGTACATGAGCAAAGCACATACCTTTCGAACATTTCATTATTCTTTGGTGAGCAGTGTCCATCAAAGATCTCAATAACGTCAAACTTACCCTGGCCATCTGCTTCAGAATGAAAATTGAGTTAAAAACCTCTAGTGCTTGAGCTCACAAGGAAAAGGAACAGAAGTATGCCATTCACCCCATCAAGTCTGGTTCACAAATCCACCCAGAGCTAAACTGTTCTCACATCTAATTCCAATTCCCTGCCCTTTCCACATATCCCTTGATACTTTGACTAATTAGATACTTATCAATCTCCCTCATAAACTCTCCCAATGATCCAGCCTCCACAGCTATATGTGGCAACAAATTCCACAAATCAACAACCCTCTGGCTAAAGGAATTTCTCCTCTTTTTTTAAAATGTGTACCTTCTAATTCAAAGACTGTGTCCTTTTGTCCTGGACTCACCCACCAAAGGAAACATCTTATTCACATCTACTCTGTCCAATCTTTTCAGCATTCAAAATGTTTCTATGATATCCTCTCTCATTCTTCTAAGCTCCAATGAACAGAGTCCAAGAATCACTCGTGTTCCTCATACTATTCACTAGCCCTTGCATTCCAGAAATCTTCCTGGAAAATCTTCTCTGTTCTCTCTCAAACATTATTACATCATTAGAAGTATCTCTAAGATAAGAGGCTCAAAACTCAACACAATAGTCCAAATGAGGTCTCACCAGCACCCCATAGAACCTTATCAACACCTCTTTACTCTTAGACACTATTCCCCTTGAAAGGAATGCCAACAAAGTATTTGATTTCTTTATTGCTGGTCCATCCTGATGGTTAACCTTTAGGTTATCCTGCATGAGGATGTCCAAGTCCATTTGCACTTATGAATTTTGAATATTCTTCCCATGCAAATCAAAATCTGCTTTTTTATTTTCTCTTCCAAAGTGTACAACCATACATTGAGGTCCCACCATGGTAGGTAGCAGTGCAATCTTTCATGCAGCCAATTTGCTATTGAGTCCAATGGCTTAAAGCATAAATTGTAGTTTAAACAATGACCACTTGAGGTTGACATTCCAGTCCATTTCACAGCATCAAGAGGCTTCACACTTTTCATGTCTTCTACTGATACCCCACTACTATAACCATGTGATGTTTCTTCTATTATAAGAAATAATCTTTGGTAATTTTAAAAAATATATATTTTATTAACACTCATAACTTTGAGCGACATCGATTTTGCATCTAACCCGAGATGGAACGTTCTGTCTCTGATGCCATCTAGTGGTGAGGAGTGTCATCACATGGAGAAAAGAAATAAGATTGAGAGCTCAGTTTATTTTTTTTTTACTTTCTCATCATTTCCCAACAAGTTTTGAAGATGGAAAAGAACTGCTGATAGTTTGTCATAATGTATGATTTAAAAAAAAGAGTATTTTCAAAATATGGCACCACTGATAATTCTATGTACAAACTTTTCCTTTAAATTTCACAAGTGAACTATTTTTCTTCGGAAGAACAATAATTTGTTTTCAGAAAATCTTTTGGAATAGTATTAATGGAAGGTCTGCATTCCTTCAAAATGCAGCAACACCTCAATTGAAACTTAAAAATAAATGATTTATAATGCAGCACAATGACAGGACTATAAATGGGCTGTGACTGGTTCTAATAATGTAGAAAAATACCTGACAAGTTGCAGAGTGGGAACAATCAATAAGCTCATTTACATTTTTTTTGTCTTTAATGTCCTTGGTGTGTATATATATATACTGCATGTTTACAACAGCCTGTCATCTGGTCACAAAAGGGAATTAGAAGCATCTCAAAGAGCAGGGCTTAATGCCAAACCAAACTCCTGTCAAGAAATACACTTTTCAATTGATGATTACACTGTGCCAAAGTATGCCAATTGTGGTCATTCCATGATTGAAGAACAAAAGAGCAATGGCATTGTGAATAATTAAAACACAGATACTAAGATTCACAATGAAGGTCACAAGAAATGAAGCAACATGACGTTATATAAGGCCTGTGTCTTACATTGTATCCAGTGATGAACCTATGTTGGAGTAAAACACAAAAGTCTGCAGACATCGTAATTGAAGTGACAACAAAATGCTGGAGAAACTCAGCATGTCAGACAATGTATTTTATATTGCAAAGATAAAGATACATGACCAAGGTATGAGCAAATGTAGGCAGGTGTCTGAACAAAATGGTGGGGGCAGGGGCAGGGAGAGGACCACAGTCCCACAGGCAGCAGATAATTAGTGGATAAGGCAGAGGGGGATGACTGTGAATGGAGAGGAAAGGGGGTAGAGAGCTGGAGGAAAGATACAGAGGAATGGGGAAGAATGTGGGGTATGCTAGCAGAAACTGGAGAAGTTAATGTTAATACCATCCAATTGGAGAGTGCTTAGACAACAAATGAGGTGTTGCTCCTCCAATTTATGGGTGGTCTTGGTTTGACAGTGCATGAGGCTATGAACAGAAATGTCAGCGCAGAAGTGAAGCACAGAATGGAAATGATTGGCCACTTGCAGATCCCTATCACTGATGTAGACAGAGCGAAGGTGCTCAGCCAGCATATTAGAGGTTACATCACCTTGGCCTCCAGAGAAACACTAAACCTGAAAGAATATGAAGGAAATTAAATAAAGACCGCTGTTTTTTTCTTTACTCCCACAAACAGTCCCATTTGCTTGGAATAGAATATATTACAGACCTTCCCTATCAATTCGTCATACTCTTCCCTTTCCAATGGATCTCCCTTCTTTTACTTGCATCATCAGACTGCAGCCCCAAAAACCAAGGTAGTGAAATTGCTATGTCACACTTTCAGGGTCAGAGCTGGTCACCTGTATTGCCAGCTACAGCTAACACCATCAAAAGAGTATCAGGAAAAAGAGAAGAAGAAGAAGGGGGATGAGTACTGGCTAACAGGTAGGAGATCATAAATAGATATAGTTGGAAGGGTAGAAGAGAGAAATGCTGAAGAGATAGGGAGAGGGAGTAGCTCTCCAAATGGAAAGAGATGGAAAGCAGGAGGTGAGCTGGAGCAAAGTTTCCACGAAACCCCTCCCCTGAGTCTCCATCTTCCCATATTCCGCTATTTCCTTTTTCCCGGCTCCCTACTCCCTTCCCTTCACTCTCCATTCAGAAAGCTACTCTATCACCAGCTGTCACCATCTTTTTCCTCTTCATCCCCCCAACCCATATCTATCTGTCCTCCACTGCCTGCCCCTTATTACCTCTTCTTCTCGCTTCCTAACATTTTATTCAGATACCTGTCTGCTTTGTACTCATATCTTGACAAAGAGCTCAGGGCAGAACACTGGTCATACTTCCTAAAGAAGCTGCCTTACCTGCTAAGTTTCTTCAGAACTTTTGTGAATTGCACCATTAAAAGGGAGCTGTCTCACATGGGAGAGGAGGATGAAAAAGGCAGAAACAAAACACTCAGAGGGTTTTCATATGGTGATGTACATGGTGATGTTTCAAAATAATTATCTTCTTTGGCTTGGCTTCGCGGACGAAGATTTATGGAGGGGTAATGTCCATGTCAGCTGCAGGCTCGTTTGTGGCTGACAAGTCCGATGCGGGACATGCAGACACGGTTGCAGCGGTTGCAAGGGAAAATTGGTTGGTTGGGGTTGGGTGTTGGGTTATTCCTCCTTTGTCGTTTGTCAGTGAGGTGGGCTCTGCAGTCTTCTTCAAAGGAGGTTGCTGCCCGCCGAACTGTGAGGCGCGAAGATGCACGGTTTGAGGCGATATCAGCTCACTGGCGGTGGTCAATGTGGCAGGCACCAAGAGATTTCTTTAGGCAGTCCTTGTACCTCTTCTTTGGTGCACCTCTGTCACGGTGGCCAGTGGAGAGCTCGCCATATAACGCGATCTTGGGAAGGCGATGGTCCTCCATTCTGGAGACGTGACACACCCAGCGCAATTGGTTCTTCAGCAGCGTGGATTCGATGCTGTCGACCTCTGCCATCTTGAGTACTTCGACGATAGGGATGAAAGCGCTCCAATGGATGTTGAGGATGGAGCGGAGACAACACTGGTGGAAGCGTTCTAGGAGTCGTAGGTGATGCCGGTAGAGGACCCATGATTCAGAGCTGATCAGGAGTGTGGGTATGACAACAGCTCTGTAAATGCTAATCTTTGTGAGGTTTTTCAGTTGGTTGTTTTTCCAGACTCTTTTGTGTAGTCTTCCAAAGGCGCTATTTGCCTTGGGGAGTCTGTTGTCTATCTCGTTGTCGATCCTTGCATCCGATGAAATTGTGCAGCCGAGATAGGTAAACTGGTTGACCGTTTTGAGCTTTGTGTGCCTGATGGAGATGTGGGGGGGCGCTGGTAGTCATGGTGGGGAGTTGGCTGATGGAGGACCTCAGTTTTCTTCAGGCTGACTTCCAGGCCAAACATTTTGGCAGTTTCCGCAAAACAGGATGTCAAGCACTGAAGAGCTGGGTCTGAATGGGCAATTAAAGCGGCATCATCTGCAATGAGTAATTATATTGTGATGCTAATGACCTAATGTTTTAGTTCATAGCAAGCCTAGAAGGTTGATGTCTTCTCAAATGATCCAGAGGCTAGGAATTTCTCACCTTAGTGTAACTATGTCAGATGTACAGTTCATATACATAACACATGCAAAATTTCATATGTACAACTGGAAGTTCTGCGACAGTAAGTGATACATTGACTGATGCATGTAGGATGTGCAGTCTTGTAGCCAAAATACATCGAAGTTCAACTGTATTTTGCTGGAAAACAGAGCAATCCAGTTTCTCGGTAATATGGTCAAGAAAAGCCTGCTGGTAGTGTATGAATGAGTATAATTTTAAACAGCAGCAGAAAGCAATTAACAACCATAACATGGGGGAAAGAAGTCAAGACAAATGGATTTCTGATCTATAGATTTAATTTCATATAAATGACAAAACAAATATCCAAGAATCTTTTCTATTAATTTCATTGCTGTCTTCAAACTCCTCAACAACAAACTCAATCAGAGACTCATTTAAGAACTTTAACTTTTGCACTCAGTTTCTTTCAATTTCTTTATCTGTCTACATGTATATGTATCTTCTTGAGTACAGTTTTATTTTTACATGACCAATAAGTGATCATTCTTCCTTGCTCACAGGAGGGAACAGGAGCGTACAGGAGCATACAGAAGGGAACAATCTCAGATTTATAGATGATGTCAAGAATATACTGGTAATAAATCTAAGCTTTGTTCTTTAATTATGACTTAAATTGAATAATTTAACACAGGAGGACATTCATGTACTACAAGATTTGGGTTCAAGTCTCATTCCAGAAAGTTGTGTAGACAGTTTAAACTGACATTCTAACATTTTTTTTGAATATTTCATTTTTCTTTTAAATCATATAACATCAATTGTAATACATTCATGCAAAAAGTATATAATTGAATAACCCCCCCCCACCAACATCCCTCATCCTCCCCACTAACATCTACCCTCCTCTCCTTCTATCCACTAAGAAAGAAGAAAGGAGACCATCACTTAAAAAAAAACTTCAACTATTTAGCTATGGAAACCGAACACCCACTAGAACGGATTGAGAAATTAAATCTGCAAACCAAGAATTTTTAGGCATGGGCTTCATACTTTGAGAAAAAAAAAGATATTTATCCCTCAAATTATATGTCATCATTTCCAAAGAAATACAAGATTTCATTTCAGCATGCAATCTTTGAATTCCTAAAACTAAATCAGATTTCCAGGTGATAGCCAAACATTTTTTTTAGAATCAGCCAAAGTTAAACATTGAAATACGTTTTGATACATAATCAATCTTAATCCTAAAGCAATCGACTTAAAGTTCCATAATAAAAACAACATCGATCAAATGGAAGACTCACTTTTAATAATTTCTCTAAAAATAATTTAACTTGTACCCACAAAGTCTTAACCTTGGAACAGGTCTAAATCAAATGAAAAAAAAAAGTGCCTATCTCTCCTCCATATCTAAAACACAAATCTGAAGCCGACCGCTACAAAGAAACACATACACACAGTATGGCAGATTAACCTCATTCCTTTATTGGGGCTGGAAAGGCTGCTTTTATACTGTTCAAGTTCCCATCATTTTTGCTGATTGACATCCATGTGAATAACATTAGTGGGCGGGAACATTCATACATATGAATATCCTTCTTTCCCATTCTCTTTCTGCTGAGTTAGCTAGGCAGCTTGACCAACACCATTTTAGTGCTGTTGGTCTGATGCTGCCCCAGCTTCTACCCCTGCCGGTTCATTGTCCTGGGAGTCGCTTTAGCGATCTCTGTGCACATCTGCTGCCACACGATGTGTCGGCCCAATCTCCACAATTGCTGGAAATCTGAGGAAATTAAATTAAATCTCTTTAATTTATGAGGGATTAAATATAGTTGATGTAAAAAAATTATATTGTACTAATCAATATCTTACATTTATAACCTTAGTCATACTATCCTTACATAAATTTCTCCAAACATTTTCAGCTATCTTTCTGTTTAATCATATTCCCATTTTAACTTTGATTTATAACCATATAATCATGTAAGGAAACAGGCCACCTTAGCCCCTCTAGTCCATACCTGAACATTTACATGAACAGTAAATTTAGATATTTTATTCTGTAATAACTTATACATTTCAGAAATAAACTTATTTGTTTCTTCTTTAGTAAGTAATAATTCCAAAGAAGCCTGTCTAGGTAATTTTAAACTATGACCTAATTTTTCAAATAAAAATGTTTTTACCTGATAATAACAAACTTCCCTGAGTCAAAACAATCTTCAACTTTATTAATCCCCAATTGATTCCATATCTTCAAAAACTGATTATTGACAGTAAAATGAAAACATTTATTTTGATATAAAGGCATTTTTGCTGAAATCTTTCCTTTTCCACCTATCTCATAATCAATTTTATTCCCTATTTTAATTAATGTTTCAATATTGCGGGTCTCTACTAATTAACAATTTTGAATTCCATTTAAAAATAAATTCTGACATAGATTTCTCATCAATTTTATTTAACTCTACACTTGCCTAAATTGAAGGTTTATTTAAATCAAATATTCTATTAATAAATTTCAATTGTGCAGCTTTATAATAATTCTGAGAATATAGAAGTTGTAAACCACCTATTGCAAATTTCCAAGTTAATTTCTCCAAAGGTACCATATTCATTTTCCTTTTACATAAAAATATCCTTATAATTGAATTAAGATCTTTTTAAAATGTTGAGGAATTGAACAAGGAATAGATTGAAAAAGATATTGAATCCTTGTAAAAATATTGATTTTAATACAGTTCACTCTACCTGTTAATGTAATAGGTAAGTCATTCCATCTATTTAAAACATCTAAATTTCTCTCAATTCTAATACCTAAATATTTAATCAGATTTTGTGTCCACTTAAATTGAGCTACTTGTTTTAATTGATCATAATCTCCTATGTCCTATGGCATAACTTCACTTTTATCTCAATTAATTTTGTAACCAGATATTTCCTCTATAGTCTTGTAATTCTTTATATAAAGAAATTAACGAACTTTTAGGATCTGTTATATAAACCAATACATCATCTGTAAACATACTAATCTTATATTCCTTCTTATTAACTTTAATTCCTTTAAAATTAAAATCTTGCCATATTGATTGTGCTAATGGTTCAATTGCCAAAACAAATTATGCAGGAGATAAAGGATATCCTTATCTAGCTGATCTATTTAATGAAAAAGAAGAAGAAATTTGTTCATTGGTAATTACTGGAGCCAAAGGGTTTCTATATAAAGCTTTAACCAATTTTTAAATATTGGCTCAAATTGAATTTTTTGCAAAACTTTATATAATTAATTCCATTCCAATCTATCAAATGCCTTTTCGGCATCTAATGATAAAACTCATGCTAACTCTGATTTCTTCTGAGAGCTATGAATTAGACTGATTAATTTAGTTATATTATCAGCAGAATATCTTTCTTTTAATAAATCCCAATTGATTTAAATTAACCAACTCAGGTAAATATTCATTCAATCTATTAGCCAAAACTTTGGCAACAATTGTATAATCAACATTTAATAATGATATAGATCTATAAGACTCCAGTTTTTGTAAGTCTTTATCTTTCTTAGGTATTACCATTATTATAGTGTTTGAAAAAGATTCTGGTCATGAACAAGTTTTGGTCACTTTTTTAATACTTTAATTAATAAAGGCATTAATAAGTCTTTATTTTTTTTAAATAAAACTCAGACATAAAGCCATCTTCACCAAGAGATTTACCATTTTGCATAGAATTTAAACCCTTAATAAGTTCTTTCAACATAAATGGAGAATATTTTCGAGCTTGGTCATTCAAAGATGGAATTTGAAGCTTCTGTAAAAAGACATTAATTTCTCCTTCATTATTTAATGATTGAGATGAATGTAACTTAGTATAATACTCTTCAAAAGAATAATCTATATCCTGGATTTTATAACTAATTTTTGAGTTCTTTTTAACACCATTAATAGTTCTTGATGCTTGCTCCATTTTCAAATGCCAACCTAATACTTTAGGTGCTTATTCTCCTAATTCATAATATTTTTGTTTAGTTCTATCAATTATTTTCTCAGTCCTATATGTCTTTATTGAATTATAATGCAGTTTTAAATTTATCAATTGCAACCTCTTTTTTTCAGATGTGTCATTTTGTAATTTATTTTTTCTAAAATTACTATCTTCTTCTCTAATTTATCCACTTATTTATGATTATTTTTTTCTTAATTTTAGTCAAATAACATTATTTGGCCCCTTAAATAAGCTTTTAATGCACTCCATAAAACAAATTTATTATCAAACAAATTAGTATTTATATCTAAATATATCTGTATTTGATTTCTCAGATATTCTAGCATTACATTAATAGGTAGAACTATTGGGTAGGAAATATGCCACAATTTTATTTCAAAAGAGTTACTGAGTTATATTGCAATCAATTAACATTTCTAAAGCATTTTAGTACTGAATGAATGTAGCCCTACATTTCAAGAATGCCTATTCGAAAATTCCTCATTGGCAGTAAAATATTTTGCCACATTCTAAATGGGCTGTGAAAGGTGCTATATAAAAACAATCTGTCCAGCTCTTTTTTACACAGACTTGCAATTTTTTTCTCCTTAAAAATATTGCTATGTTCATTTCAAAAGTTATTGATTAAAAGTTATTTAAGAGTCAATATGCATAAGTTCCAACATAATTCCAAATTCCAAGCAGCACAATCCAAACCATAACAGTTGATGGTGCAAATAAAAATTCTTCATCTCTTCCCTGCTCATTCACTTTTCAGCTTAAATTAGTATTCTTTTTAAATATGATTTAAGTTGATAATAAAAAATAAAAGTGTTATATGTATATTATATTTATCTTTCAATTGATCTAAAATAAAATTAAAAATCCTTAAAAAAAAATCCCTTATTTTTTTATTCCACAATTATACTAAACATCAATATAATGATAATTAACCATAAAAGGAATTAAAGGATTTTGTTTTAATATAATTTTAGCCAACTGATAATTCTTCATTCCTCTTTCTGTATGTCCTTCATTCCATACTTTAAGTATATGCTTCAAAATTCGTGTATCCAATTTTCCTTCTAATAATCCCTCATGCCATTTATATAAAATGTAAGGTGGGCATCTTTATAATAACTTTTAAAAATAGGCAATCAAAGTTCCCCTTTATCAAATTTCCATGTTAATTTTTCTAATGCCATCGAGGTGTTTTATCCCTCCAAATAAATTTTCTTATAATTTTAAATAAATCTTTAAAAAACATTATTGGTACAAAAATTGGTAAAGATTGAAAAACATATTGAATTCTAAGAAAGATATTAATCTTCACACAATTAATCCTTACTATTAAAGAAATTGGCAAACCTTTCCATCTTATTAAATCTTATTTAATTTTCCTCATTAAGGTATGTAATTTAATTTAAATTCTTATCAACATTAATTCCTAAATAATTAATTTCGCCATTCTGCCATTTAAATTTTGTCCTTTTTTTGACTTGAACATAGTCTGTCTTGATCAATGACATCTCTTCATTTTTACCACTATTTACTTTGTAGCTTGATACTCACCTATACTTGGCCAATCATTCATTTACTTTTTTTAAAGAGCTTTCAAGGTTTGTAAGATATAGTATTACATCTTCTGCAAAAAGATTAATTTTGTGTTCTTTATAATTTATCTTAAAGCCCTCATCTCATTATCACTTCTAATCACCTCGGCTAAACGTTTTATAGCTATTGCAAATAAAATGTGGACATCCTTATCTAGATGATCTTTCCATCAAAAAAGATTTTGTTATTTTTCTATGTGTAGTCACTTTAGCATTTGGAGAATTATATAATGCTCTTATCCAATTTATAAAATTTGTCAGAATTCCAAAAACCTTAAGTACTTTAAATAAATAATCCTATTCTAATCTATCAAATGCCATTTCTGCATCTAAAGCTAAAGCCACTGGCTGTATTTTTCTTTCTGAGCCATATCAATTAAAATTTAAAATCTGATAATATTATCTACTGATCTTCTATTTTTAATCAATTTAATAAACATTTAGCTAATCTATTAGCTATTTGTTTGGACAAAATTTTATAATCAGTATTCAAAAGTGAAATTGGTCTATATGAAGATGGAAGCAACGGGCCATTCTCTTTTTTTTTGGTATAACTGTTATTAACACAGTTATAAATGACTCAAGTAAGTCCCAAAGATCTTCCATTTGATCTAAAAACCCCATAAATATCGGAATTAATAACTCTTTAAATTCTTTATAAAACTCTGGAGAGAAACCATCCTACCCTGGAGCTTTATTATTTGGTAAAGACATCACTGTATAATATAATTCTGTAACTGTAAATGGATTTGTTAATTCTGTCTTCTCTTCTATGTTTAGCTGTGGTAAAGTAATTTTTGACAAATATTTGTCTATTTTCTCCCCATCATTCGAAGATTCTGATTTGTATAATTTCTTATAAAATTTCATAAGCACATCATAAAACCATGTGTTTTCTAAGTAAGATGACCCGAATCTTATTTTCCAGCTACTTTTGTTCTCAATACTTGTACAGTCTTCAATTGCCATGCTAAAACTTTATGTGTTCTATCTCCCAATTCATAATATTTTTGTCGGGTTTGTCTTATATCCCTCTCTGCTCTATATATTTGTATTGTATTAAGCTCCAATTTCTTTAAATCCAATAATTTCCTTTGTTCATCATTCCCTCAATTTTGCAATTCTTTTTCCATCTTTATTATTTCCTTTTCCAAAGAATTAATTTCAGACATATATTCTTTTTTAACCTTGACATATAACAAATTATTTGTCCTCTTAAATAAACCTTCAAAAAATCCCATGCCACAAACTTATTAGTTACAAAATGTTTATTCTGGTCCATAAAAAAAAGTTTTATCTGTTGTCTTATAAATTCACAAAAATCATTCCTTTTCAACAATGCTGCATTAAACCTCAATCTATAACCTATCTTTTTCTCCTCCACCATTAAAACTGACATAACTAACGGTGAATGATCAGATAATATCCTCATTTTATATTCAATACTATGAACTCTTGTCTGGAGTTGAGAGCATTTAAAAACATGTCTATATGGGAATATGTCTTCCGCCTATAAGAATAAAATGAATAATCTCTAATATCAGGATGCATCTTCCAACTTAGAATCAAAGGTAAAATTAAAGTCTCCTCCCATAATCATTTTCCATTTTGATTAGCTAACTGCATAAAAACATCAATTTGTTCTAGTTTCACCCTTTGAGGACAACACAGACCTGAAATTTCCAACAGTGTTCATATATTAACTCTAAGAAAGAAAAAGGGTATCTAAATTTATCTATCTGTTGCCACATTCAGAGCCAGCTCTTCAGCGCTTGACGTCCTGCTTTGCGGAAACTGCCAAAATGTTTGGCCTGGAAGTCAGCCTGAAGAAAACTGAGGTCCTCCATCAGCCAGCTCCCCACCATGACTACCAGCCCCCCCACATCTCCATCGGGCACACAAAACTCAAAAAGGTCAACCAGTTTTCCTATCTCAGCTGCACCATTTCATCAGATGCAAGGATCGACAATGAGATAGACAACAGACTCGCCAAGGCAAATAGCGCCTTTGGAAGACTACACAAAAGAGTCTGGAAAAACAACCAACTGAAAAACCTCACAAAGATAAGCGTATACAGAGCCGTTGTCATACCCACACTCCTGTTCGGCTCCGAATCATGGGTCCTCTACCGGCATCACCTACGGCTCCTAGAACGCTTCCACCAGCGTTGTCTCCGCTCCATCCTCAACATCCATTGGAGCGCTTTCATCCCTATCGTCGAAGTACTCAAGATGGCAGAGGTCGACAGCATCGAGTCCACGCTGGTGAAGATCCAGCTGCGCTGGGTGTGTCACGTCTCCAGAATGGAGGACCATCGCCTTCCCAAGATCGCGTTATATGGCGAGCTCTCCACTGGCCACCGTGACAGAGGTGCACCAAAGAAAAGGTACAAGGACTGCCTAAAAAAATCTCTTGGTGCCTGCCACATTGACCACCGCCAGTGGGCTGATATCGCCTCAAACCGTGCATCTTGGCGCCTCACAGTTTGGCGGGCAGCAACCTCCTTTGAAGAAGACCGCAGAGCCCACCTCACTGACAAAAGGCAAAGGAGGAAAAACCCAACACCCAACCCCAACCAACCAATTTTCCCCTGCAGCCGCTGCAACCGTGTCTGCCTGTCCCGCATCGGACTTGTCAGCCACAAACGAGCCTGCAGCTGACGTGGACTTTTACCCCCTCCATAAATCTTCTTCCGCGAAGCCAAGCCAAAGAAAAAAAAAGACCAAAGTATGGTCCCAGCTATTCTTATTCTGCAGCAACAACAGGAGTATCAGTACCATAAGGCTGAGAAACAAATTATTCCCACAGGCAATGGGACTGCTGAACAACAGAATAAACTGCTCACACAAACCCTCTAAGACACTACTATTTATTAAATAACATGTATTTATTCTTACATATATATATACATGTACTGCATGTGAATTGTTTGCATGTGTGTTATGTCTGGATTTTTGTTTGTGTGCTTTATTCACTGCGAACCAGAGAACGCTGTTTCGTTGGGTTGTACTTGGGGAATTGGAAGATAAATAAGCTTGAATTTGAATTTGAACTGCTCCCACATTTTATTGACAATGTTTCAGTTGTCCTTTTCTAAAGACTGTCTTCGTTGAAAAGAGAAGACTTGAGTTCACACCATTTAAAACTTCCTTTAATTATCACGATTGTTTTTTATCTTTATGTTTAGATCTTGAATATGGGAAAAGCTATGCTCCGGAACTATGAGAAATACAATAAACACGATGTTACGCATGATACAATATAATTGGTTACACAGCCTATATATCAGGCCCCAACAGTTAAATAAATGGGACCCAACAGTATCAGATAGATGTTTTCGCTGTAAGAAGGAAACGGGATCAACAGTACATGCAATTTGGGCATCTGAAATAGTGGAAAAGTTTTGGGAAGATCTAAATCAGGTATTAAATAAAATCACAAAAAGCAACATACCAAAAAATCCAGAGATCTTTCTTCTAAGTAATATTTCTTTGGCTTGGCTTCACGGATGAAGATTTATGGAGGGGTATGTCCACGTCTGCTGCAGGCTCGTTGGTGACTGACAAGTCCGATACGGGGCAGGCAGGCACGGTTGCAGTGGTTGCAAGGGAAAATTGGTTGGTGTTGGGTGTTGGGTTTTTCCTCCTTTGTCTTTTGTCAGTGAGGTGGGCTCTGAGGTCTTCTTCAAAGGAGGTTGCTGCCCGCTGAATTGTGAGGCGCCAAGATGCACGGTTGGAGGTGTTATCAGCCCACTGGCGGTGGTCAATGTGGCAGGCACCAAGAGATTTATTTAAGCAGTCTTTGTACCTGTTCTTTGGTGCACCTCTGTCTCGGTGGCCAGTGGAGAGCTACTTGAAGGACAAATTTGGAAACAGTCTGAGGTTACCAGAAGGAAGCAATTTTGAATATGTGATTACAGACACAATGATAATTAAAAAAATTATAACAAACATGTACATCAAACTGCAAGAAAAGGAGAACGAGGAAACAAACTGTAAACCTAAACAAATAATGGGAACAAGATCTAAACATAAAGATAAAGAATGAAACATGGGAAAAGCTATGCTCCAGAACTATGAGAAATACAATAAACATGAGGTTATGCATGATACAATATAATTGGTTACACAGGCTATACATCACACCCCAAAATTTAAATAAATGTGACCCGACAGTATCAGACAGATGTTTTCGCTGTAAAAAGGAAATGGGAACAACAATACATGCAATTTGGACATGTGAGAAAGAGAAAAAATTTTGGGAAGATCTAAACTAGATATTAAATAAAATCACAAAAAGCAATATGCCAAAAGACCCAGAGATCTTCCTTCTAAGTAATATAAGAAATAAAGAATTTGGACTTGATTTGGATGGAGCACAAAAAATATTTATTATGATAGCCCTAGCTGTAGAAAAAAATGTATTATGTCAACCTGGAAATTAGAAGATAGCCTGAGAATACAACAATGGTACATAGAAATGAATAAATGTATTCCATTAGAAAAATAATAACATATTATTTAAGAAATAACATCACAATATTTGAATAAATATGGGAACCATACATGAAATACAATAGAGAAATCCTACCATGGACCTCCACCATCTAAAATGACAGAAGGAGAAGACAACGTAATGAACTGACTCAGTATAAAGAAGTAAAAGACACAAATTACTTGTTTATTTTTATTAAGTGATGACATTGTTTAACGGATTTAATGTATCTTATAGATTGAACTTTGAATAAATGGGAAGGGGGTTGAGGGAGGGAGGGAAAGGAGGGGGAAAAGGGGAGAAAATGACTGTATATATTCAAGAGAAAAATGTCTATGTATTTTGGTCAGTATGGTTTATAGTGTGAAAAATTTAAAAAAAATAATAAAAAAGAATTAGGCCTCAAACTGGATGAATTTATGTATGTATTTATACAACATTTATTTGATAAAACTAATAAAAATATCAAAAAAAGAAGTACTGTACCCAAAACTTCAGTTACCAGAGCTTCCCATTCTCCTTACAAAACACCAGAACCAAAATGTCCTGCTTCTTCAAAATACCTCAATATTATCTGCCCTATGCAAATCATAATTTTCCTATCAACAAGTTGATTATGGTCTTCCATGACTGTTGCTAGTACACATTAAACACACGTTAAATGTCATTATTTATATTGCATCCTTCCTTATTATCACTGTTTATGGACTAGGTTATAAATTTAACCATACTTTGCAGAGCAGTCAACATAGTAAAAGAGCTATCCCACCCTCTTTCATAACCCTCTCATCGGACAGAGGATATATTGGTTTGTAAACACTCTCCACCAGATTCAAGGATCGTTTCTTCCCCGCTGTTGTCAGATGACTGAACATAGTCCTCCTTAGTAAAATGATGTTGCCCTTGAAATATTTAGGCTAAATGTTTTCTCTGTAACAATGTATTCTGTACATGAGTTTTATTTTGTACTAACTGTTGGGTCTTAAGTAAGGGTTAACATGCCTGGATAGCAGGTAAAACAACCTTTTTGAATGTACAAATCATAATAAACTATTCAATTGATCTGTGGCAGAAAAACTTGATTGAAAGAAACTGAGAAATAATCAGTGGAGAGGGCAGAGGGCTAAAGGAATTTAGACCTCCGATAGGAGAAGGAAGGGAAGGGACTGGATAGCTGGAGGAAGGGAAGCAGAGGGATGAGGGAAGAGAGAGACTGGGGAAGGGAGTTCATGGAAATTGGAGGTCAATATTAAAGAGACCATTGACGACATGTCATTGTCGCCAAAGGGTATGAAATGGTTGGCCTTTGGGAGCTTAGTCATAGGGTAATTATTTTCCAGTCTTCCTTCAAAAAAAAATGTCAATGATTATCTACCTAAATGGATTTATGTGATCTTGGTTTAATACCTCATTCAGAAATAGCAAGCACAGAGCATTACATTTCCAAGCCTATGTTCTCAAGCCTCTTGGGTTGAGCTGATGATTTTCTAACTTTGAGATCACCATTGAACTCTGACTACTATATCTTCTGTAAAATAAATAGAATGAACTGTGTTGTACTTTAATCCGATTACAGCCAGCTAAATCCAACAAAATAAAAATGAGAAATGAAGAGCACATTGGAAAGAATTAATCCTTCAAGGGATTTCTCAATTGGAATAAATGTATTGTACACATCATCGTGTATAAAAATAAAACTGGAGTCATCAGTGCACAACAATCCAAAATTCTCTTGGAAGAAAGTAATCCGCCTGTTACAATTCAATTATTTTCACAAATTAGCATCATGTTCAAATGTATGCTCAAAATACATGGTCCATTAATTTTATTGAACAACCTCCCTTTCTGCAAAAAATAGAATCTTAAGCTGAGTATTTCAGACTTGCTATGGCTCCATGGGCAAGCAATGGAGGAATTCAGTAATGATTGCAGGATGCTATTGATACAACTCTTATCAATACATGGAGCTCCAGGTCAATAATAGAATGGGAATGATCTGCAGAACCTATCCAGAAAGGGAAAGTGAATGAGAATTGACTGGATAGTTGCATTAAAGGTCTAGAATTGCTAAGGGCTAAATAGTCTCACTCTTTAATTTGGCATCTTTGTTTTCTTCCAATACCTGACTGGAAGAAGTATTTGTTATTAAACAATGCTTTTGTACAAAAGCCAAATTTGCTCTTGAAATATTCCTGTCCATTTCGAATGCAATCTACAAATTTGCCAGTGATACCACAGTTGTCGGCAGAATCACACACAGCAATGAGGAAGCGAGCAGGAGGGAAATAGATCAGTTTGCAAACAATGACCTTCCACTCAATGTCAGCAAAACCAGGGAGATGGTTGTGAACTTTCGGAGGAAATCACAAGAAAAAAGACCAGTCCTCACCTAGGGGTCAGCAGTGGAGAGGATTTAAATATTCAAATTCCTGGTGACAATATCTCAGAGGATTTGTTCTTGAGCCTGCATGTTGATGCAATCACAAAGTAGGCTTGCCAGTGGCTACACTTTGTGAGGAGTTTTAGGAGATTTGTTATGTCTCCCAAGAATCTTGAAAACTTTGAATGGTGTGCTGTGGAGAGCATTCTGGCTGGTTGCATCATTGACTGGTGTGGAGGAACCAATGCTCAGGACAAGAAAAAAAACTCCAGTGCATTGTTAACTTGGCCTGCGACATCATAGGCACCAATTTTCACTCCATGGAGGGTAGCTACAAGTGGCGGTGTCTTAAGAAAGTAGCCTCTAACCTCAAGGCCACCCACTTTCCTCTTAATTTTACTACCATCAGGGAAAAAGGTACAGGAGCCTAAAGTCCAGCACAAAGATAGTTTCTTCCCCTCTGCCATCAGATTTATGAATAAATAATGAACTATACACACAACTTTACTTTCTCTTTTTCTTTATCTTGCACTTTAAAAAAATGTAATGTGGTTTATATAAATGTTTGCACAGTGATGCTAATGCAAAACAATGAATTTTGTGATATATTCATAATAATAAATTCTGATTCACATTTAAGTGCAGAACTTCCAAGTCAATGAACTTCTTGATTTTGACGTTCAGTAGTCTAGTTGGACTGTCAGTATGCTAAAACACCATCAAGCCATTGCATAATAAAAAGCAAATATCTGCAAATGCTGCAAATTTGAAATATATTTAAAAAATCACAAAATATTAGCTCTTAAGAAAGTTATTGAACTGAAATAGTTACTTTTATTCTTCCTCTACAGCTGCTGGTTTATTTGCTGAGGACCTCCAATATTTGTTTTTGTCTTTGTAATGATAGAGTGCTAGTGATCCTCCTGACCACTAGAGGGAGTCAGAAACTAGTTTGTGGCAGCTTGGATTGTATTCAATTTGGATGCCTCTGCATGGCCTTGAGCCTATAGCTAATAAGGAATAGTTGTTTTAAAGAACCCAACTTTCTTTATTACAATAAAAGAAACATCACATCATACCAGGAGTGTGCAGAGTGAGAATCAGTCAATAGCAGAAGAGAAGTAGAAAGTGTGAAGATTCCTGATGCTATAAATTGAGTGGAGGTTGTTCAAACAAAGATTTATGCTGTACCTGCAAGCCATTGGACTTGATAGCATATCCGATGCATACTAGATTGTGTTGCTATTTACCGTGGCAGGACCACAATCTCTAAAGATTTTCAACACATTTGTTTTCACTGAGGCAGCTGACCAGGGCGAGTTCAACAAGGTTGTCAAGAAGCTTGATGAACACTGTTTACCAAAGAAAAATGAGATGATTGAGAAATACGTGCTTCTCTCATGCAAGTGACTACAGAGAGAGATCTTTGATACTTTTTAATGGACATGAAATTAAAAGCAGGAGCATGAAATTTCAGATTACTGCAGGATCCAATGACCTGCAATCAAAATGTGTTCAGGGCTATTGAAAAGAAAATAAGAGAGAAGTTGCTGTGAGAGAGAGAGCTTACCTTAGCTGAAGCTCTGAAAATATGGCATGTCAGTGAATCAGCTCTGCAGCATGTAAAAAAGTTAGTAGAGAAAATAAAGGCAGTGCAAATAAAGGCATAGCCATAACCACAGTGTGTGTCCACACACATAAACAAAAAATGAGACATAGGAAACAATAAAATGGAGAGAATTTCAAGTGTAAACGATGTGGGACTCAACATGCACCAAAACAATCCCCTGCCTATAGAAAAGTCTATATTAAGTGCAAAAGGCAGAATCATTATGCAAAGCAATGTTTTTCCAAAGGGAAACAAAACAGAAGTGAAAGTATGCACACTGCACAAACTAGAGAAGAAACTGCTCTCAGTGAACCCCTTTTTGTTGGCATGGTAATACAGGAAGATTATAAACAAACAAACACTGAACAACCATGTATGAACAGAGTCAATCAAGCAGGACAAGTGGACTCATTAC
This sequence comes from Narcine bancroftii, assembly GCF_036971445.1. Classification (NCBI taxonomy): domain Eukaryota; kingdom Metazoa; phylum Chordata; class Chondrichthyes; order Torpediniformes; family Narcinidae; genus Narcine; species Narcine bancroftii. Next base: position 91,340,311 of record NC_091469.1, read on the forward strand.
ATACAAATGAAACAAATATTCCTTTTAAGCTGGACACAGGGGCAAAGGTCAATTTGATCTGTAAATGTGACATCAGGGCAATGAAGATAAAGCCATCCATCCATGCAAATTCTGTACATCTTAAAGCATAAAATGACAGATCATTGAAATGAAAGGTACATGTAAACTCAAGGTGAAAGTTAAAGCTAAAGAGCACCACCTCAGGCTCACAGTAGTCACAGATGGACATGAATCACTGCTTGGTGAAAGAGCATGTGAAAACTTTAGCAAAGTCAAGAGGGTATACTCACCAGGGAACCTGTTGTGTTAGCTGATGTGTTATCCAGGGCAATGATGGAGAGTAAAGCACACAATGAGAGTTCCACAGAGACAGATGTGAATCTGATCACTGTCTCACTTTTCTTATCTGACATGGAATTCAAGCAGAAGTCAGTGGAAAGAGAAAATGGATATAGTTCTACAGAAGGTCATGAAGAATCTGAATGAAGGATAACCTAGAGGTGAATGCCAGCCATACTGCAACATCAGAGCTAAGCTGAGTGTTCTCAATTGCCTTTTATTCAGACAGAGCAGAATTATCATTCCTGCAACAAGAGATGTTGAAAAGTGTGCTGAGAGGCACCTTGGGATGGAAAAATAAAAGAGGAGGGAGAGAACTGTTGTTTATTGGCCAGGAATAAATGCAGATATTGACAGGATGGTATCCAGCTGTGAGACATGTTTGAAACATCATGCAAAGCACACAAAGGAGCCCTTACCAGAAGAACCATGGCAGAAAGTTGGACTGATCTGTTGCACATGGATGGAAATAATTATTTGCTGGTTATTGATTATCTATCAAACAGTCTGGAGATTACTCTGCTTCCTGATGTCTGCTCTTTGTATGATGAAATATATGAAATAGATCTTTGCAAGACATGGAATTCCTCAAATTGTCTACAGTGACAATTGACCGTGATACAGCTATAGAGAATTCCAGAACCACACGCGTTATCAAAAGCCCAACAGACTGAATCTCTAAAAGAAAAAGAACTGCACACTTAAAAAAAGTTAGTGCTACTGATTTTGCATTTATGTTTGTGTTGAACTTTAAATTGAATGAATACTGTATTAGTCTGTCTTATTTTTATATTAAGCATCTCAAAGAAAGGGGATGTAACAATAGAGTTCTAGTGATCCTCCTTACCAATAGTGGGAATGGAGACTAGTTTGTGGCAGCTTGGGTTGTATTCATGATGGATGTCTCCACACAGTATTGAATATATTGCTAATAAAATAAAGTTGATTTGAAAGAACCCGTTTTTTTCAATGAAAAGAAACATCTGTCTTCAGCATCAAAATATTCCATTTTCACCGAACCTTTAGTTGACTGAAAATGAAGAGTATAGTAACACATGAAAGATTAAATATAGCCTATCACTAAAAGCTAAGACTTTTCTGTCCTAAAGTCCTGATTCTTTCTATGTGCCTGGTTGAGTTCAGTGCCATGAAGCACAAAAGTCTGATGCTGTTACTGCAGTAAAATCGCAATGGTGTAGAAGCTCAAAGGTCTAAAGTGTACATTATATAGATAAAAACACATAACTTACATTTTGAGCCTGAGGCCTTCATCAATGTATTATCAATATGTGGACAGGTGCCTGAATAAATCGGGAGTGGACGGGGCAGGGAGAGGAGAACAGGATCACAGGCAAGAGGTGGTTATGGGAGTGAAAGCGAGGAGGAGGAAGTAGGGGGCTGGGGAAATCAGGGTGCGGTGGGTGGGAGAAATGTCTAAGTATAATGCCAATAACCCTCAAAATATTAAACACCATCCAGGACAGATGAGCACCTCCTAAAATACCATAAGCATTCATTCTGTCCACTTTCAATTTATAATAACTGCAGTGTTTACCATCCAAAAATTGCACTGTTCTGGCTACTTAAATAGCATCTCCCAATATGGCACTGTGAAGAAAGAATGTCAGTGCCTCTACTTCCTCAGGAGTTTGTGGATGCTTGGTGTGACATCGAAAAACCTGGCAAATTTCTAGAGGTGTGTGATGGGAAGTATACTGACTGGCTGAATCACATTCTTGTATGGGAACACCATGAGCGTAAAGCCCTGCAAACAGTACTGGACATAGCCCAAGACATCACAGGTAAAAACCTCCCCATCATCATCTACAGGGAACGCTGCCATCAGAGAGCAACATCAATCATCAAGGATCCACACCAACCAGCACAGGCTCTGTTCTTGCTGCTGCCATCAGGACAGAAATGTAGGTGCAACAAGACTCGCACCACCAGGTTCAGGAACATAGTAACATAGAAACATAGAAGATAGGAGCAGGAGTAGGTCATTCGACCCTTCGAGCCTGCTCCACCATTCAACGAGATCATGGCTGATCTCAGTTGCTAACGTCCCTTCATCAGACTCCTCAGCATCAAACTCAAAAAAAAATTCTAACTCTGCAATTCACATTCACCTTATTTATATTTCTTTATTAATTTTCATGTGCACCTTGAGCTAGTTTTTTTTGCACTACTAATAAGTGTGCCTTGCCATAGGAAAAAGTGTCTCCAGATTGTATGTGATGTTATTTATGTTTATAAATCTGAAATCTGAACCCATATCATTTACTGCCAAAGAGGTCAAGGGCAGCTGCTGCCCTGGAAATCTCTCATTGTAGGTTTCTTGCTAAGCTGCATATCATCCTAACCCGGAAATACTGTATATTCTCATGCAATATTCAATATCATGTAAACATTGGCTCTCCTCCCATATTTTGGGCCCCAGCAGTCCACCCAATGGAGCTACCAATGCCTTGCCACAGACTCTCATCTAGGCCGTATCCACCTACTCATCTGAAATCCAGATGCTCCAATCATGGACTCTCGTCTAGGTCATTGCTGCCCACCCATCTGACCTTCCAATGCCATGAACATGGACTTACCACCAGGTCCTGGCCATCTGCCCATCCAAGCTCCCAGCAACTCGAATGACTCAGGTGCTTACTGCTGTCAAAAGTAGTATGCGTGTAATAGTTGATCCCCTACATTTTACCCAAAATATTGGTCAACAAAATTTGATTATTAAATGTGTGTACACAGTATATCATACATCATTGCCCTTGCATCTCCACAGTCCTCAAGGGGACTGTGAGCAAACCTGAATTAGAAGGCCTCAAGTGGTACAGGAAGACATTACAGACATTACAGGAGATAGGAATGTGGAATAAATGCTGGCAGTAACAGCCACACTAAGATGTTGAAAATTCAGCAGAAGTTGATTGTTATGAAAACTCGAATTTGCTCTTTTCTCTGATGCGCATAAACCATATCTGGGCTACAATTGTCAAGAATCTTCAAGTTCAAATATTTCCTTAGATAATGATAATAAAATTGAACTTGATGTTGAAGCTACTTGATGAATATTGTCCAGCTATAATATTTGTGCATCAACATATTTCATTTGCAATACTGTTTCACTTTAAATATAAAGTAATTGTTGCCAGCATGTTCTTTTTATACAATGTATGTTCATATATTTTTAAATAATAACAAAGCTATTTTTTGGGGGGCTATATTAGTTAAACAACAGTCTGCAGATGCTGTGATTGTAAATGCAATACGCAAAAGTGCTGGAGAAACTCAACAGTTCACACAGCATTGGTAGGAAGGAAAGTGTAACCAATGTTTTAAACCTTCATCAAGAAGTGAGCAAAAAGTGAGCAAGTGCCTGAATAAAAAGGGTAGGGGGGAGAGGAGAGGAGAGGCAGGTCAGGGGGAAAAGGACATAGGTGGATATGGGTGGGAGAGCAGAGGAGAAAAAAAAGCTGAGGTGATGGGGAAGGAGTACTTCTCTGAATGAAGAGGGAAGGGAGCAGGGAGCTGGAGGAAAGGAGACAGAGGTAGAGGGAAAGAGAGAGAGAGAGGGAGAGATGGGGAGGGGTGTAATGGAAACAGGAGAAGTCGATGTCAATGCCATCTGGTTGGAGAGTGCCCAGATGGAATATTAGGTGTTGTTCCTTCAGTTTGCAGGTCGTCTTAGTTTCACAGTGCATGAGACCATTGGCAGATATGTTGGTGGAGGAATGGAGTCCAGAAGTAAAATGGTTGGTTACTGGGAAGTCCCCACAATTGCACTGCACAGAGCGAAGGTGCTCAATGAAATGATCTCTCAGTTTATGTGCCAGTCTCGCCAAAAAGAGGCCATAATTGGAGCACCAGATGCAGTAGATGACTCTGTAGATTCACAAGGGTTGCTTTACATGGAAGGACTGTTTGGGGCCATAAATGGTGAGGGCAAAGTTTAGCATTTCCTTCAGTCACTGGGGTAGGTACATAGGGGGCAATTGGTGAGTAGGAATGAGTGATGAGGGAGTAACAGTGGAAGTGGTCTCTGCAGAAAGGAGAAACGAATGTGGAGATGTGTCTGGTGTTAGGATCATGTTGTGAGAAATTATAGAGGATGAAATTTTGGATGTGCTGTTAGTGTAGTAGGTAAGAACAAGGGAAATCCTGTCCTTGTTTCATAAGGATGTAGAGTTATTCAGGATAGATGTGCAGGAAATAGGGGAGATACGGGGAAGGATTGTCAGTAGTAAATGGAAAGCCACATATTTTGAAGAAGGATGACATCTCAGATGTTCTGGAATGGAAGACATCAATCTGGGAGCAGATGTGACAGGCGGTAGAATTGAGAGAGAAGAATTTAATCTTGTGTGGAGTTGTAGTGGAGTCAACTATGGGAATTGATAGGTTTGTCAAAGTTGTCCATAGAGTGTTTGTCTCCTGGGATGGAGACAGAGAGATCAAGAAAGGGGAGAGCGTTACCATAGATGAACCAAGTGAATTTGCAATCGAGGTGAAAGTTATTGCGATCATAAGATCCCAAATGAAGTGGTGCATTTGCCCAGTGTAATAAAATGTAATTATATTTCTCCATGCAATGAAGTGCCTCGGGCTTGATTGAAACTTGCAGTTCTCTGCTCAGCCCAAAATAATTATTAATATTCTGAGCAATGGCACAGTGCTCACATGTCACCAGATGAATGGGAGCCCTCATTCTTTTCATTTTTTTAAAAACAGCTATACATTATTGTGGCTTATGTGCTTGTGTTCATATTTATTTAGACTCATGAACAACAAAAGGTAAGGCAATGCCATTCTGTCAGTTCAATGGGGAAAGTTGTCGTCCAAAGAACAAACAATTAGCCAAGGAATAGAAAGGAAACTTCAGACAGGTTCTGGAAAAGATGAGTAGAATCCTCATTTAAATGCATACAGAAGTCTCACATCAAAACCAGCTGGTATAAGCAGTTTATTCACTCATCAAGAATGATTGCTCAATGAATCAGCTACATGCAAGGTCTTACTTCTGAGTTATTGCTTTATTCGTCCTTCACAATTAAATTATTGGTCAAAGCAGAGGCACTAGCTTCTTACATTAAAAAAAATGCAGAAATAAATGTGGCAGCCTTATGATAACTGCTTGTTATCTGTCAATTTCAAATGATGAGAATAAAGAATCTTTATTATATAAGTGACAGACTTTTGGAATTAAAATTGCATGAAACCTCAGTGACATCAAATGACAAAAAATTTTTACCTTTGAGGGTTTTCATTGTGGCATATCTGTGCAAAACATAACTTCTCATGATTTTTGTTGCTTGTCAAATTTGCGTTATGAGCCAGTCCAAAACAAAGCTGTCACTGACAAAGATATTTGTTCATTTGGCAACAACTTGCAAAGTTTTCAATTAAGTCCATTGTTAACACACCTAACTGGGGAACATCCGAGGCTGAGTGAGTTGATATGTTGGATTACGCTAATCTCTGATTCAAGGCTCAGTGACATGGCATATCTGCTGTTCCATGATTGGCTGCTGCTGGCTAGACCCACCTCCTGAGACTGATCTTACCCATAGCCCCTTGTTGTTCCAGTCTTTAGTTAATAAAAGCCTGATAGTTTCACAACTCCAGCCTTTTGTGATTATTGATGGTACCTCGGTGTCATCATACACATCTGTGCCTGTTGTTTTTCACTCTGATTTGAAAATCAACAACCAACAATGGAAAAAGGCCTTATTCGAAGTCAGTTGTTAAATAGTAACATACACATTTTGCAAAGGAGTAACAGGTAATCTAATAAAGTAGGTTTGCTGCTGCAATTCTTGGAATGGCTAACTTGGTACAAAAAAGATTTGTTGTCCATGACCAGAGAGAAATACAGGTACATGCTATCAATAATCCTTTGGAAGCAACGAACACCAAAAAAATGGTTACATCTCCTTTTCAATCTTCAATCTTACAAGTTTCAAAATTCCATTTTTTGTGTTGCATAGAAAATACATAAAAAAACCTTTCTTTTGATTGCTACCCTGTAAATGCAAAGAGTTGCCAAGAATCCTACATCATTATTAGAACAAGAAAGAGAAGCAAAAATAGGTCCATTCAGAGACATTGAGAGTCTATCGATCTCTCCACCTTCTCCAATGTTGCCATCTCCACTACGCCCATAGCCTCTGCAACCTGAACCCAATTGTTTGGCCTATAACTGTGCTTAAGATAGTAAAACACAGAAGTTTGCAGATGCTGTTATTGTCGTAAAAATACACAGTAAATGCTGAAGGAACTCAGCCAGACTCACAGCGTCCATAGAAAATAAAGATATATTAATGACATTTAGGGTCTGAGCCCTTCTTCAACATTTGATCAAAAAGCGGGAAGGCACCTGAATAATGACTAGAGACTGGAGAATGGGAGGTGGAGAATTCCAGACCAAAGGCATTAATTGGATATTATATGAGGAAAGGTGAGAATTGATTTTGCTCTGTGAAAGGAGGCAGAGGGAAAAGGAGAGAGAGGGAGAGAGAGAGAGAGAGAGAGAGAGAGAGAGAGAGAGAGAGAGAGAGAGAGAGAGAGAGAGAGAGATGGTGGGGAGGGGGGTACAGTGTTGGTTTTATGGAAACCTGAGAAGTCAATGTTAATGCTATCCATTTGGAGGGTGCCCAGTTAGAAGATAAAGTGTTGATCCTCCAATTTATGTCTGTCTAAAAGTGCATGAGACCACAGACGGTCTTGTCAGCAAGGGAATGGGATGGAGAACTGAAATGGGTGGTCACTGGAAGATCCATGCTATTGCAGCGGACAGAGCCAAGATTTTCAACAAAGCAATCTTCCAGTCTGCGCCTAGTCTTGCTGATGTAGAGGAGACCACAATGCAAGCAACTGATGAAAGTTATCCAAGAGGAACCTTCCCAACACTAGTTCCAAATCCATGAAATTTTAGGATGGCATTGGCACCTGAGACTGACTGGAAGCCTGTTCGCCACCACAACCTTCATGAATCCTGAACCCAATTTCGTGAGCATGACACAAGCAGCCTTCAGCCTAATGTGTGGCTGTTGGGTGCTGAAATCCGAGCTGGAGTCTGTTACAGCAAGTTGTGTGCACACCATGCAGCATCCTATGTGGATCAGCAGAAGCCTCCCTGGACGCACTCCTATGGCTCAGCCTGGACTGATCGGCCTCTCCATTGTGAGGTTCCCTCTCTGCAGGGTGGTCATTAGGGCTTCTCATTCTAGGAAGGTGATGTTCTCCCATTCGTGTGCCTTGCACTTCTTGATGTGGCCACCCTTATCTTAGGTACAGACTGACAAAGGCATCAATGGTTACAAAACCATCATCATCCCATTGTACAGGCCAGCAGAGAAGAGCTGAAATACTGTAGTCCAGATTCCTCCAAAATTCTGATTAGAGTTGAGGATGCTAGAGGTAGCTCCTGACATGATTTCATGGTGTACATTTCTCTGACTCAATGATTCCATAACACAGATGATAACTACACCCACCACATTGCTGGAGGCATTTCCAATATGCAGCATATTACTGAATAAACACAGGCTTTTCTACTCTGATCATCCTGTGCATACTAACATTATCATGATGTTGAATTTATTGTTATATACATTGTACAATGAGTTCTTTTTTTTGCTGCAGCCAAACAGATAGAGTAAAATCCATATCATTCACAATTCAAATAACCAGCAAAAAATAATTGCATACAATTAAAAAGTTAAAAAAAATACAAATGTTTAAAATTGGTGCCCCCCCAGCAGTTAGTCAATCACGCAACACACAACTGGTAAATTCACTTATCCAGCATCTACCAATCCCTCATAGGTGCTGGATACCGGAGGTTTTATTGTACCTTGTAAGATATATAAAATTAAATTAAGAAGAGTTCACAAATACAAAAGATAGACAGGAAATATACATTTCTTCTTGCACAATATATTATTTCGCAAGAAGAAAAGAAATGACGGTATTACAATAGTGCAGATGGGCCTTTTTCATGGCTTTGGAGTAGTTTATGATTTCTGTAACAAGGAAAGGTTCAAGAGCATAATAGCTGTTGGAAATAAACTGTTCTTTAAACTGGAAGTTCTTGTCTCAGGCTTCTGTCCATTCTTCTTGAACGTCGCAATGAGAAGAGATTGTGGCCCGGGTAATGGTGTTTCTTCTGAAGTCAGATTTCAGATTTATTGTCAGAGTATATACATGACACCATGTACAAACCTGAGATTCATTTTTCCTGCAGCCGACTCCCAAGAACTTAAATTTGCTCACCCCCTCCACCTCTGATCCCCCAATGATCACTGAATCATAAAAACTGAAATGCTGAAGGGAACTCAGCCATTCTTAATAGCATCTAAAGGAGACAACGATATATTGCCCACATTTTAGGTCTGAAGGGCTCTGTCCCAAAACATTGGCAATATATCGTTATCTCCTTAAAATTCTGAAAAGACCAGCTGAGTTCCTCCAGCATTTCAGTGTGTTTACTACAATCACAGCATCTGCACCCCCTATCATGCTTCATTGAATCGTACACCTCTCATTTTTCCTTCCTGAAGTCAATAGTCAGCTTCTTGGTTTTGATTACATTGAGTGTGAAGTTATTATTGGTGCACAATTCAGCCAGGTTTTCAATTTCACTCCTGCATGCTGACTCATCTCCCCTTTTTATACATCCCCCTACCATGGTGTCATCAGCAAGTTTATAGATGATGTTAGTAGTCATAGATGTATAGCGAGTAGAGCTATACAGAGGGCTAAGAACACAGCCCTCTGGTGCTCTGGTACTGATCATTGTGCAGGAGATAGTCTTACCAATCCTCACTGATTGTGGTTTGGAGGTGAGGCAATCAAGGATCTAATTACCCAGTGGGCAGTTGAACAGGTTTGAGGGGATGATGGTGTTAAATGCCAAACTGTACTCAATAGAGCATCCTGATGTATGCATTTTTGGTGTCCAGGTGTTCCAAAACTTTGTGCAGAGCCAGTGAAATGGCATCCAACGTTGACCTGTTGTTATAATAGGCAAATTGTTATAATAGGCAAATTGGAATGTCCGTTGCCTTCTTGAAGAAGCACCACATGCAGATGTCTTCAATGGATGGGACATAGGACCCTGTGTTGGACAGCTATATTTAGTACCTTCTGCAGTCTTCTGTGTTTCTCAGCACTCGACCTACCAAACAAGGCTGCAAAGCAACAAGTCAGGGTATCTTGCCACCATGCACTTGTAAATGTTTGATGCTCCATACACTACTCCTATTTCCTAGCACGTTGATTACAGCCTTCTATGTGTTGACAATTCAAGTGGTCGTATGAGAGTCCCTGACTTTACCATTCCCTCAGGCTGTGCACTCATGGAATACAACTATCATCTGGACACAAACATCTTTCCTTACATGCCATCAACAAATGTCAAGTATGCCCTCAACATGAGAGGTGTGGCCGCCCTCATCTTTGATACAGACCGACAAAGAATTGTTGGTAACAAAAATGCTGTCAACCTATTCCACAGGCCATTAAACCTAGAGAATGGCTGGGCTGCAGGACCCCCCCCCCCACCAAAAAAATGTACTGAAATGCTGCAGTCCAGTTCCCTCTGAATTTCTGATTGGAGTTCACCCTGAGCCAGAACTGATCTTTCTATAATGAAGTAAATGGTGGATTCAATGTTGTTGTCAAACTTAGGTAAAATTTCCAGCAGCATCCTGAAGCTCATCTAGAAAATCAGAAGAAAATGATTCTATGAAAATGTGACTGCATGGATTCTAAATTGGAAGGTAGAGGGTAGTACTAGCTGGAGCATATTCTTTCTGGACATTGGTGAAGGGTGGTGCTCAGGAGGGATCTGCTTCTTTAAAGTTTTTATATATGACAGATTAAGAAATAGAGAGGTGTGACAGTAAATTGACAGCTGATATGAAGGAGGAGGTGTTGTGGATAGTGTAGAAGGCTCTCATGGATTATAATAGGATGTAGAGTTGGGTGGGGAAGTGGCAGATAACGTTCAATCTTGAAACATTTGAAGTAATGCATACCTGAAGGCAGACTGTGTGGTTAATGGCAGGATTCTCAGCAGAGAGGAAGAACAGAGGGATCTTGTGATCCAGGTCCCCAGATCCCTCAAAGATCAGGTCTAATTTCAGAATCAGAATCAGAATTGATTGTCATGAACAAGTCATGAAATTTGTTGTTTTGTGGCAGCGTCACAGTTCAAATATTTATATAAACCACATCACAGAAATAAATTTTAAAAAATAGTGCATGAAAAGTCAAAGAAAGGCAGTATTTTTGGTTCATTGATCATTCAGAAATCTGATGGCAGCAGGGAATAAATCTATTCTTGTGCCACTGAATGCTTGCCTTCAGGTTTCTGTACCATTTTTTCCTGTTAGTAGCAGAGTGAAGAGGGCATTCACTGGGTGGTGGGGGTCCTTGAGGCTAGAGGGTGCTTTCTTAAGACACCACCTCTTGCTGATGTCCTCGATGGAGTGAGGTCTGGTGCCTGTGATGTCAGAGGCCAAATTAACAACCCTCTGGAGTTTTTTTTACACCTCCATGCCAGACAGTGATACAACCAGCCAGAATGCTCTCCCAAGATATGCCGAAAGATGTTTTTGAGAGTCTTTGGTGACAAACCAAATCTCCTCAAATACCTCACAAAGTATAGCTGGGCGAATCTTCTTCGTGATTGCATCGACATGGAGGCTGCAGGATAGACCTTCTGAGATTATGACACCCAGGAATTTGAATTTCTTGACCCCCCTCCACTACTGAGCCCTCAAAAAGGACTGGTTCATGTTCTATTGACCTCCTCCTGAAGTCCACAATAATCCCCTTGGTTTTGCTAATGTGGCAGCAGCCTTGTCATTCCATTTCAGTTCCTTGGGATGCTTAGACAAGAGTTTGAAAAGTGGCTGCATAACTTTGACTGCAGCTGGAACAAAACAATGGCAAAAGTAAAAGATCCTGGAAATGTTCAAATGGCAGCGACCTTAGAAGGTAGTGGAACCGCTCCGGGCTGACTGATGCGGTGGATGAGGAAATTGATTGATGTGAGGCAAAACTGGCATTTGGCCAGGTTGTTCGTTAACCCATGGCCATCTAGCCACTGATATAGTTGACAGAGATGGGCCTAGTGCTGCCGTTGTGAGTGGCTGGTGATAAGAATGTTGTCGAAATAAACAAATACGAAATCCAGTCCCCGGGTAACTGTGTCATTTAGCTATTGAAATGCCTGGGCCGCATCTTTAAACCGAAAGGAATATGGAGGAATTAAAATAGCCCAAATAGGGTAATCTAGGCAGAACTGAGTGCTGGTCGATTTTGCAGGAAATCTTATCACCATTATCCTGTGTATGGGGAACCAGGTAATGATCTGATGCAGTGATGTCGCTCAGATGCCAATAGTCCCCACAAGGTCTCACTCCCTCAATGCCTTAGGAACCATTTGCAGTGATGATGCCCAAGGGCTGTCAGAGTAGCGACCAATCCCCTTTACTTGTATGTGTCAGAATTCATCTTTAGCCAATCGCAAATTTATCCTGTGGTAATCTATGCGCTTGAACATGCAGGGGATGTCCAATAGTCAGAATGTGGTGCTGTACTCCACATTTCATTTGGGCCATCAAGAACTGTGGAGTAAAATGCAGGAGAATTCTGGTAGGATTCTGCCATATTCATTGTACAAGAGCATCATCAAGGCAAGGTGAGGTGTGGGCAATGCCATGGGGTGCAAGGAGAGGGACTCAAAAGTCTTCAAATTAACTAGGGACTGACATTTGAGATCTCTAGAAAGGAGTGTGCTCGCAAAAAAAAATAATCAGCTCTTAGCAGTGGCTGTGATATATCAGCAAATGGTGGAGGACTAGCTGAACTGCAACGAGCTGAAATTCAATGGAACTGTCCATGATCTGTACATCCAGATGCAGCTGTTGTTGGCTGTTGTAAGAGGAGGGCCTTTCTTTTCTGAACTTGAGTCTGAGCCGGAAGATGGAAGCATGCTAAACTCTGCTCCAGCATCAAGAAAGAACTGCCATCCTGAAAGATGATCCCAGAGGAAAAGGAGGTTGTTCTTGTGGCCGACCCTTGCAACCACTACAAACAGCCGGCCTTGGCGTTTCCTGCATGCGTGCGGGCGGACAGTTGCAGCGGGCTGCAGCTCCTCACCTTTGATGTCAATAGCACTACTGCTCTGGCAGCACTATGTCCGATCGAGTCTGACACTGCACCACTATTGAGAGTGGGCAGGGTCTGTGCCCTTTGCTGAGGCACCGTGACATGCCCAACCAAAAGTCTACCATGCTGCTTAACGTGCCACCACTCATTAACATGAGCTGCTAAGTGACAGGGTAGTTAAAGGCTTTGTCTGTAAGCAGCAAATGGATGTGTCTTCAGCATTTGCTCGAGAAAAAGTTGCTCAAAAAGAAAACAGAGCTTGTGTTCATCCATGAGGGCCAGCATCTCGTTCATTAGTTCAGAAGGGGTGTGGTTGCCCAGGTCATCCATATGGAGAAATTGTGCAGTCCTGTAGTGATGGAAAAGGCCAAAAGTATGTATGAGCAGGACTTTGATGCCTTCATACTTGTCTTTAGTTGGAGGCTAGTGTAAGAAATTGACTTTACGCCCTGCGGTGTTTTGGTCCAGCAATGCAACAACCTAGAGGTATTATTGCATCAGCAGTTATCTGGCATAGATGGAACAAGGCCTCAGCCTGATCGAACCAGACCTGTGGCTGCGAGATCCAAAATACTGGAACTTCTGGGCATCCATAGTGAGGTACTGAATATTGTTTGGACCATCGAGGGTCACTATTGTAGCAAGTGTTGCGTTGCAGTGAATAAAACACTATAGAATTTGTCTGTGAGCTGAACCAACAGGACATTTTAATGGAATATTCGCAGGAGTTTAAATAATTACATTTAGCGCGCAATCAGAATCACAAGACCTCTGAAGTCATGCACTCCCTGGCCACTGGGAACTCTTGATCCTGTAGGGGCCTGCAACTGTGGATGATGGTTTAATAATGGAGTGGCATAGTCTGCTGCAATGTTGCCTGGATAAGACATGACTTTATGGAAGTACATAAGAATATGAAACACATAGATAGGATGTACAGCCAGCCATTTTTTCCTAGAATGGCATTAGGTAATACCAGATGATATCTGTTTAAGATGATTGGAGGAAAGTTTAGGAGAGACATCAGAGGTAAGTCTTTTTATATACAGAGTAGTGGGTGCCTGGAATGCATTGCTAGGGGTGACGGAGGGGGCTGGTGCAAAAGGGACACTGTAAACACTCATAGATAGACACATGGAATGTAAGAAAACTGGTGTATGAGGTGAAGTTAGAAAAAGTTAGATGATGGGGTGGCTAACTGGGTAAGTAAATCCACAGACAATACAAAAATAGCGGGAATGATGGATAGCGAGGAAGGTTTTCAGGGATTACAGAGGGACTTGTTCTGTCTGGAAAATTGGGCTGAAAGATGGCAGATGGAATTTAATGTAGAGAAGTATAAGGTACCTCATTTTGAGAAAAATAATCAAAATAGGACATATGTAGTAAAGGGGAGGACATTGGGGAATGCACAAGAACAAAGAGATCTTGGTGTTATGGTGCAGCATTCCTTGAAGGTGGATTCCCATGTTGACATGATGGTTAAGAAGACACTTGGTATGTTAGCCTTCATAAATCATAGCATAAAGCATAAGAGCTGGGAGTGATGCTGCAACTGTTTAAGATGTTGGTGAGTCCAGGCTTGGAGTATTGTGTTCAGTTCTGGTCTCCAAATTATAGGAAGGATATAGATAAGATGGAGAGGGTGCAGAAAAGATTTACAAGGATGTTGCCTGGCTTAAAATACCTAGAGTACAGAGAAAGATTGAAGAGGTTAGGACATTATTAATTAGAACATAGACATTTGAGAGGGGAATTGATAGAGGTGTTTAAAATTATGAAGGGAATAGATAGACTAGGTGCAAGTAGACTCTTCCTCCTGAGAACAGGGGAGGTTGAAACAAGAGGACACAAGTTGAGGGTAAGGGGGCAAAATTTTAGGAGAGACATTAGAGGATGCTTCTTCACTCAGAGAGTGGTGGCTGAATAGAATAATCTTCCAGAGGAAATAGTTGAGGCAGAGTCAATTATTTTATTTAAGAGGAGGCTGGATATATACATGGATAGGAGGGGTTGGAGGGTTATGGGTGGAGAATAGGCGGAGGGATATAGCAGAGTTGTTTGAGTGAACCAGCGTGGACCCGAAGGACTGAGATGGCCTGTTTCCATGCCATATAGATTCTCAAGATGGGGCACAATCATAACCGGTGGGCATGGGAATATCTTGGTGGGCTGAGGGACTTAAGAATATTTTAGTGGGGCATAGGAATATTTTGAGAAATAAATAAAAAAGTTGGTTTGAAAGAAATAAACTTGTTTTGTGACTTGGCAACAACGTCTGTACCACACAATTGTGGTAACTTCCAAGTAAAATCACTTTGATCTTTTTTTTCATCACATGTTTTTGCTTTTCCATTTCACTATTTTTTCTCTTATTTTAATTGTTGTTATCCTTGGTTAACAATATAACTTTTTTACGACCAGTCTTAATATCATCCATTTCAAATTATCTCATTAGCGATGAGGATTCCAAATGATCTCAACAATCATGTCTCCATCTATACCCCTTTACTTTTTCAGTTCAGTAGTGAGTGAGACCTGTATCTGTATGTATCTTTGTGCACTAGCGTATTGAGTTGGAGGGGGGGGGGGCATTGTCAGTTCCATGAGCCAGCCTGAGGGGGGATGACAAATCAGAAAAAAAATAGAGACTCCAGAAGGTAAAGCACAAACCTAGTGTAGTTTTTATGCACTGTCTGCGAGAAAAAAATGTCAGAAACCGCCCTAGTGTTTTTTTTAAATATTTTTTTAGGTCAGTATTCTTCCTTTGATTCGATCATTACTTTTATACTTTTGTTACATTTTCCAATTCTAAGACATAATAAAATATTGATTAATCTGTTTCAGGGAGCTTACACTGTTGTATATTCAAAATGAGCAGACCGAACAAGCCAAAGGTTCGTCAATATTCAGTGGAGTTCTTGAAGTTTGGGTTATACCTGCTGTGCACGATGAACATGCACCTTTTTGCCTATTATGCTAACAGACTTTGACAAATGAATCAATGAAAACAGGCCATCCTGAAGCTCATTTGAGGATAAAACATCCTAACCCTGTCAATTTGAAATTGGAATATTTTAAATCACTAAAAGAGATGTTTGAAAATCGCTTCATTATTCACTGAGCAAACTACAGCCCTGAATGATTTAATTAAAACTTATTTTGAATATATAACTTTTTACCACTAATGGTGGGGTATACATTTTTTTGAAAAAAATTAAGTGGGGCCTAGGGCAAAAATGGTGGAGAACCACTGGGTTAGATAGATAGAGCAATAGGTCATTATAGGTTGGCACAACTTTGCATGCCAAAGGGCCCGTACTGTGCTGTACTGTTCCATATTCTGAGTTCTATGTTTAAGTACTGGCAATGGCATTTTGGATCATTTGAAATTTATGGAAAGTAGGTGGCCGTCTAGAGTGCATTGGAATTGTCAAATCTAGAAGTAGCACATTTCAATCAAGGCTCCAATTTGATTTAAAAAACAATTAAACTTTCTTAATTAAAAGTCAGTTTAATTTGGGGAAATTAATTAAACACAAGACATTTGGAAGCCTGGTAAGAGGAATGTGAAACAGTAATACCATGAACTGGATTCCCTCTTGAGTATCAATGAATTATGTAATGAAATCTAAACTAAGAATTGAACAGACTTGAAAGGAATTAAATGGGCAAAATAGTACAGAGTAATTCAATAAATGGGAGTAAATGATGGTAAATAGCAAATGATATTACTGTAGTGGGACTGAGGTTCATTTCATTGTTAAAAGGATAGTGGCCAGGAGTAAACCTAAACATTTATCATTTACATGGGAGAGGAGTAGGGAGGGTGGAGTGAGGTGGGAGGGCAATGTTTGCTTGGATAGAGCTCACCAAAACTTTGTCTTTAGCATGAGATCTTATCATTTTCTTGTATTGTTTATTTAGTACTGTAGATACAATGAACATTAGGGGATGAATTCTATCCATTGAGGATCACATATGTCACAGCACAGAATTTCTTTTCTATCTTCACTCGTGATCTGGTTGGTAAGTGAGGATATCTGTGCATCCATCGTCATCAGCTTTCATTCTTAAGCCATTCTGATCCTAACTGGTGAAGCTCTGTTAGGCAAAATGTATAAATCGCATCATGTGTGGGGAGTCGAGATGTCCCACCCACAAAATAGCTCATTACCACTTGATAGGTAGCCAAAGATGGTAATAAATTTGGATATTTCAAAAACCATGAAAAAAATTGAATATCACATTGTGAAAAACACATGAACAAAATATAATTTTTTTTACATGATTAAGAGTCTTTAAACTGAACAATGTTTCAAGTCAAGTCGTATTTATTTGTCGTTCATACCATAACCATTAGAGTCTACCGTGAAAATGAGATTGAGTTCCTCTGGACCATTGAGCTATTTATTTACATTGCAAAATTGCATCAGAAACATTTTATAAATAACATATCACATATAAATATCATATTATGTATGCTTGCCCTGTGTCCCAAGAGTTCAGAAGCCTCATACATTGGGGGAAAAAAAAACTATTTCACAATCTGATCGTGAGGGCCTGAATGCTTCAATACATCTTCCTAGATGACAGGAGGGAGAACAGATTGTGAAAGGGGTGTGTGGAGTCCTTCACAATGTTTATAGCTTTCTGCAAACAGCGGACATTATAAATATCCACCATGGCAGGGAGAGAGACCCCAATAATCCCCTCAGCAGACTTTACTATCTGCTGCAGGGACTTGTGTTCTGGGATGGTTCAGTTCCCGAACTAGACAGTGATGCAGTTACATAGGATGCTCTCAATGCATTCCCTGTAAAATGTAATGAGGGTGGAGGGAAGAAGCTGAAATTTCATCAAACTCTGCAGGAAGTAAAAGTATTGTTGGGCCTTCTTGGCAATGGATCTAGTGTGGAGGGACCAGGAGAAGTTCTCCGCCAGGTGGAGCCATTGATGGTCAGCGGAGAGTAATCCCCTGGGCTCTCCTGAAGTCCACCACCATCTCTTTTGTTTTGTTGACATTCAGGTGTAGGTTGTTGTCTCTGCATCAGTCCTTTAAAATTTGTACCTCCTATCTGTAAGCTGACTGACCATTCTTGTTGATGAGCCCCACCATGGTCGTGTCATCAGCGAATATGATGATGTGATTAGAACTGTATCTCACTGCACAGTCATGGTTCAGCAGTGGGCTGAACACATTTATTTTCAATGAACTGGTGTTGTCCTCCTTCTGAAGTTAATTCTTGATTCACGATTCACGATTTGATTTATTGTCATGTGATTAAAAAAAAGCGTCATATTACTGAAATTGCTTTTGCCTGCTGTAAGGCAGACAGATTTGCCATCAGCAGAAATTGCCTGAAGTGCCTCTTACAGTCAGAAAAAGAGAAGCAAAAGAGAGTCCTTTCAGAGTCACTGAGTGTCCTCAGATTTACCTCTGGAGCTCCCGCAGCCTCCACAGCCACACAGAGTTCAGCCCAACACATTGGCAACCTGAACTTTAGATTCAAACCTCTGACATGATCAGAGACCCTTTAGCGCCCTTGGCGCCCTCTCACATCCTAATTCTGATACCTGGTACCCCTTGAGCCAGTTTCGAGCCAGTCTCCAGCAGTCTGAAGTCTGGTGCAAGTCCTTTGACCGCAGTCTCCAGCAGTCCACAGCCTCCATGGGCTCCTCACTGCAAGACACCAGCAGCTTCATGGGCCTTTCAGCTGCTGAACCCCTCACTGGTCTGCCACTGAAGTCACTGTCTCGCGGGTCATCTCCTCTGCTTCTCCTTTTCAGATGGGGGATGGTCTCCCTGCTTTCTAGTATCCTGCCCCAGTCCTCTGTTTCCTGTGGAGTCTGCAACCCCTCGTGGCTGCTGCTGTTCATAGGCACCCCCATCTTGGTTGCAGACCCCGCAGTCGTGGGATTTTAAATAAAACTACTGTCAGCTTCTTTAACAGGCCATTCAAAGCCTATATGGAGTTGACAGCAGTTGGACCATGTGGAATTACTCTATCTCCCTCCCTATTCACACACCCACACCAACGGCAGCACTGCCATTACAGCAGCTCTCGCAGCAGTCTGAATTCAGCCTGAGCCTATCCTGGAGGGGAAAAAAATCAATCAAAGCTCAAAACCTGAACTGGAATTTTGATAAAAGTTTCTAAAATGCCCCCCCCCCCCCCCAAAATAGCACAATTAAAATAAGACAAATACCCAAAAAGCAAAAGCTCCAATGGGAAATTACTGTAGATTGTATGAAGTAAATTGCTACAAGATACTCTACATTTTTATAATCTCTGAACAGAACAATGTGTTAATCCTTCACTGTAACCTATAATATATACTCACATATACTTCCCTCTTACCATGGTCAAGGACTAAACCAAATTTGCAGTAGTATTACAAGCTGTTCTTTTACTTTAAGTATTACTTAATGTTTAATTTGAGATCATATCAGATGTGACTCATCCCAGTGAGTGCAATTCTCTCCAGAGGTTCCTGGAAATTACACAAATTTGCCTTCTTACTTTACAAATTACTGAAAAATAACAGTAACCTGTGACAACGAGAGTTAACTATTTTCCTGAATTAGAGGCAAAAGTAGGAAAAAAATAGGACTGAAAGGATTGCTCATTCTTGTGACTGCTAAAGACTCGATGACCTCAACATGTTCCTTGAGCCACGCAAGAGCTGTCGGTGCTGGAACTTGGAGTGAATAAAGAGAAGCAGGAAGGACTCTTCCTATCAGGCAGCATCCATGGAGAGACATGAACTTAATCAAGGTCTTGACTGAAACAATGACCCTTTCTCTCGTAGCTGCTACCTGAGCAGTTCCTCTTAGTTAATTCAGTACCTTCTTCCTCTGTCATAACGATCATATGGTTTCTGGGGAGAATGACAGTCATTGCAATCAATGACTTGCACAATCAATTTTAAAACAGAAGAAGATTGTCATAATGAAATTAGTTCCTAGAAACCCTTAGGTTAGCAATGAGATGGAATGTCAATAAGCACTGGATGGCAAAGAAGATTAAACTATCATTGATGCAGCAAGTCAAATCAATTTCAAGGTTTTCATAGGACCTACAATATCCAAAGTTTATGCAAGTTAAATGATTGGTTAAAATTATGCTTTTTTTTAATCAACTTACCATTCTGACAAAAAGTGCTGGAAATACTCAGAAGGTCAGGCAGTCTGTGTCTGTGGGAAGAGAAACAGTGCTAAAGTTTCAGGTCAAAGACTTTTCATTATACCTGGGAAGGAGACAAAAGAAGCTTGTTAAGTTGCAGGGAATGTGAGGTAATGGAATGTCTCTCATAGGGGCAAGTTGAAGTGACCTTGTCAATATGTTGTAAACAAGGTTAACTGGTCAATGAGTGAATGTGATGAGGGAGAGAGATGCAACACAGACAAAATAACTCAGTATCAGCCATCCATCTATGATATTAACTAAGTTTATTGCTGTCTCTGAGAGTGGAGGTCATGCCCACTCTATTATATTCTTCTGTCGATGTTCCTTGGTCTGTGTTCCCACTCTCCAACTGCACCAATTCACTTATGAACCAATTAACCTTGTTTATCTTGGTTCAGAGCTTGTCCTGAAGGTCAGCCAGTTTTAACCTACCAGAGGCATTCCTCTCCTTCCTGAAGGAGGGCAAACTTCTGTCTCCTTCCCAGTTCTAATGAAGGGTCTTTTACCTGAAAGGACCAATTCATTTTCTCTTCCCACAGTTGCAGCCTGACATTCTGAAGTACAAGTACATAATCATTTATCAAAAATTCAGAAAACTGAAACCTCTGAAAACCAAACAATTTTTTTCCATGGATGTCGTCTGCACACCAAAGCTTGCATTTGGTGCCAAACATGACCCAATGCCACCTATCCCATCCAGTGTCGTGTCTCAGTGCTCCTACTAATCAGATGCGCCACTCCTGCCCAGGAGCCTGAAGCAATTTCTTCAATGCCACCAGTCCCCGACACCTCGCAACCACCACCGCTGGTCCCTGACTACAGTCCCCACTCCTGCTGGGAACCCGAGGTCCCCGCTTCTGCCTGCAAGCCCAATGACACTGGAAGAAGTCTTTAAAAAGACTCCAACCTGAAGATGACGGTCACCATATTTTCAGGTGTTTAGCTTAGTTTGAGTCAAAAAAGAAGTATTCTTTGTAAAATTTAATTCAATTTCTACACATGAAGGACCATCAAACAAATGATCAACATGCAACAAAAGAATTAACATACAAATAATGACCTCCCAATAATATAATCTCAAATTGGGAAATGCCAGTCTGCCTTTCCTTTGAGCGTTACTTAAGCAAGGGTGCTTCCCTGTTATATGTCAGAAGATATAATTGAGTCAAGTCAATCAAAAAATGATTTGGGGATGAAAATCGGTACAGTCCCCAACTACAGTCCCTGCTCCTGCCCGGGAGCCAGAGACAAATTCTTTGATGCGGATTGTTGCTGGTCCCCGACACCTCCCAACCACTGCCGCAGGTCCCCACCACATTGTTGGCAATTTTCAGGTAATTTTTATCTTCTTCTAAATATAAGTTAACTAATAATCTGATATTTAAACATAGTTTGAGAATTTGGGCACAATTTAGAAGGGTTTTTAGATTTCAGAATTTTTCCCTTGCTAGTCCTATTATATCTACCTTCATTGCAGGACACAGCTTTTAATGATTGGCACAGATTGGGGAATAAATGTTTCAAAGACCTTTTTATTCAAAATAAATTTGCTTCTTTTGAACAACTGATGGTAAAATTTAACTGGCCAAACACACATTTTTCAATCTTTACAATTTAGACAGGTTGTTCAATCTGAGATCCCCGACTTTACACAAATTCCCGAGGGAAATATTCATGATTTAATTTTGATTTACAACTTTATCATAAAGATTCAATATATCTTATAATAACAATTTGCTTGATTTAAGAATAGCCTCACTAGTTAAGTTCAAGGGAGACTGGGAACAGAATTTGAATGTTTCGTTCTCAAATTTTGTGATCAGATTAATACGACATCCCTTTGTGCACATTATTGTTTATTGTAATTTAAAATGGTTCATCGAGTACATATGCCTAAAGTTAAATTATCTTATTTTTACTCTGATATAAATCCTCTGTGTGACAAATGTAAAATTGCTGAGGCTTCTTTGATTTACATGTTTTGGAATATTGGAAAGATATTTTTCAAACATTATTGGTGATTCTTAAAGTTAAATTAGAACCTTGCCCTTAAACTGCTTTCAAGATGATGATGTTTTACTGAATCCAACTCAAAATTGAATTTTATCTTTTACTTCTTTGTGCAATTTGATTAGATGATAAGATAACACTCCACCAACACATACACAATGGTTGAGTGATATCACGTCTTTTTTTAAGTTTTAGAAAAAAATAGATAAGCTGTAGTGACTACTCCAGTAGAGCTATTAAATGAATTCACCAGACACAGTGTTAGTCAGCAAAAAGCACCTTTATTTAATTTTCCCTCTTCTTTTAAATTCCTTTCAGCCCTGACACCCAGGACTGGAAGTGACATCACTCTGTGCCTGCAATGCACCTGAAGGGTACATGTCTTAAAGTAAAGACGATGGGAGTCCCATGCTATCTTGAAGGTAAATACTCAACTCCTCAGTGCATCGTGATCCAGCCTGCAGCACCATGCAGGGCCCCCTGCACAGGTGAGTGAGCGACGACTAGGCCTGTGCCGCTGCATGGCCACTTGCTGAGCCGCATGGGAGATTGTTCAGTGCACTGCGCTATGAGGCTGCTGGGCCTGCTACACCACCCTCCCCAGAATCGTCGCCCAAAAGAGATGAATCAGCTGTGCATTCCTTAGGCGGATGCCTTCGTCTCCTGGCAGAAGGCGGTGAATAGGTGTAGTAGGGTCCACATGTGCTGATTTGAGTCTGTCTATAGTAAACAGTTGAGAATGTCCCCCAACATCTAAAGTGTACACAGCCTCATCCTTTTTGATCACGCAAAAAAGGCCATCATATGGCCGTTGCAAAGGAATTCCTGGGTCTGTCTATGCATGAACACAAAGTCAGTGTCAAAGAGGGCTGGAGGCACATGATGTTTGGAAGTTCCATGCCAGATGGCTGGAATCAGTTTTCTTAATGTGATGTGGCATCAAAGTGGCTGAAACACGTCCACATCAGAACGGCAAGAGTCAGACAAGAAGTGAACGTCACCTGGAACTATGGAACTGAACCGTAAACCATTTATGCAGATGATGCTGGCATGTCTTCCCTTTGGGTAGTGCACACTTCCAGCAGAACCCATGGCACCTCCTCTACCCAGTTGGACCTGGTGAGTTGGACTTTGAGTGCGGTCTTGAGCTGCCAGTGGAAATGTTCCACAAGACCATTGGATTGCGGGTGGTACTCTGTGGTGTGATGTAGTTGTGTGCAACAAAAGCGTGCAAGGGTAGTCCATAACTCAAAGGTGATTTGCGCTCCGTGGTCTGAGGTGACGTGTGTGGGAACTCTGAATCTTGAGATCAATGTTGGCATTGAATGTTCTAGCACATGTCCTAGTGTCCCTGGATGGCAATAGGGTGGCCTCTGGCATCGTGTGAATTGGTATATGACCTTCATGTTCTGAAACATTGTCAGTAGTCCAACCAGGTCTACATGCACATATTCAAAATGTTGGTGCACCACTGGGAAAGGCTGGAGAGGCACTTTTGTGTGGTGCTGAATTTTGGAAGTTTGACAGTGGGTACCCATCTCGGCTTACTTCCATGCCATACTTATTCGGTTGCCATGAGCTTCATCGTTGATCTGATGGAGGGATGGGACAGGTTGTGAACTTTGTCAAAAAGGTCCTGTCTCCAAGACACGGGGACTACCAGACTGGGGTAGTCCATAGACGTGTCACAAAGCAGACTCAGCCTGCTGAGTTGTGGTGCCACATGTTGTATGTCTAGGTTTGTAATGACAGTTCTGTATGCCTGAACATCTGCGTCTATGATCTATGCACTCACCAAGTCAGATATATCGACGCCACCCAGGATATGATGCACTGCCAGTCTGATCAGCGAGTCAGCAACCAGATTGTTTTTTCCTGGAACATGATGCACATCCATAGTGAACTAGGAAATATATGATAAGTGGCATTGCTGCCTGGCTGACCACGGGCCTGATATCTTGCTAAAGGCAAAAGTGAATGGCTTATAGTCCATGAAAGTGGTGAAATGGTGGCCCTCCAAAATGTATTGGAAGTGTGTGGCCAGATACAATGTCAACAGCTCTTGATAAAATGTACTGTACTTCATTTCTGATGGCCATAAGTAGTGGCTAAAGAAAGCCAGGGGTTGCCGATAGCCATTGACAGACTGTTTGAGAACCATGCCCACCACTCTATCAGAGGCATCTATGATGAGTGCCTAAGCATCTTTGGCAGCAGTGAACACAAACTCCGCCTCTGCGGTGCAAGTAACTTCTTTGCACTTTGTGATAGGAATTGAAATACGGTTACGGAGAGAAGGCGGGGACAGGGTACTAAAATTTAAGATCAGCCATGATTTTGTTGAATGGCGGAGCAGGCTCGAAGGGTCGAATGACCTACTCCTGCTCCTATCTTCTATATTTCTATGTTTCTAAATAGTGGGCCAAGAATGTCAGCGGCTGCCAGGATGAAACGGTAATAGAAATTCTCCATGTCCAAAAAATGTTTGCACTGCCTTAAACATGGTAGGTTTTGGGAAAACACATAGAGCATCCACTTTGGTGGATGAGGAAAACATACCTTCTGTCATGATCTTCTGTCCTAGGAAATCAATGGTCATGCTGCCAAACTGGCATTTGCTAGGGTTGACAGTAAGTCCGAGTGCATCCAGCCATTGGAAAAGGCAGCATAAGTGCAGTTGATGATCTTGCTCATTTTGACTGGTGATGAGGATGTTGAATGGCGTTCTTTAAATCAAATGGCATCCTGAGGAATTCAAAAAGCCTGAAAGGAGTAATAATTGCTATTTTGAGATGTCATCTGGTTGGACAGGGATTTGATGATATCCCTTGATGAAATCTACCTTGGAAATAAATCAGCAATTGTGCAGTCAGGCAGCGAAATCCTGGATGTGTGGAATAGGGTATCTGTCAGGCCTAGTGTTACAAGATCAAACCAGCAACCACAAAGAAGGCATAAGGGGTAAAGATGAACAATTACTTTATTAACGAAAAAATCACCTTCAAACTTTAATTCAAAATCCCCCCTTTTATAACAATGCCCACTGGTTACTATGCAAATCTCTATAACAGTGTAAAACTAATAAATTCCCCAGCCTAAATATAACATATGTAATTAAAGTCTAAGTTATATTTCCAAAGAGCCCACAGAAAAACTTAGACACAAAACAAACACAAAACACACAAGACTCATAAAACTTCGATCTCAACTGAAGCAAAATCATAAACAAAATTAAGTTTGTTCGGTAAACTGAAGCCAAAAGATGTTTGAGAAAGAGAGAGAGAGAGAAAGAGAGAGAGAGCACACAATTTGAAGTTGTCTTCTTGTGTTGCTTGCAGAGAGAGGAACCACTGGCATGGTCTGAATCTTTCTGGCTGCCTTCGGAATGTTCATCCCTTTTTGAAATCCCAACATTCTAAACGGTCCTCCAGACCATGATTCATGCTCTGGGCCTCCTCCCACTCCACAGCACCATCATCCAAGTTCAGAAATTTTTAGATAATTTGCTGCACATGCTCCATCCGTCTCCCACTCTCTCAGCAGTCCACCTTTACCTTGGATCTCTAAGGCAAACTGTGACTTTTTAACATAAAACCACACAACACATAGGCCAATACACAACACAGAACTCAGTAACAGTAGTTATATAATTGAGCCTGTGATAGTCACCACAGAGTTTCCAACCACTGATGTTCTTGGGCACCATGTGTAATGGTGATGCCCAAGGGCTGTTGGAATGCCGAATAATACCCAATTCCTCCATGGGAGTAAATTCTGCCTTGGCTTACTATAGTTTATCTGGTGGGAGAAGACAAGCCCAAGGTGCCAATGTAATGGGACACACCATGGGCTGTTGTCGTGGAAATGAATTTAGGAGAGAGAGCACACCAGGAAATTTGTTGAACATGGCAGTGTGTAGAGCATGCACATTGAGAATGAAGATTCATTGTTTGCTGCTTGTCAGATGGTATGTTTGGAAAGTAGTGGCATTGACTTGCTTCTTTTGCTTAATGTCAACTAGCAAGTCGTGAGCCCATAGGAAATCTGCCCCCAAGATGGGCTGTGCAGCAGAAGCCAAAATGAAATCCAATGGAGCGCTGCCTCTCCTATCTTAATTGTGAAGCGTCATGTGCCAAAGCTTGGGATGGAAGTCCCATTCGCAGCTTGAAGGGTGAGTCGTCCCTGTTACTTATGTGTCTTTTTCAAGTATGTTGGTGGGAGCAAATTGAGCTCAGTGCCTGTGTCCATGAGAGATTTGAACTTATAAGCATCATCATGAAGGTAGAGGAGGCCAGTACTTGTGCCAGCTACCGAGGCCATGACTGGCTACTGGCTTTGTCATTTCTCGATAACTTTTCAGGCTTGCCATTGCTGCCGTGGTAGCCACACGGGGTCAGACATCTACGGGCATTTTTCCCCCACCATTCTTGGTACCTATCAGTACATTTGTCCCTTTTTGTCTGAACCGCAGCAAAGGGCGATGTGCAGAGCATGGGGGATGTTTCTGCCAAGAACACGGCTGTATGTAGGCAGACTCTTGCCTTGGCGTTCTGTAGAGTCTCCCAGCCTCCCGGGCCACATCATGGGGACGGCTGAAATCCATGTTTGCTATTGGTTTGGAGATGTGACTAGGGAGCTTCGCCAGGAATAAGGTCTCAAAAAGAAAGCAATTAGAATTACTATCTGCTAGCATGAGTATTTCATTCATTAAATCAGAAGGATTCCTATCGCCTAGCCCTTCCATATTCAAACTCTGCATGCCCCATTCATGCCTGGTTAATTTCAGGGTGTCCAGGAGGAACTGCTAGAACTTATTGGTTTTCTGCTGGGGGGTGGCCAATAAATTCACTTACTTTAGCTGCTGTAGTGGCGTCCAGTGCCCCGACACAAAATTTTGTGTCTTCAGCTATTAATCAACAAAGGCGAAACTGGATCTCAGCCTGATTCAGCCATACTTGAGGATGGTGGGCCCGGAAAGGGGGAAAGTGAACACCTACTCCATTAACTGCAGCTGTGGCAGCAAATGCTGCTGGTGTTGTTGTAGCATCCATGTTGACTCTGAATTGAAGCTTTGGCTGAATCTTCCAGTTGGGTTCACTAATTGTAGCGACTACTCCAGTAGAGCTACTAAATGAATTCACCAGACACAGTGTTAGTCAGCAAAAGCCCCTTTATTTAAATTTGCCTCCTCTTTAAAATCCCTTCCGGCCTGGGCACCCGGGACCGGAAGTGACATCACTTCATGCCTACAACTCACCTGATGGCACGTGTCTTAAGTAAAGACGCTGGGAACCCCACGCCATCTTGAAGGTGAGTTCTCAACTTGTCAGTGCGCCATGATCCAGCCCGCAGAGACCAGGTCCACGGCACTGCGCGGCTGCTCAGCAAGCCGCACAGGCGATGTTCAGCCCACTGCCTTATGCAGCCACTCAATGTGCTAAACTGCCATTAAAAATTCAAATACTAATTTCATAAAGACATTGGGCCCTTTTATCGACCATTACCATAATCTAAAGTTTTAAGGTTGTTAGAAACTTAGATTATGTTTATTTCCAAGTTGTCATCACTTGATACCCACATGTTAGTTTTTTTTTTTACCCAGCCTTGTAGAGTGGTAGGGGTTTTGAATTAAGGGGGGTGTTTTCTGCTCTTGTAATTTGTATTTCAATATTAGTTTTGTTGCAAACTTCAATAAAAATATCTTTAAAAGAAAAGCTTAGTTTGAGCCAGTTTATATTTGAAATTTTACTGTATATTTTACTTAAAAGAAAAATGTATTCTAGTGACTTTATGGTCTATCTTTATCTCACTTTATTTACTACCCCATCTCACCCCCCTCACCGTCAGCAAGGCTGCAAAACCTCGCCCTGTCCAGAAACTATTCTAGTTGGGGTGTGTCTTTGTTTTGTGCAAATCTGAAATCAGCGCAATTACTTAATGTACCTCCATTACTATTATTCTATCAACTGAAAAGTTCCGAATTCTGACAAGTCTCTGGTCCAAAGTGTTTCGGATAAAAGATTATGTACCTGTATTTCCAACAATTCTGTCATTTTTTAAAAAAATGTTATATTTTCAGGTTCAGCAGTTTTTTTTTCTTTAACATTTTCACTATTCCAACAAGAAGAGAAAAACTTTATTTTCTTTTCTATAATCTCTAATGGTAGTGTAATTTTTCAAAATGCCTAATTTTGGAATATTTTGTGCATTGAACATCTCACATTATTTTGGCAACTGCATCCAAAAAGTTTAGCCTCTTCAAGCTGATTGAATCTTCATGATAAATTCACTTCACTGTGCTACTCAAGTTGCTAATTAAAACTGACAAAATGACCGGGGCATATCAGCCGATGTACTTGCCCAAAATTGAAACAGCTGAAATTAATAAGACATGTGAATTAGTTTTGAAAGGCACTGGAATAACATGTAATTCATATCACTAAAATCTAAAAACCACAAGATGTATAAAGGTTAATGTCACCCCAGAAGTACGATGGAACATCTGGCATTTTAAACAGACCTTATTTTTCACATTTACTTGGCAAAAATCAGTGCACCTTGCAGTGTGAAATGTATGGAGGGATTAAATATTCAAGATGAGCATAAAAACTCAGAAATATATGAGCAACTTTTCTACAAAGAGAGCGGTGGGTGTATGGAATGGGCTGCTGGAGGAGGTGGTTGAGGTAGGTACGACTGTAATGTTCAAGAACAAAATGGACTGATACATGGATAAGATACATTTAGAGGGATATGGGCCAAACACAGGCAGGTACAATGAGTGTGGCTGGGACATTTAGGTTGGAATGGGGAGTTGGGCCAAATGGCTGTATGATTCAATAATTGAAACACTTAATACCGACTCTGTAAAAGAGCATGTATTCTCTTGCACCCTTCCAGCAAGCATTGCATCACTGGAGTACTGCAGAAGGAGTACTTTACAAACCATAAGAACATCAGCCATGCAATCCAACGATAACAATAATGCTGATGTTTAAGCAATTGGGGAGAACAATGAAGCAAAACTAAGTAGTTTTTTGACATAAACTTGACAGCAAGACAAGAGATTTTCTTACATTCCTCCTCAGGCTTCAAAAACAAAACTGAATGAAGGAAATGAGTGTTTCTGCATCTCTTCTATTCCTGCTTTTCCCTTTCTCTATTGTGGATATATATATTCCTGCCTTTTTTAACAAACATAATGACATGGTGAAATTATTAAATGGAATGATCCAGGTGACAAGAGCACGCTAAAAACAACACCACCAATTACAATCGAAACAAGTGCTGAAAATATGAACAAAAAAAGTACTGAAAATGTGTCTTGAGAGAAAGGAACCAAATTTGCAGGACACCTAGATGGGACCTGAGAAAAATAAAGTCTTTGTCCTTATTCATTTATCTGCTGGTTCCCTTATTGCTGGTTTCAAATCGGACATAATGTCTGTCATCAGTTGTTGATTTGGCAAGCTTGATATTTTAGAGTATTATTTACAGCTCAGAAACTCTCAAAGTTTCATTAGTCCTACAATTGCACATGGGGATGAATTAAAAATGAAAATCTTCACCAAAAATTTAATTCAAATGAAAAATATTACAATAGAGCCTTGATCATGCTTTGCACTTCTTTACGAAGTAAGGAATCAGCTGTAACTTTTTGCAATGTGCAGATACAAGTTTGAACTATCTTTCTCTTTGGTGCAGCATCTTTGATGATATTGTATTTTATTTAACATAATAACATAACATAACAATTACAGCACGGAAACAGGCCATTAGGCCCTTCTAGTCCGCACCGAACCAAACACCCCTTTCTAGTCCCACCTCCCTGCACAATGCCCATAACCCTCCATCTTCTTCTCATCCACATACCTGTCCAACCTTTTCTTAAATAATACAATTGACTCCGCCGCCACTATTTCTCCCGGAAGATCATTCCACACAGCTACCACTCTCTGAGTAAAGAAGTTCCCCCTCATGTTACCTCTAAACCTCTGCCCCTTAATTCTTAACTCATGTCCTCTTGTTTTAAACTTTCCTCCTCTTAACAGAAATAGTCTATCCACATCCATTCTGTCTATCCCTTTCATAATCTTAAATACTTCTATCAAATCCCCTCTCAACCTTCTACGCTCCAAAGAATAAAGACCCAATCTGTCCAATCTCTCCCCATACTCCAGATGCTTAAACCCAGGCAACATTCTGGTAAACCTTCTCTGCACTCTCTCCACTCTGTTTATATCCTTCCTATAATTAGGCGACCAGAACTGCACACAGAACTCCAAATTAGGCCGCACCAACGTCTTATACAATCTCAACATCACCTCCCAACTCCTATATTCCATGCAATGATTGATAAAGGCCAGCATACTAAAAGCCTTCTTCAACACCCTATTCACGTGAGTTTCTACCTTCAGGGAACGATGTACCGTTACTCCTAAATCTTTCTGCTCTTCTGTATTCCTCAATGCTCTCCCATTTACCACATATGTCCTATTCTGATTCTTCTTACCAAAATGAAGCACCTCAGACTTATCAGCATTAAATTTCATCTGCCATTTTTCAGCCCACTTTTCTAAGCAGCCCAAATCCCTCTGCAATCCTTGAAAACCTTCTTCATTATCCACTATTCCACCTATCTTAGTATCGTCTGCATATTTACTAATCTAATTCACCACCCCATCATCTAGATCATTAATGTATATAACGAACAACAATGGGCCCAATACAGATCCTTGAGGCACACCACTGGTCACCGGCCTCCAACCTGACAGACAATTATCCACTACCACTCTCTGGCCTCTCCCTTTCAGCCAATGTTCAATCCATTTGACTATCTCAAAATTTATACCTAAAGACTGCACCTTCCTAACTAACCTTCCATGTGGTACCTTATCGAAGGCCTTACTGAAGTCCATATAGACAACATCCACTGCGCTACCCTCATCCACATTCCTAGTCACCTCTTCAAAAAATTCAATCAGATTGGTCAAGCATGACCTTCCTCCCACAAATCCATGTTGAGTGCTCCTGATCAGACCCTGTCTATCCAGATGCTTATAAGTACTATCTCTAAGAATTTTCTCCATTCATTTACCTACCACAGACGTCAAACTTACAGGCCGATAGTTGCCAGGCTTCCTCCTTGAACCCTTTTTAAATAACGGAACCACATGCGCAATGCGCCAATCCTCCAGCACTATCCCCATATCTAATGACATTTGAAAAATTACCGCCAGAGCCTCTGCTATTTCCTCCTTCACTTCTCTCAATGTCCTGGGGAAGATCCCGTCTGGTCCCGGAGACTTATCCACCTTTATATTCTTCAAAAGCCTTAAAACTACACCTTTTGTAATCTCTATATTCCCCATATTTACCCAATTTGCTTTTTTTTATCCCACATCTCCCAATATCCTTCTCCTTAGTGAATACCGAAGAAAAGAAACTGTTCAATATCTCCCCCATTTCTCTAGGTTCCACACACAGTTTTCCACTCTGATTTTCTAAGGGATCAATTTTGTCTCTAGCTTTCCTCTTACCATTAACATATTTGTAGAACTCTTTTGGATTAGTTTTCACCCTGCTTGCCATAGTTTTCTAATACCTTCTTTTAGCTTTCCTAATTCCTCTCTTAAGATTCCTCTTACATTCAATGTATCTTTCAAACATCTCCTTAACTCCATGCTTCTTATATCTAATGTACGCCTCCCTTTTTCTTCGAACCAAGTTTCCAATATTCCTTGAAAACCACGGCTCTCTCAAACCTTTTTCCCCTCCTTAAAGTCACTTCATCAACTATTTATTGAACAGACACTAGATTTATTATTCAATGCCAAGCCAATCAACTCCTCAGCAAAACTCCAGCTCCTGATGAGACATTACAGCTCATCACTTTCTCATGAACAGCAGAGAATTAGAAAAGTACTGAACAACTCATTCATATAAAGGAATTGAATTGCAACACTGATGATCATTCAATTGAGCATGGATTATGGATACTGCACCTAAGACTTCTAAGAATTAATGTTTTGCTTTGACTTTCAAAATATAGAAATATTTTGCCTTCAGTTTCAAGTATCATTAAATTAATCTTAAATATGTTAAATGTAATAATAGTCTTCCTTACAGGACTGAGAATGTTAATTTGCAGAAAGGTTGGAAGATTAAAAAAATGAGAAGACAATTTAATGAGGCATAGATGTTTCACAAAGTTATTGACAGGGTGAATGCTGAGAGAATGTTTTCCAAGGACAGAGTTTTGAAATCAGGGATTACTCCTGTTCAGACAAAGATAAGGAGCAATTCCTTCTCCTGGAGGATTGTGAACCTTAGCCTTTTTTTTTAACCGCTTTGAGGTCTGGAGGTGAAATTGCTGATATCCAAGGAGGTGGTTCATTGGTAGTTAAGCACCAAGACAGTCTTGCTTGTTGCAGAAGGAGCAGGAAAGTGGTATCAGGATACAATTGGATCAGTTATGATCATTTTAAGAGGTGGAATAGGTTCTGCTCAGTATATAACTGTACAATTTGATTTGAGTGTTCCATGTGGTGATATGTAATTACACCACTAGGTCACCAGGGGTTATCCCGGTATACTTGTATATAAAGCAGTCCAGAGCTACAGTCTTGCCTTCCAGGTTTGTCTTGAAGAGAGAGAAGACCACTTAGTGTACATATTAGTTTATTAAAGCTGTCTTATACTCACACTCTTCTTTGGCTTGGCTTCGCGGACGAAGATTTATGGAGGGGGTAAAAAGTCCACGTCAGCTGCAGGCTCGTTTGTGGCTGACAAGTCCGATGCGGGACAGGCAGACACGATTGCAGCGGTTGCAAGGGAAAATTGGTTGGTTGGGGTTGGGTGTTGGGTTTTTCCTCCTTTGCCTTTTGTCAGTGAGGTGGGCTCTGCGGTCTTCTTCAAAGGAGGTTGCTGCCCGCCAAACTGTGAGGCGCCAAGATGCACGGTTTGAGGCATTATCAGCCCACTGGTGGTGGTCAATGTGGCAGGCACCAAGAGATTTCTTTAGGCAGTCCTTGTACCTTTTCTTTGGTGCACCTCTGTCACGGTGGCCAGTGGAGAGCTCGCCATATAACAGGATCTTGGGAAGGCGATGGTCCTCCATTCTGGAGACGTGACCCATCCAGCGCAGCTGGATCTTCAGCAGCGTGGACTCGATGCTGTCGACCTCTGCCATCTCGAGTACTTCGGCGTTAGGGGTGTAAGCGCTCCAATGGATGTTGAGGATGGAGCGGAGACAACGCTGGTGGAAGCGTTCTAGGAGCCGTAGGTGGTGCCGGTAGAGGACCCATGATTCGGAGCCGAACAGGAGTGTGGGTATGACAACGGCTCTGTATACGCTTATCTTTGTGAGGTTTTTCAGTTGGTTGTTTTTCCAGACTCTTTTGTGTAGTCTTCCAAAGGCGCTATTTGCCTTGGCGAGTCTGTTGTCTATCTCATTGTCGATCCTTGCATCTGATGAAATGGTGCAACCGAGATAGGTAAACTGGTTGACCGTTTTGAGTTTTGTGTGCCCGATGGAGATGTGGGGGGGCTGGTAGTCATGGTGGGGAGCTGGCTGATGGAGGACCTCAGTTTTCTTCAGGCTGACTTCCAGGCCAAACATTTTGGCAGTTTCCGCAAAGCAGGACGTCAAGCGCTGAAGAGCTGGCTCTGAATGGGCAACTAAAGCGGCATCATCTGCAAAGAGTAGTTCACGGACAAGTTTCTCTTGTGTCTTGGTGTGAGCTTGCAGGCGCCTCAGATTGAAGAGACTGCCATCCGTGCGGTACCGGATGTAAACAGCGTCTTCATTGTTGGGGTCTTTCATGGCTTGGTTCAGCATCACGCTGAAGAAGATTGAAAAGAGGGTTGGTGCGAGAACACAGCCTTGCTTCACGCCATTGTTAATGGAGAAGGGTTCAGAGAGCTCATTGCTGTATCTGACCCGACCTTGTTGGTTTTCGTGCAGTTGGATAATCATGTTGAGGAACTTTGGGGGACATCCGATGCGCTCTAGTATTTGCCAAAGCCCTTTCCTGCTCACGGTGTCGAAGGCTTTGGTGAGGTCAACAAAGGTGATGTAGAGTCCTTTGTTTTGTTCTCTGCACTTTTCTTGGAGCTGTCTGAGGGCAAAGACCATGTCAGTGGTTCCTCTGTTTGCGCGAAAGCCGCACTGTGATTCTGGGAGAATATTCTCGGTCACACTGCTGGTGTGGTTATTGTCAGGACATTCTAAACCCTGTTTTTTTCTCATTCTATCCCTGTCTGGGGTTTAGATGCCACCGCAACTTATTATACTGATATCATCATCTGCTTATAAATCTCTTACATCATTTTATCCCATTGTTTTGATACTGATAATGCCTTCATCTTTGATAGACAGCTAATGTCTTCATTCTTTCTTTACTGAAGGAATCCTCACCACCTTGGTGGAAAGATCCATAAACTGGATCTATTCCCTGACTTATACCCAACTCTTGGAACTACAAATCAATCCACATCATCCAAATCATCGTCAACTTGAATCTCATCAATTTACATTCAATAGGTAATTTGCTGCCTCTCTCAACTTCATTTAATATTTCCCATTTAGTATTTATTCCTCTCATTAATTTCTGGTGGAGCAATAGATTCTGGCTCAGCAATAGATTCACGTGCATCCCCTCCTCAGAACTATTCCACGTAAGTTGGGAATATGCCATGTGATCTTTTTTGGCATATTAACTTTCTGGATATTCTCTGCTGCCAGCATATGGTAGTCATGTTCAAGTCATGCATGGTTGAATAACACAATAGTAAATCTCACAGCACATTGGTCAATATGTGATGCTACACATTTGAGTGCAGCTGCTGCCGGGTCTTCTTTTGTCATGGATAAGAATGACTGAGGGAAAATAGGTGAATTTTGGGTAATTTATAATATTTAATTACTTTACCTTATTATAATTTCAGATTTAAATTTGAAAGTTTGGAAAATTTCAGTACATTTTTGTATTCCTTTGTATGCTTCTGAAAGTTATTTAAGGTGAGGACACAGGTTTGCCAGCTGTTTCTTTTTCTCTCTCAGTTGCTTCGTTGGCAGGTTGTTCACCACCCACTGTGATGAACAAGAAATTGCTGCCATGCAGGGCCTCATTAGTGAGTGGTACAAACTTCGGTGTGGAAGTCTGTTTAATGCAAGCCCATGTTCAGCATCAGGATCACTGATACATGTGGACAGCTTTCTGTATTTTGTTCATGTCTTTGTTTTTCCCTATTAAACAGATCAACTTGTGGCCAGTACGTAAAGATAATTAAGAAGCTCATTTAAATCAATTGCCAAAGATTACAGTTCATGATAACAATTCCAAAGTTTATTAATAATATTAGGTTATTACAACCCAGGCAAAGTGTAAAATTGCAAAGCTTTTCATATTAATGAGTAATTATATTTATTTTAATCATGATTAAAATAGATGCAGCACTTTTCTGTAAAATAGCAAGTATAAAAATAGTAAATATTATCTGATCAATCTGTAATTAAAATGTTAATAATTTATTTTTTCTGCAGCAGGGCATGAAATGGTTCATAATGCTATGACAAAATCTATAATTTATCAATGAACATTTCAGCATTAAATGGATCTTGCCATGTTATTGTTCCAAATGAAACCAATATTGATCATTTCATTGATATAAATTATGTTCACTTTTACCTTATAAGAATTTCTGAATCAATTACTGTTAATTTCATTGTTGTATGTCAGAATGATCTAAAATAATTTAAACCTAAATTCAGCAGATGCTCCAATGGAAGTTAAAAACAATATTCTCGCTTGCTCTTTAAATTCACCACTGAATAGTTATAAGATGGAGTAATTTTATGTCAATGGAATACAAGAATGAGCATTAAATCAACGACTTTAGGGGCTTAGCAAGGAGGACAAAGACAAACTGATGAAATTTGGAAATGTAATATATTTTGAAGAAATAATGATGAAAAACTACACTAGTTATGTGACTTAATGTAATAGGACTGTAGAATAAACAGCAGGGCATTGTAAACCATATTATATAGATGGAGTAAATGCAAGTAGGCTTTTTTCCACTTAGGTGTCAACAAGAGGACATGGGTTACAAGCGAATGAAAAACATTCAGGGGGCATATTAGGGGACCATCTTCTCACAGAGAATAGTGGGAGTGTGTAATGAGCTTCCAGCTGAAGTGGTGAATATAGGCTCAATGTTCATATTTATGAAAAGTTTGGACAGGTACATGGGAGGGGTTATAGAGGGCTATGGCCTGGTTGTAGGTCCCTGGGACTTGGCAGAAAAATAGTTTGGCACAGACTAGAAGGGCCAAATGACCTGTTTCCTGTAATATAATGTTCTATGTGTCTATGTCACTTGGTTTTATTAATAGAAAAACATGAAACAAAAAAAGTAAATACAGATCCACAGACTTTTATCAAATCGAGTCTCAAGTCCTTGAGAACTGTTGTAGCAAAGATTTAAAATGTTGTCGGATAGAAAAGGTTTTCTTTCTCAAGGTATATGAATAGTTGAAATGGTTCTGTTAATACAGAGGTTGTGGTGATTCACCACTAGCCTGCTGCAGAGGGCATCATATGTACCTGCAGGAAGAGCACTGGAGGACAAGGCAATCAGCTGACCTGAATGGACCAGCCCCCACCCGGTCCACTGCCAATCACCCTCTGGTATATAAGCTACATCCGGCCCCTCGAGGTCAGTCTCAGAGCCAGCACAGGTACTTTCACAGCCAACTCTGTGGAAGTTTGTGTGGAATAAAGCCTGTTGAACAGACTTTATATTTTGTGTCTGCTTTTCTGCTTGTTAGCACATCACAGTTTATTCCACACAAAATTTGAAGCTGTAATGGAGAAGCTCCTGAGCACCAGGAGCCTTGAAGTTGACCCACTACATCTGGTAGCACAGACACGCTTTGAAATCTGGAAGCACTCAGTCGAAGGGATCATTGAGGTACATGCCGACGACATCCTAGATTCCGACAGGAAAAGGCTTGTCTGACCCAAGCCTTCCAGGCCCTCAAAGACTGCACCGAGTACTCTGAAGTAGTCTGTGCAAGGTACTTTCTGAGTATTCGTGCCCAGCAGCCCGGAGAGATGGCCGAGTCCTATCTGGGAGCCCTACATGAGTTAGCTTGACCATGCCAGGAAGAAACAAGGGTGAATGAAATGAAAGGGAGGTCAAAAGGTTGATTAGAGACACCTGCATCCGGGCACTACCATCTTGTGCCAGGCAGGCACAGGTGCCACAGCCACCCAGGCCTACAAGAAATTGACAATGATCATGACATGGTCAACACAGGCCAACACCACCCTTCCGACATACCCCATGCCTCTAGATGCCACCGATCATCACCTGACACACCCCATGCCTCTGGACACTATCGATTGCCACCACCATGGAGATCACCACCGGCCAACACTCACCTCTTAGCACACACCCCATGCCTGCAGGGAGTGCCGTCAGCCGCAACTCACCTGCGCTGTCGGGGAATGCTGTCTCTAGTAGCCACCACACTGACCAGAGACATCCCTCATGGCCTCTGGTGCTCCATGATGGATGTCAAAATTAATAGGCAGGTAATGAGGTTCCCAGTTGACAGTAGCAGCACCGAGAGCTTTGTTCACCGAGCCATGGCCCATTTCCTAAAACTCAAAATCCACCTCACCACCTTCTCTATCGCCTTTGCCGCCGAGGACTGAACTATTAATACCCTCAGGCACTGCTCTTCTGATCTGACTTGTGGAGAGGGGTGGGGGGAGACATATACCGAGTTCAGGCTCCTGATCATGCCCAAATTTCTGCCCCAGTCTTCCTGGGCTTAGACTTCCAATGTCACCCTTGCCTTCAGGGGGGGCCTACCCCCACTAAAGTGCATGTTTAGCACCACCCTCCTCATCATCCTGGGGTACATCGTGGCACATGGTGTCATCGGCCCAGATCCAGAACGGATGTGCCCATTAATGGAGATGCCCCTTCCCCACACGCTCAAGGCCC